>NC_025994.2:39725257-39812389 GCF_000442705.2 Elaeis guineensis
ACTAAGGAGACTAGGACATACTACTTCTATCATGCTGAAGAACAAAAGGTGTTCATCAGTAATAAAATATTCTTTTTAGAAAAGAAGTTTCTTATGGAAGGAACTGATGCCACTAAGGTTGAACTTGAAAAAGTTTGATAGGTAGAAGAACCGACAAAGACAAATAAAAATATAGAACCATATTGATTAGATCAAATCTAGAGCCCATTGTTAAGGCACCTTTAAGGAGATCCGATAGAGTACCATGTCAGTCAGATAGATATTATGATTTCTTCATTCAGGATGGCGATCTTATTGAACTTGATGAAAATAATGAGGATCCGATCACCTACATGGATACCATGCAGAGATTCGACTCTGATAAGTGGTTTAATACCCTGAAATCTGAGATGGAGTTCATGGAGATCATGGTGTATGGACACTAATTGATCCATTCAAAGGGATCAAACCCATAGGGTGTAGATGATTTTTCAAAAGAAAAAGATGCACAGACAGAAAGGTGGAGACCTATAAAGCCCGTTTGGTTGCCAAGAGATATTATTAATATTATAGTATTGATTATGATGAGATATTTTCTCCTATGATAATGCTCTCAGAGTTGGAACATGTGTTTTGATAAGATCAATACATATGGCTTCATTAGGAACGAAGAACCATGCATTTATAAATGGGCTAATAGTTTTAAAGTCATTTTTTCTGTATTGTATGTGGATGACATACTCTTGACAAAAAATAATATTCCTACTTTATAAAGTATAAAGCTACGGCTATCATCATAGTTCTCTATGAAAGATTTAGGAGAAGTATCCTACATCCTAAGGATGAAGATCTATAGAGATAGATCTAAAAGGTTGCTTAGATTGGCCTAATCCATGTACATGATATCATGCTGAAATGGTTCAGCAAAGAGAATTTCAAGAAAAGCTATCTTTCGATGGATCATGAAATTACTTTCTCTAAGAAGGATTGTCTGACAACTCCACAAGAGAGAGAGCATATGAGTAGAATCTCATATGCTTCTACAATGGGATCTATCATATACATCATGACATATATGAGGGTAGATGTAGCACACTTACTAGAGGTAGTGAGTAGATATCAATCTGATCTGGATGAGAACCATTGGAAGGTTGTAGAAACAATTCTTAAGTATTTAAAAAATATTAAAAGGATCAATGGCTAATCTATGGAGATACTGACTTGAAACTTACTTTCTCTAAGAAGGATTGTCTAACAACTCTACAAGAGAGAGAGCATATAAGTAGAATCCCATATGCTTCTAATGGGATCTATCATATACGTCATGACATGTATGAGGGTAGATATAGCACACTTACTAGAGGTAGTGAGTAGATATCAATCTGATCTGGATGAGAACCATTGGAAGGTTGTAGAGACAATCCTTAAGTATTTGAAAAATATTAAAAGGACCAATGGCTAATCTATAGAGATACTGACTTGAAACTTATGAGATATATCAATTTCAATTTCAATCAGATCATGATGATGGCAAAAGTGTATTGGACTATGTGTTTATCCTAAATGAAGGAGCGATCTATTGAAAAAGTTTTAAGCAGCATATCATAGTCGATGCGAGCCAGAGTACATTCAGCATCCAATGCTACAAAGGAAGCAGTTCGTTGTGGAAAGTTCATTAGCGAGCTTGGAGTGGCACCCTCCATCCATGATCCAGTCCTTGTGTATTGACAGCACTGGAGCCATAGCTCAGACTAATGAATAGTTGTTCCACCAGAGAAACAAAGTATATTCTGCATCACTATCACCTTATATGAGAGATCATGAATTGGAGATGATGTTGATCTTCAGAAGATTGACGGAAAGAGAACTTGGTCGACCCATTTACTAAAGCCCTCAGAACCAAAGAGTTCAACGAACTCAAATAGAAGATGGGTATTAGATACTATATCAATTGGCTTTAGTCCAAGTAGAAGTTATTAAAAAATGTGTCCTAAAGCCAATCATTTGGATGATGTGCACTTTGTAATATGTATATAAATTATGAATAATAAAAATTATTTGATATTTTTTACCATAAGATCCTTGATTAACTCTAATATTGTGATGAAGTCCTTAGAACTATATGATAATCGATAAAAAAAAATTATCGTATAGCTCTTAAACATATTCGCGATCAAAATGATACGTCATTAAAGGATGATGATATTTATGGAGTATAGGTCATTGTGTGCATATAGGTTGATTCTCTTTTATTCAAAGAATGTGGAGACCTGATATAGCATACAGGTGAGATATAAGAGTACATCGTCATTGAATAATGATTCACTGTGGAGTGCTCTATTGTCAAAGGCTGCTCGCTAAGAATATGGGCATAAGTGTCCTCCAACTTGAGATCACCATGGTGACTGCAAGCAACTCACTATATTTTGATGTCAGACTATCTAAATTTTTAATTCAGTGATGAAAGATTTTGGACACAGTCTAATGCTTATGGTAGTCGGTGTGTAGATCAAGATAGATTGACTCCTCTGAATTTCAGAAGTTGATGCATTCACTATATTTCAATAAGTAAGACCTTGACTGATGTAATCCTATGATAGGTCATAGGATTTGAAAAAGATTGAAATACAATGTGGATGATCAATCCAGGGTTGACAGTTAAACCTAAGTCATTCTGAGCATTTAGAATCAAAGGGATGAATTATGTGGTAACCATATTTCTTGGTTCTTGAGTGTTGTCTTGTAAACATTCGATCTATTCGAACGTCGAAAACCATTGCTAGATATAACTTCAATTAGTAATAGAAAATAATTTTTATACTATCGGCTTAGTGTTTAACTTATAGAGTCATGCATAAAAGTCAGACAAAATAAGAAAGAATTGACCTAAGTCTATATGTATAGTTGAAGGAAAATCAGCTTTTTCCTTGTAGATCTTCCAGATCTAATAGATCTGGGATGAATATTTAAAGAAAATTATCCTATATATTTTAGATCTAAGATCTATTAGATCTAATTCCTATTATCTGATATTAAAATCTAAAATTAAATATAAAAATATGAGAATTAGAAAAATACCTCTAGGGTAACTAGATTACCCTGTAGATGATCGTAGCCATGCCGAGGTTCAAAAATAGTCACGCAGTCACTGACCTCTATCGGTATCCACTCAAGCAGGATCTGGATCATCTTTTCCTTGCAAATTTCTGCTCCAAAAATTAGATGGATTGATCTGGAAATCTTTTTGAAGCTGGAGCAGCAGCTTCTCGATAAATCCCTGCAGCCTTCTATCAGGGAGCCACACACCTTGGACAAGCACAAGATGGATGCTAACCTCTTGGACGTGAAGAGGGAGGGAGAGAAGCAGAGGGGTATGGAGAACTGGAGAAGTTTCACATTTTTACTGGGTATTGAGCAGATTCTTTAAACCCTAGGCTTTTGCTGCGATCATCTACAGGGTAATCTAGTTACCCTAGAGGTATTCTCCAATCTTATGTTTTCATATTTGATTTTAGATTTAATATCAGATAATAGAAAATAGATCTAATAGATTTTAGATTTGAAATATCATAAGATAATTTTTTTTTGAATATTTTGCCCCAGATCTCATTAGATCTGGAAGATCCTACAAGAAAAAAACCATTTTTCTTCAACTGGTATCAGAGCCAGGTTACGATCCTGGGACCAGTGGTTATGGGCCCACCATGCCTCCGTTGCACCATGCAGTGCCACATCATTCGATCAATCAAAAAATTATAATTAATTTTAAAAAAAAATTTGATTGGTGGAGTGATGTCATCTGATCATATCAGATAAGAACCCCACCAAATCTTCCTACTGTTGGTGCCAACACTGGATAAACACAGTGAGATTGGCGCCCAACAGTTTGAGTCGATCAAGGCATAGAGTCCTCATCTCATGGGACTCTATCCTTATCCACTTGGGGTGCACGCCCAATCTGATCTCGGCGCCCACTTTGAGGCCTAATTTAGCAGGTGGACACTTCATAAAAAACTCTCCAATGACCTCTTTCCAAGTGGCCTTCAGTCCAAGGTCCGTGGGTCAATGTTTGATCAATATCCTAAAACGAAAATAGCAGGTGACAGAAATTAGCAGGTGTTGTCTTAAATTCATCTCATGAATTAAGACAAGACTTTTCTGAGCTGGACTGGCTCCAGTCAGACTGAGAAAAATCTTTTTAAGATTCTCTAGGTGAGTCAAATCACATTTAGCTCAGTCGAGATAGAAAAGATTACACGAGGAGAAAGTTAGGCTCAATCGTGTGCTAGCATGATTTTTTTGAACCTAATTGGATCTAATCCAAATCAATCAAACTGGCTAGCTCAATTGATAACATCCAAACCCTAACTCTTGTTTGTTTGACCCAGTTAGGTTCATTTCTGTATGATAATGAGACATGTCATGATCTCATCATCGACATCATCGAAACTCCTTTCGATGGATCAGAACTCTTCTGATTCAGACAATTTAGAATGATCGATCATCAATATCATTCTAATTGCTCTCAAAATCTACTAGTGACACCTAGCAGTATATGGTGGCAACCCATCAGAAATGAAGACGAACCTCTCGGTGCAGCTACCTGTGCGATTGAGTTCCTCTATCATGAGTCCCGACTGAACTAGGGTTAAGGTGAACTCCTCAAACCCAACATCAGTCATATGAATCAATCAATCGATCCAAGTCCAATGTGAAACCTTAATGGAAAACTCTTTTCCATTATTTCACTTGGCCATGGCCATGGGCTTAAGGACTCGATCTTTCGATCATCATAGGACTACTCCTCTCATCTATCGAGGTTGATAGATCCCATCTTGGTGCAATCTGGTTCCTACAATGAATATACTACAGCCAACATACTCCTCAGGATTTTGAATGGCTAGGAGATCGAGTTATGGTGCAGTCAAACTATAACACACTCAAGGTGAACTGTCGATACACCTTAGGTCAAAGAACTAGATACACAGCTACAGCATCGAGCTAGTCATCGACGAGAAGGTAGACTTTCTTATGACTGCTCGAGGTGGTCACGCTCAGTACTCTCATTCTCAATGAATATCTGTACTCTCACTCTGGTGTCTCTACACCGTAGACTCAAGATACATCTACCCTAAGAAAGTGATCGTACACCAACCTTCCGGATCGATCACCATCCACGTGATGATCCTATGGTCAGGAGCTGTTTATGAGTTAGTTATGTAAATTCATGCTTTAAATTTTCAACTCTTAAAAATATGAATTAACATTCCTACTAACTCAAAGGATGTAACACAGACATAATGTACACAATGTGACAATAGAATAATCTTTTATTCATATATAGTTACAATTATAAATTTGTCCTTACATTTGTACAGGAATGTGTCAGCCAATCTGGCATCTAGAGCACACATCTAACAAACTCCCACTTGACCTAATGCCAATTGGCTACATATCTAAGTTCCATCTTCTCAAAGTGGGCTTCGATCTTCTGCTGGCCTAATGGCTTTGTTAGTGGGTTTGCCACATTGTCTGTGGAGTCGACTCTCTTAACCTCGACATAATTCTTTTTGAGGTAATCATGGATCAGATGGAATCGCCGCTCGATATACTTGGACTTTTGATGAGACTTTGGCTCCTTAGCTAGGGCTATGACGTCATTATTATCGCAGTAAAGAGGGATGGCATCCGATGACATCACTCCAAGCTCTGCGGCAAACTTCTTATACCAGAATGCCTCCTTCGCATCTTCCAATGCAGCAATATACTCTGCCTCCATGGTGGAATCAGCAATCACCGTCTATTTGAAACTCTTCCAGCTAACTGCACCACCATTGCAATTGAACAGACTCCCAGATGTCGACTTTCGATCATCTATATCAGACATAAAGTCTGAGACTGTAAATCTCTGAACCTGGAGTTCTCCATTCCCAAAGACTAAAAACATATCCTTAGTCTTTCTCAAGTACTTAAGGATACATTTCATAGAAGTCCAGTGCTCTTCGCCTGGATTCGATTGATATCTGCTTGTGACACTCACAGCATGGGCTATATCAGGTCGTGTACATAGCATGGCATATATGAGGTTCCCTATTGCGGAAGCATAAAGGATCTTGCTCATGCATTCAATCTCCTCAGGTATGCTAGGGCACATCTTCTTGGAGAGATGAATGCCATGTCTAAAAGGTACTAAACCTCTTTTAGAGTTTTTCATGCTAAACCTTTTTAGCACCTCCTCTATGTACATCTTCTGTAAGAGTCTCAGCATCCTATTTGGTCTATCTCTATAGACCTTAATACCCAGTATAAAGGATGCCTCTCCTAGATCTTTCATAGAGAACTCCTTAGACAATCATATTTTGACTAAGGTCAATATGAAAATATCATTCCCAATCAGGAGGATATCATCTACGTACAGTACAAGGAAGACAACTGCACTCTCACTGACCTTCTTGAACACACATGGTTCCTCCTCATTCTTGATGAAACCAAATATTTTGATCACATCATTAAAATGAGTATTCCAGCTTCGAGATGCTTGCTTAAGTCCATAAATGGATCTTTGCAGCTTGCAGATCTTGTGATCATCCTCACTGGATGTGAAACCAAGTGACTGTTCCATATACATATCTTCCTCGAGATATCCATTTAAGAATGCCATTTTTATGTCCATCTGTCATATTTCATAATCGAAATAGACTGCAACAGCAAGCAATGTGCGGATGGATTTTAGCATGGCTACGGGCGAAAAGGTATCCTGATAGTCAATGCCTTCATGCTGAATATAACCTTTCGCTATGAGCCTAGCCTTGAATATCTCCACATTCCCATCTACACCTATCTTTCTCTTAAAGATTCATTTACACCTAATAGGTACAATACCTTCAGGTGGATCTACCAAGGTCCAGACTTGGTTTGAGTATATCGAGTCAATTTCTGATCTCATTGCCTCTAACCATTTCTCGAAGTCGATATCTGATATCGCCTCATCATAGATCTTGGAGTCATCACCATGAGTCCCATTTCTAGTGAGGAATATTTTCTCTACTTTTTCTAGTATAGTACCTAAGTACCTTTCAGGAGGATGGAAAATTTTAATCGATCTACGAGGTGGAAGAGGTTGTGTTAGGACTGGTTCTAATTGATTGGGTTCTTCAGGTCCTTTAGCTCGTTGCTCTTGGGAGACATTCTCCTTGAGCTTAATTATTCTTCCGATGCCACCATTTTGAATAAACTATTTTTCAAGAAAAATAACATGTTGATTCACAATCAATTGTGATCTTTCGGAACATAGAAATAATATGCTAATGACTCTTTAGGATATCCTATGAACCGAGCTCTAAAAGACCTAAACTCTAACTTGTCTTTCTGCTGTCTTTTGATATGAGCTGGACAATCCCAAATTTTGAGATGACTCAGACTGTTACCATGCCATATCTCATACGGTGTGGTAGGAACAGTTTTAGAGGGAACCCTATTCAATACATATATTGCTGTCATGAGATAATATCCCCAAAGAAACTGAGGGAGGTCCGTGATGCTCATCATGGAACGGACCATATCTAATAGGGTCCGGTTTCTCTGTTCTGAAACTCCGTTGAGTTGTGGCGTTCCAGGTGGAGTCCATTGAGAGACTATGCCATTGTCCTTAAGATAGTCTAAAAATTTTCGACTAAGGTATTCACCTCCTCGATCTGATTAAAGAACCTTAATGGGCTTTCCTGTTTGTTTTTCTACCTCATGTCTGAATTCTTTGAACTTTTCAAAGGCTTCAGACTTGTGTTTCATTAGAAACACATACCCGTATCTAGATATATCATCGATAAAGATAATGAAGTAGACATAGTTGCCTCTAGCCGGTACATCAAAGGGCCGCACACATCCATATGTACTAGGGCAAGTAGGTCTATGGCCCTTTCCCCATGTTCCACAAAAGGGAGCTTGGTCATTTTGCCTTGAAGGCATGACTCACAAACTGGATATGACTCAGAAGTCAACGGACTCAATAGCCCGAATTTCTCCAATTTGTTAACCCTGTCTTCCACTATATGACCTAGCCTTAGGTGCCACAGATACATATCATTTAGACTATCTCTAGGCCTTTTTATTCCTATGGCTTTCATATTTTTCTTGATATTAAATACAGATACATCAATATGTAGCTGATAGAGACCATTAATAAGAAAACCATTTGTAATTTTATTATTTTCATAAAATATGTTACAATGGTTCTTATGAAAGCTAATCACATAGCCTTCTTGTGCTAAACATGAAACAGAAATTAAATTCCTCCTTACTGCAGGCACATAATAACAGTCTCTAAGAATTAAATCTAATCTTAACGGTAATCATAGAGGGTAGGTTCCCACGGCCACAGCAGCAACTCTTGCTCCGTTTCCAATGCGTGGGATCATATCCCCATCCCTCAACCTCCTGCTCTCCTCAAGATCCTGCATAGAAGTGCACAAATGAGCACTAGAATCAGAGTCAAGTATCCAACTGGATGCAGAGGAAATTGTAAGATTAGATTCTATAATGAGTATACCTCCAAAAGGACCATCCTTCTTATTTTTCCTTCAACTGGTATCAGAGCTAGATTGATGGCTCTATTTCAGATCTAATTTAGATCTAATTTTTATTTTTATTTATCTCATATTAATAGATTTTAGATATTACATCAGATGTGATTAGATCTAAAATTAAAAAATTTAAAATTAAATCTAAGTAGATCTAACATGTATGAGATGCATGACTAGACTAGGAATAGTTTAAACTATGAATAGTCTTGAAGTTTTATATTTTAATATGATTAAAATATAAATTAGATTTAATTTATTTTCTAATTTTTTTGATATTATAAATATTATATTCAGATCAAAAAATAGAAAATAAAATTTAATTAATTCATAAGATTGATCTGCTGCATGTCTAGATTAGTTGTAGAATTATTCTAGTAATTATCTAGAATAAATTTTATATTGAATAGTTCAATTTAAATCTTATTTTCTAGATATTACATGTGATGTATCAGATCTGAAAGCATACTAATTAGATCAGATTTTAATACATGAGATGTATGCAAAGAATGTATAAGTTAGATCTAAAATTATATATGTGATATGTAACTTAGATCTAACTAGTTTTGTAGTTAAATCAATATTTCTGATTAAGATTTTCTCATGGCCGTCTAGTCATAAGAACAAAGTAGGGTTTAAGATCCTCTCCTCCCATTCAATGGGGTGTTCTTATGGCGTGTAGGGTGCTGCACGTTCATCCTTAATAAGAAATTAAAATTTATTTTTCTGCAAAATCCTAGATCCTAAAATTCTAGGATTTATTTTACATGTTTTGTTTATGAATCCAAAACTTAATTAATGAATTAAGCTTATAAAATTAAATTAGGTCTAAAATTGAGAATTTCAGATCTAAGCCATTTTCATAAAATTGGGTTCGGGCTTGGGTAGCTCAATTAGGTCTAGCGGTTGATCAAACCGAATCAAAAATTGGTTAGGTGGGATCATGAAAGCTAATAATTGACTAGTCTAATAGGATTAAGTCTAGGTCAAAGTCGAATCACATTTAGATGTGACTCGATCAAGTTAAGATCTAATTTGGCTCAGTGGTTAGAGCCTGGATTGTAGGCTAACCCAATTGGTTCTGGTTCGATAATTTGGTGTTTAAGGTAAGTTGGGCAGATGCGATCGATTGATTTTTAATTGGAAGCTACTCGACTCGAATACGTTCTTGTCAAGTTAATGGCATATCCCTTCCACTGGTCTCACTTATCTGGCCATATGTGTTGTTGACCCAGTTCTGATTTGAGATGGCTAACAATTCGAGCTAACCCATGCCACTAGGATAGTCATAATTGTTATGACTATGTCAAGTCAAGTTTAATGAGACCTCTATAACACACTCAAGGTGAACTGTCGATGTATCTCAGGTCAAAGAACTAGACACACAGCTGCAGCATCGAGCTAGTCATCGACGAGAAGGTAGACTTCCTTATGACTGCTCGAGGTGGTCACGCTCAATACTCTCATTCTCAATGAATACCTGTACTCTCGCTCTGGTGTCTCCACACCGTAGACTTAAGACACATCTACCCTAAGAAAGTGATCGTACACCAACCTTTCAGATCGATCACCATCCTCGTGATGATCCTATGGTCAGGAGCTATTTATGAGTTAGTTATGTAAATTCAAGTCTTAAATTTTCAACTCTTGAAAATATGAATTAATATTCCTACTAACTCAAAGGATGTATCACAGACATAATGTACACAATGTGATAGTAGAATAACCCTTTTATTCATTTATAGTCAAAATTATAAATTTGCCCTTACATTTGTACAGGAATATGTCAACTAATCTGGCATCTAAGGCATACATCTAACAAACTCCCACTTGACCTAATGCCAATTGGCTACATAACTAAGTCCCATCTTCTCAAGGTAGGCTTCGATCTTCTGCTGGCCTAATGGCTTTGTCAGCGGGTCTGCCATATTGTAAAATTCTCAATTTTAGATCTAATTTAATTTCATAAGCTTAATTCATTAATTAAGTTTTTGGTTCATAAACAAAATATGTAAAATAAATCCTAAGATTTTAGGATCTAAGATTTTGCAAAAAAGTAAATTTTGATTTCTGTTTCATGTTTAGCACAAGAAGGCTATGTGATTAGCTTTCATAAGAACCATTATAATATATTTATGAAAATAATAAAGTTACAAATAGTTTTCTTATTAATGGTCTCTATCAGCTACATATTGATGTATCTGTATTTCATATCGACCAAAATGTGAATGCCATGGGAATTAAAAAGCCTAGAGATAGTCTAAATGATAGGTATCTGTGGCACCTAAGGCTAGGTCATATAGCAGAAGACAGGGTTAACAAATTGGAGAAATTCGGGCTATTGAGTCCGTTGACTTTCGAGTCATATCCAGTTTGTGAATCATGTCTTCAAGGCAAAATGACCAAGCTCCCTTTTACAGGACATAAGGAAAGGGCCCCAGACCTACTTGCCCTAGTACATACAGATGTGTGCGGCCCATTTGATGTGCCGGCTAGAGGCAACTATGTCTACTTTATTACCTTCACCGATGATATGTCTAGGTACGGATATGTGTTTCTAATGAAACACAAGTCTGAAGTCTTTGAAAAGTTTAAAGAATTCAGACATGAGGTAGAAAAATAAACAGAAAAGCCCATTAAGGTTCTTCAATCAGATCGAGGAGGTGAATACCTTAGTCGGGAGTTTCTAGACTATCTTAAGGACAATGGCATAGTCTCTCAATGGACTTCACCTAGAATGCCACAACTCAACGAGATTTCAGAACGAAGAAACTGGACCCTATTAGATATGGTCCGTTCCATGATGAGCTTCATGGACCTCCCTGAGTTTCTTTGGGGATATTATCTCAAGACAGCAATATATATATTGAATAGGGTTCCCTCTAAAACCATTCCTACCACACCGTATGAGATATGGCATAGTAAGAAGCCAAGTCTGAGTCATCTCAGAATTTGGGGTTGTCCGGCTCATGTCAAGAGACAACAGGCGGACAAGTTAGAGTTCAGATCTTTTAGAGCTCGGTTCATAGGATATCCTAAAGAGTCATTAGGATACTATTTCTATATTCCGAAAGATCACAATATGATTGTGAATCGACATGCTATTTTTCTTGAAAAATAGTTTATTCAAGATGGTGGCACCAAAAGAATAATTAAGCTCAAGGAGAATATCTCCCAAGAGCAACGAGCTAAAGAACCTGAGGAACCCAATCAATTAGAACCAGTCCTAACACAACCTCTTCCACCTCGTAGATCGACTAGGGTTTTCCATCATCCTGAAAGGTACTTAGGTACTATACAAGAGGAAGTAGAGAAAATATTTCTCATGGGAAATGGAGCTCATGGTGATGACCCCAAGACCTATGATGAGGTGATATCAGATATCGACTCCGAGAAATGGTTAGAGGCAATGAGATCAGAAATTGACTCGATGCACTCAAACCAAGTCTGGACCTTGGTAGATTTACCTGAAGGTATTGTACCTATTCGATGTAAATGGATATTCAAGAGAAAGATAGGTGTAGATGGGAATGTGGAGACATTCAAAGCTAGGCTCGTAGTGAAAGGTTATAGTCAGTGTGAAGGCATTGACTATCAGGATACCTTTTCGCCCATAGCCATGCTAAAATCCATCCGCACATTGCTTGCTGTTGCAGCCTATTTCGATTATGAAATATGGCAGATGGATGTGAAAATGATATTCTTAAATAGATATCTTGAGGAAGATATCTATATGAAATAGCCGCTTGATTTCACATCCAGTGATGATGATCATAAGATCTGCAAGCTGCAAAGGTCCATTTATGGACTTAAGCAAGCATCTCGGAGCTTGAATACTTGTTTCAATGATGTGATCAAAATGTTTGGTTTTATCAAGAATGAGGAGAAACTATGTGTGTTCAAGAAGGTCAGTGGGAGCGCAGTTATCTTCCTTCTACTGTACGTAGATGACATCCTCCTGATTGGAAATGATATTTTCATGTTGACCTCAGTCAAAATATGATTGTCTAAGGAGTTCTCTATGAAAGATCTAGGAGAGACATCCTTTATACTGGGTATTAAGGTCTATAGAGATAGATCAAATAGGATGCTGAGACTCTCATAGAAGATGTACATAGAGGAGGTGCTAAAAAGGTTTAGCATGGAAAACTCTAAAAGAAGTTTAGTACCTTTTAGACATGGCATTCATCTCTCCAAGAAGATGTGCCCTAGCACACCTGAGGAGATTGAACGCTTGAGTAAGATCCCTTATGCTTTAGCAATAGGAAGCCTCATGTATGCCATGCTATGTACATGACCTAATATAGCCCATGCTGTGAGTGTCACAAGCAGATATCAGTCGAATCCAGGCGAAGAGCACTGGACTTCTGTGAAATGTATCCTTAAGTACTTGAGAAGGACTAAGGATATGTTTCTAGTCTTTGAGAATGGAGAACTCCAGGTTTAGGGATTTACAGATTCAGACTTTATGTCTGATATAGGTGATCAAAAATTGACATCTAAAAGTCTGCTCATTTGCAATGGTGGTGCAGTTAGCTGGAAGAGTTCCAAGAAGATGGTGATTACTGATTCTACCATGGAGGCAGAGTATATTGCTGCATCGAAAGATGCGAAAAAGACATTCTGATACAAGAGGTTTGCCACAGAGCTTGGAGTGATGTCATCGGATGCCATCCCTCTTTACTACGACAATAATGATGCCATAGCCCTAGCTAAGGAGCCAAGATCTCACCAGAAGTCCAAGCATATCGAGCGACGATTCCATCTGATCCATGATTATCTCAAAAAAGATTATGTCGAGGTTAAGAGAGTCGACTCCATAGATAATATGATAGAGCCGCGGACAAAGCCATTTGTTGGGTATAAAATACCCGCAGCCGAATTCAACAGCAGAACGGCTCCGCCCGGACTCTTACGGGAGCCGGGCTCCTCCATCAACAGCAGAACGGCTCTGCCCGGACTCCTACGGGAGCCGGGCTCCTCCATCAACAGCAGGATGGCTCCGCCCGAACTCCTACGAGAGTCAGGCTCCTCCATCAACAGCAGAACGGCTCCGCCCGGACTCCTACGGGAGCCAGGCTCCTCCATCAGCAGCAGGATGGCTCCGCCTAGACTCTTACGAGAGCCGGGCTCCTCCATCAATAGTAGAACGGCTCCGCCCGGACTCCTACGAGAGCCGGGCTCCTCCATCAACAGCAGGATGGCTCCGCCCGGACTCTTACGAGAGCCGGGCTCCTCCATCAACAGCAGAACGGCTCCGCCCAGACTCCTACGGGAGCCGGGCTCCTCCATCAGCAGTAGGATGGCTCCGCCCGGACTCTTACGAGAGCCGGGCTCCTCCATCAACAGCAGAACGGCTCCGCCCGGACTCCTACGGGAGCCGGGCTCCTCCATCAACAGCAGGATGGCTCCGCCCGGACTCTTACGGGAGCCGGGCTCCTCCATCAACAGCAGAACGGCTCCGCCCGGACTCCTACGGGAGCCGGGCTCCTCCATCAACAGCAGGAGGCTCCGCCCGGACTCTTACGAGAGCCGGGCTCCTCCATCAACAGCAGAACGGCTCCGCCCGGACTCCTACGGGAGCCGGGCTCCTCCATCAACAGCAGGATGGCTCCGCCCGGACTCTTACGAGAGCCGGACTCCTCCATCAACAGCAGAACGGCTCCGCCCGGACTCCTACGGGAGCCGGGCTCCTCCATCAGCAGCAGGATGGCTCCGCCCGGACTCTTACGAGAGCCGGGCTCCTCCATCAACAGCAGAACGGCTCCGCCCGGACTCCTACGGGAGCCGGGCTCCTCCATCAACAGTAGAATGGCTCCGCCCGGACTCGTACGGGAGCCGGGCTCCCCCATCAACAGCAGAACGGCTCCGCCCGGACTCCTACGGGAGCCGGGCTCCACCATCGACAGCAGTTGTAGCTTCGTCCGGGCTCCGCTCTCGATACCAATTGCTGGAGGAGCTGAGCCTTAAGGGAGCTGAGCCTTAAGGGAGCCGAGCCTCATCCCTGACGCCAACGACTACAGCCGCAGGCAGACTCCTCCCGGACTCCTACAAAGGCCGAGCTCCGACCACTACCGAGCCTTGATCAACAGATCTGTGTCCCTTGGCAGATAACAATAACTGCCATGATCCTGTCCCACTTCCTGTAGCGGATTCCACGCGGCTCCACCTCCCCCTGCGACAGGTGCTGCATGATCCCACTGCTCTCTGACAGGCTGTACCAACAGCTATGATGCTGCTCCACTCCCTGCGGCAAGTGTTGCACGATCCCACTACTCGCTGACAACTAGCAGTAACGGACACCGCCCCACTACCTGCGACAGGCCCTATGTGGCGGGATATGACGATGGCCACGTGTCTGCTCCATTATCTTTCGCAATCAATTCCCCTGACCATGGGTGGCCCACTACCAGGCGGTTACAAACATCGCCATCAGTCCGTTGCCTCCCCCGCCTATAAAAGGGGGGACTCAGATACGTTATTGCTTAAGCTCTTTTGCCTTATCTCAAAACTCTGCTAAATTCTCCGTTCGAGCACTCCATTCTTGTTGAGGCAGAGAACTGACTTGAGCGTCGGAGGGTCTTGCCGGAGCAACCCCACCTCCGGTTTAGACTTCCCTTGCAGGTCCCGGCGGCGACCGCGGCTTCCTCAACTCCAGCTTCTCCGGCGCAGGCGGATTTTTGCACCAACAGGATTGGCGCTAGAGGAAGGGCGTGTGTCTTCGCAGCACCCTTATTCTTGAAGGAGCGCTCAACGGACCCGCTTCCGGCCATCTTTTCCGGCACCCAATCCTTTTTTTCCCATCCGATGCCCTCCCGTGATGTTTCCGCACAACTACCTCTGGCTATGATTGATGATAAAGGGTGGCCGGATGACCAGCCTTCGCCGGGTTCCGTCAACGTCATCTCGGGAGAATCCCGGCCGGAGGCAACCAACACATCAGCTGCACCCCTCAAGCGGCAAAAAGTTGAAGAGCCCATAGCCTTCACTGAAGAAGATGCCCAGGGAGTCCAATTCCCTCATAACGATGCGGTCGTAGTTTCCTTGAATATAGCAGATTATGACGTCCGTCGCATTCTCGTCGACAACAGAAGTTCGGCCGACATCTTATTCTACAGTGCCTTTTCGAGAATGGCCGCTCTTGGCGGTCATCTAAGGCCGATGTGCTCCCCCTTGATAGGGTTTACGGGTGATGCCGTTCCAACAGAAGGAACGATAGCTCTAACTGTGACCGCGGGTCAGCATCCAAAGCAGTCCAGAGCCCTGGTGAATTTCCTGGTGGTAAAGGCGCCTTCTGCCTACAATGCAATTCTTGGCCGACCCGGCCTCAATGCCCTCAGAGCCGTTGTTTCAACCTATCATTTGAAGTTGAAGTTTCCCACTGACAAAGGGATTGGAGAAGTTCGGGGAGACCAGGCGCTGGCCAGGCACTGCTACAATATTGCCCTGCAAAGAAGCGATCAAGCGGACCTCTGTCCAGTCGACGGGTTGGATGCGCGCGATGACCTCACTGAAGAGAGGGGCGGCCCGATTGAGGACCTAATACCAATTCCTTTGAATGATGGGAATGCGGAGCATGTGGTGTTGATTGGCTCCAACCTGGAGGAGGAGGTGCGGGCGCATCTCATGGACTTTCTCCGAAGGAATGCGGACGTTTTTGCATGGGTCCCGACGGATATGCCGGGGATTGAGACAGAAGTCATGGAACATCATCTGGCGGTCGATCCTAAACATCGGCCAACAAAAGAAAAAATCCAGAGTCATGCCCCGGAGAGGCAGAAGGCGATAGCCGAGGAAGTGGATAAACTTCTCAAGGCCGGATTCATCAAGGAGGTCAATTATCCAGAGTGGATCTCCAATGTTGTCTTGGTCAAGAAAGCAAATGGCAAGTGGAGGATGTGTATCGTCTTCAAAAAGCTGAATAAAGCTTGCCCAAAGGATAGCTACCCCCTTCCCAGGATCGACCAACTGGTGGACGCTACCTCGGGCCATGAGCTTCTCACTTTCATGGACGCATTCTCCGGCTATAACCAGATTAGGATGGCATCGGAAGATGAAGAAAAGACTGCTTTTATCACTAATCGCGGCCTTTACTGCTACAGGGTCATGCCGTTCGGCCTCAAAAATGCGGGCGCGACCTATCAACGACTGGTGAACAAAATCTTCAAGGAGCAGATCGGCCGAAATATGGAAGTTTATGTGGACGATATGCTCGTGAAAAGCAGGTCTTCCGGGAATCATGTCACCGACCTCGAAGAAACCTTTGGCGCTCTTCGAAAGTATAGAATGAAGCTGAACCCAACCAAATGCGCCTTTGGGGTGACCTCGGGGAAGTTCCTGGGCTTCATGGTATCAGGGCGCGGGATCGAGGCCAATCCGGAGAAAATCCACGCCATCCAAGATATGATTGCCCCGAGATCGATCAAAGAGGTTCAGTGCCTCACAGGAAGAGTTGCGGCTCTCAATCGCTTTGTCGCAAGGTCGGCCGAGCGATGTCTGCCCTTCTTTCAAACTCTCAAACAGCCGAAAAACTTCTGTTGGACCCCTGAATGCCAACAGGCATTCGAAGAATTGAAAGGCTATCTTGGCTCACCCCCACTGCTGGCAAAGCCCGAGCCCAAAGAGGAATTATTTTTGTACCTGGCAGTCTCTCCCACAGCCCTGGCAGCCATCCTTGTTAAGGAGGAAATGAAAGTCCAGCGACCGGTCTACTACATTAGTCGCGTGTTGAGGGACGCCGAGACCAGGTATGCTAAATTAGAAAAACTGACCTACGCCTTGTTGATTGCAGCTCGGAGACTCCGACCTTACTTTCAAGGGCACACGGTGACGTTACTCACCGACCAACCGATCAAGGCGGTTTTACACCGAGCTGATATCTCCGGAAGAATGGCGAAATGGGCCATCGAGCTTACAGAATTCGACATCAACTACAAGCCTAGACCGGCAATAAAAGCCCAAGTGTTGGCGGATTTCATAGTAGAATGCACCATCCCCGAGGAGGCTGAACCTGAGCAAAACAAAATTGATGACCTGAGTACTCAGCCGAACTCCCCCGACGAAGAAGCCAGTTCGTCCGATAACTGTTGGACCCTCCATGTGGATGGATCGTCCAACATGGCAGGCGCGGGTGCAGGCCTGATCTTGACCAGCCCGGAGGGAGTCGTTGCGGAGTACGCTCTGCGTTTCGAATTCCCCGCAACGAACAATGGAGCGGAGTATGAAGCTCTGATCGCAGGATTAAGGATCGCTAAGGAGCTTGGAATAGGTCAACTCCGGGTGCACAGCGACTCCCAACTGGTGGTGGGGCAGGTCAGCGGGAGCTTTGAAGCACGGGAGGATAGTATGGCCAAATATCTTGAAAAGGTGAAGGAGTTCATCCCTGCCTTTAACAATTTCGACATCAGGCAAATTCCGAGGTCGGAGAACATTAGAGCCGATCTTCTCTCCAAACTGGCGACATCGGTTCCGGCCGAATTGCCAAAGGGCGTCCTCTTTGAAGTTTTAAAACAACCGAGTACGGAAGAACCGCGACTCGTAATGGAGATCGACCACGAGCCCAGCTGGGTCGACCCGCTAATAACCTATCTTAGGGATGGGATTCTCCCCCAGGATGCAAAAGAAGCCCGGAAACTCCGAAATCAAGCCTCCCGGTACATCCTTTATGAGGGCAAATTATACAAAAGATCGTACTCCCTGCCTCTCTTGAGATGCCTCCGATCCTCCGAAGCTGACTACGCTCTATGGGAAGTGCACGAGGGAGCTTGCGGAAGCCATTTAGGTGCCAGGTCTCTATCCCACAAGCTACTCCGCCAAGGGTATTACTGGCCAACCATGCACCAAGATTCAATTGAATATGTCAAAAAGTGTGATCGATGCCAGAGGTACGCCAACGTCCAGAGACAACCTGCTACCGAGCTTACACCCTTGAGCGCCCCATGGCCTTTTGTGCAATGGGGAATGGATATTCTTGGCCCCTTTCCCATGGCGTCTGGTCAAAGGAAATTTCTCCTTGTAGCGATCGACTACTTCACCAAATGGGTCGAGGCCGAGCCACTAGCCAAAATCACAGAAGCGAAGGTGCAGGATTTCGTCTGGAAATCGATCGTGTGCAGGTTCGGTTTGCCTGGAACCCTCATCACTGATAATGGACGGCAATTCGCGGGAGCCAGGTTTGCTGAATTCTGTGAAGATCTAAACATCTCCCACAAATTCACATCAGTAGCCCATCCCCAGGCGAACGGCGAAGCCGAGGTAACAAACAGAACCCTTTTGCAGGGGATTAAGACCAGGCTCGAAAGAGCAAAAGGGACTTGGGCGGACGAACTTTATCATGTGCTATGGGCTTATCGGACCACCCAGAGGTTGCCTACAGGAGAGACTCCCTTTGCTCTAGCCTTTGGTACGGAAGCCGTCATCCCGATCGAGCTTAAACTCCCGTCGGCACGAGTCGTGGCATTCGATGAGCCCCAAAATGCGCAAAGTCTCAGAGCCAACCTCGACCTACTGGAAGAAAGGCGGGAGATTGCTCAGGTTCGAATGGCAGCCTACAGACAGAAAGTTGCCCGATATTACAACGCCCGAGTGAAGAACAAAGCATTCAAAGCAGGGGATCTAGTGCTCCGACGAGCTGCTGTCTCACAACCTCAGGGCCAAGGGAAGCTCGCCCCAAACTGGGAGGGACCTTATGAGGTCAAGGAAGTAGTCCGACCTGGAACTTATTATCTCAGGGAACTCGGGGGAGCTGACCTCCCGCGACCGTGGAGCTCAGAAAACTTACGGATGTACTACCAGTGATTTCATCCTGACCAAAAAAAAAAAAAAAATGCGTGCCCATTTGTCTTAGGACAATTCAAGCAGACGGTATCAAAAACGAGAGGGCAACCTTATAAAAGTCGAAGGCCCGGTTCCTTTAGACCGGATGGGAGGAGAGGCCTTACAACGCCCATGTGTGCCCCCACAGCCCTGTTAGGGACAGGAGGAGAACCTCGCCCTAACTTGAGCAAAGTCGAAGGCCCGGTTCCTTTAGACCGGATGGGGGGAGAGGCCTTGCAACGCCCATATGTGCCCCCACAGCCCTGTTAGGGACAGGAGGAGAACCTCGCCCTAACATGAGCAAAGTCGAAGGCCCGGTTCCTTTAGATCGGATGGGGGGAGAGGCCTTGCAACGCCCATATGTGCCCCCACAACCCTGTTAGGGACAGGAGGAGAACCTCGCCCTAACTTGAGCAAAGTCGAAGGCCCGGTTCCTTTAGACCGGATGGGGGGAGAGGCCTTGCAACGCCCATATGTGCCCCCACAGCCCTGTTAGGGATAGGAGGAGAACCTCGCCCTAACTTGAGCAAAGTCGAAGGCCCGGTTCTTTTAGACCGGATGGGGGGAGAGGCCTTGCAACGCCCATATGTGCCCCCACAGCCCTGTTAGAGACGGGAGGAGAACCTCGCCCTAACTTGAGCAAAGTCGAAGGCCCGGTTCTTTTAGACCGGATGGGGGGAGAGGCCTTGCAACGCCCTTATATGCCCCCGCAGCCCTGTCAGAAACAAGAGGAGAACCTCGTCCTGACATGAGCAAAGTGGAAGACCCGGACTCCTACGGGAGCCGGGTCCCTACGCCAAGAAGACTTCACCCGGAGTCCTACGGGAGCCGGGTTTCGCCGCAAAAAAAGACTTCGCCCGGACTCCTACGGGAGCCGGGTCCCTACGCCAAGAAGACTTCACCCAGACTCCTACGGGAGCCGGGTTCCGCCGCAAAAAAAAAAAAAGACTTCGCCCGGACTCCTACGGGAGCCGGGTCCCTACGCCAAGAAGACTTCACCCGGACTCCTACGGGAGCCGGGTTCCACCGCAAAAAAAAAAAAAAAAGAGAAGACTTCGCCCGGACTCCTACGGGAGCCGGGTCCCTATGCAAAGAAGACTTCGCCCGGACTCCTACGGGAGCCGGGTTCCGCCGCCAAGAAACCTTCACCCGGACTCCTACGGGAGCCGAGTTCCGCCGCAAGAAACCTTCGCCCGGACTCCAACGGGAGCCGGGCCCCGCCATCGGCAGCAACAAAGGCTTCGCCCGGACTCCTACGGGAGCCGGGCTCCACCGACAACGACAGCTACAGGACAACTCCACCCGGACTTCTACGGAAGTCGGGCTTTATTTCGGCTTTATTTGTGACTCTGATTACAGAAAAACTTTGCCCCGACTTTTACAAGATCCGAGCTACTCCAACCTCTGGAGAACTTCTCCATTTGGGCTATCAAGGGAGCCGAACTTAGCTTCGACTTCAGCCAAGCAAACCTAACAAGTGGATATCTCCGAACGACATAAAAGCTGAAAAGAAGCTCGGCAAATGACGACCCCGCATGAGCTGAAAGGATCGCCGACGATTCTGGAACGACGTAACACAGACAAAGAGAAGGAAAGGAAAATGAAGGAGTTCGGCAGACAACTATTCAACACAAGATGCAAACGAGGTACTGAAATCACTTTTTTATTTAACAGAAGAACACATTACAGGACCCGGTGGGTCAGGAAGAAAGAAGATACACGTCATCGCAAGTGTCACGGGCACGGTCCGGGCAGGACGAACCGGAGACCGCTCCGAGCTACGAACTCCATCTCTATCCTTCTCAGTCGCATTCTCCAGCGCGTGTAACAGCTCTCGCCCATCTCGCCTCATTCTGTTCCCAAGGTCCCAACTTTAGCGGGAAAGGGGTGGAGTTGATCCCCGGAGGCGGAGGAGGCGACGACGACCACCGCCCGAGATGCTCCGGTAAGGTCGGCATGCGTTACTTCCACCATCCCCGCAACAAGTTCTACTGCCCCACCTTCAACGCCGACCGCCTCTGGTCTCTCGGCCCCGACGGCGTCAAGGATCCCGTCATGGCTTGTGACGTCTATTCTGCCCTTTTGACCGGTATCACCCCGCCTTGCTGCCCCGAGATTCACGGGCAGAATAGCTTCCCCGACGGCCCCCGTTATTAAACCCCTGTTGTTGAAGGAATTCTTCCTTTGGCTCCCTCTAGAGCGATGGAGATTCTCACCGGCCGCCATTCTCCTTCTCTCCTTCCTCCAAACCCTAAGAATTCCCTCGAGGACAGCCTCCCGAGTGGATAACATGGTATAAGGGAAGGAGACAGGGACTGGGGCGAGAGGAGCAGGACTCTCAGATGAAAGAACAATGCCAGAATGAAGCTACGAAGGGGCCGAGGGGTTTAAATAGCCGATGGATCCTGGCGCAGTTGTGGCGGCGGGTATTCTTGGGCCAACTGATGTGTGCCGCGTGGCGCGCTTATCCCCTTCACCGTCATCGAGGGTTGACTGCTCGCAAATTCCCGCAGAGCGACGCTTAGGATTGCGTTTCGACGGGAGCTCCGAAAAGACTTTTCAAATCACCTTCACCGAAAAATGGATTCTAACGTGCGCACATTAAATGGGGGCGGCAGTGCGCAAAGTTCGAAGGGGCGATTCTGGCTGCACGCATCTCTCTCTGTATACTTTCTTCGCTTGAAATTCAAACTCGGAAGTAGGGGGACTGGTGTTGGGTATAAAATACCCGTAGCCGAATTCAACAGCAGAACGGCTCCGCCCGGACTCTTACGGGAGCCGGGCTCCTCCATCAACAGCAGAACGGCTCCGCCCGGACTCCTACGGGAGCCGGGCTCCTCCATCAACAGTAGGATGGCTCCGCCCGGACTCCTACGAGAGCCGGGCTCCTCCATCAACAGTAGAACGGCTCCGCTCGGACTCCTACGGGAGCCGGGCTCCACCATCAGCAGCAGGATGGCTCTGCCCGGACTCTTACGAGAGCCGGGCTCCTCCATCAACAGCAGAACGGCTCCGCCCGGACTCCTACGGGAGCCGGGCTCCTCCATCAACAGCAGGATGGCTCCGCCCGGACTCTTACGAGAGCTGGGCTCCTCCATCAACAGCAGAACGGCTCCGCCCGGACTCCTACGGGAGCCGGGCTCCTCCATCAGCAGCAGGATGGCTCCGCCCGGACTCTTACGAGAGCCGGGCTCCTCCATCAACAGCAGAACGGCTCCGCCCGGACTCCTACGGGAGCCGGGCTCCTCCATCAACAGCAGGATGGCTCCGCCCGGACTCTTACGGGAGCCGAGCTCCTCCATCAACAGCAGAACGGCTCCGCCCGGACTCCTACGGGAGTCGGGCTCCTCCATCAACAGCAGGACGGCTCCGCCCGGACTCTTACGAGAGCCGGGCTCCTCTATCAACAGCAGAATGGCTCCGCCCGGACTCCTACGGGAGCCGGGCTCCTCCATCAACAGCAGGATGGCTCCGCCCGGACTCTTACGAGAGCCGGGCTCCTCCATCAACAGCAGAACGGCTCCGCCCGGACTCCTACGGGAGCCGGGCTCCTCCATCAGCAGCAGGATGGCTCCGCCCGGACTCTTACGAGAGCCGGGCTCCTCCATCAACAGCAGAACGGCTCCGCCCGGACTTTTACGGGAGCCGGGCTCCTCCATCAACAGCAGAATGGCTCCGCCCGGACTCCTACGGGAGCCGGGCTCCCCCATCAACAGCAGAACGGCTCCGCCCGGACTCCTACGGGAGCCGGGCTCCACCATCGACAGCAGTTGTAGCTTCGTCCGGGCTCCGCTCTCGATACCAATTGCTGGAGGAGCTGAGCCTTAAGGGAGCTGAGCCTTAAGGGAGCCGAGCCTCATCCCTGACGCCAACGACTACAGCCGCAGGCAGACTCCTCCCGGACTCCTACAAAGGCCGAGCTCCGACCACTGCCGAGCCTTGATCAACAGATCTGTGTCCCTTGGCAGATAACAATAACTGCCATGATCCTGTCCCACTTCCTGTAGCGAATTCCACGCGGCTCCACCTCCCCCTGCGACAGGTGCTGCACGATCCCACTGCTCTCTGACAGGCTGTACCAACAGCTATGATGCTGCTCCGCTCCCTGCGGCAAGTGTTGCACGATCCCACTACTCGCTGACAACTAGCAGTAACGGACGCCGCCCCACTACCTGCGACAGGCCCTATGTTGCGGGATATGACGATGGCCACATGTCTGCTCCATTATCTTTCGCAATCAATTCCCCTGACCATGGGCGGCCCACTACCAGGCGGTTACAAACATCGCCATCAGTCCGTTGCCTCCCCCGCCTATAAAAGGGGGGACTCAGATACGTTATTGCTTAAGCTCTTTTGCCTTATCTCAAAACTCTGCTAAATTCTCCGTTCGAGCACTCCATTCTTGTTGAGGCAGAGAACTGACTTGAGCGTCGGAGGGTCTTGCCGGAGCAACCCCACCTCCGGTTTAGACTTCCCTTGCAGGTCCCGGCGGCGACCGCGGCTTCCTCAACTCCAGCTTCTCCGGCGCAGGCGGATTTTTGCACCAACACTATTAGACTAGCAGAAGATCGAAGCCCACCTTGAAAAGATGGGACTTAGATATGTAGCCAATTGGCATTAGGTCAAGTGAGAGTTTGTTAGATGTGTGCCTTAGATGCCAGATTGGCTGACACATTCCTGTACAAATGTAAGGGCAAATTTATAATTTTGACTATAAATGAATAAAAGGATTATTCTACTATCACATTGTGTACATTATGTCTGTGATACATCTTTTGAGTTAGTAAGAATGTTAATTCATATTTTCAAGAGTTGAAAATTTAAGGCATGAATTTACATAACTAACTCATAAACAGCTCCTGACCATAGGATCATCACGAGGATGGTGATCGATCCGGAAGGTTGGTGTACGATCGCTTTCTTAGGGTAGATGTATCTTGAGTCTACAATGTGGAGATACTAGAGTGAGAGTATAGGTATTCGTTGAGAATGAGAGTACTGAGTGTGACCACCTCGAGCAGTCATAAGGAAGTCTACCTTCTCCTCGATAACTAGCTCGATGCTGCAGCTGTGTATCTAGTTCTTTAATCTGAGGTACATCGACAGTTCACCTTGAGTGTATTATAGTTTGACTACACCATAACTTGATCTCCTAGTCATTCGAAACCCTGAGGTGTATGTTGGCTGTAGCATATTCATTGTAGGAACCAGATCGCACCAAGAAGGGATCTATCAACTTCGGTAGATAAGAGGAGTAGTCCTATGATGATCGAAAGATTGAGTCCTTAAGTCCATGGCCATGTCAGAGTGAAATAATGGAAAAAAATTTTTCATTAGGATTTTACATTGGACTTGGATCAATCGATTGATTCATATGACTGATGTTGGGTTTGACGAGTTCACCTTAACCCTAATTCAGTCGGGACTCATGATAGAGGAACTTAATCACACAGGTAGCTGCACCGAGAGGTTCATCTTCATTTCTGATAGATTGCTATCATATACTGCTAGATATCATTGGTAGATTTTGAGAGCAATTAGAATGATCTTAATGATCAATCATTCTAATTGTCTGAATCAGAAGAGTTCTGATCCATTAAAAGGAGTTTCGATGATATCGATGATGAGATCACGACATGTCTCATTACCATACAGAAATGAACCTAACTGGGTCACACAAACAAGAGTTAGGGTCTGGATGTCATCAATTGAGCTAGCCCAGTTTGATTGATTTGGATTAGATCCAATTAGGTTCAAGAAAATTATGCTAGCACATGATTGAGCCTAACTTTCTCCTCGTGTAATTTTTTCTATCTCGACTGAGCCAAATGTGATTTGACTCACCCAGAGAATCTTGAGAAGGTTTCTCTCAGTCTGACTGGAACCAGTCCAGCTCAAAAAAGTTTTATCTTAATTCATGAGATGAATTTAAGACAACACCTGCCAATTTCTGTCACCTGTCATTTCTGTTTTAGGACATCGGTCAAACGTTGACTTATGGACCTTGGACTGAAGGCCACTTGGCAAGAGGTCATTGAAAATTTTTTATGGAGTGTCCACCTTCTAAATTGGGCCTCAATGTGGGTGCCATAATCAGATATGGCATGCTCCCCAAGTGGATAAGGATAGAGTCCCATGTGATGAGGACTCTGATCCCTTGATCAACTTGGACTGTTGGGCACCAATCTCACTGTGCTTATCCAGTGTTGGCACCAATAGTAGGAGGAATTGTGGGAATTTTTATCTGATATGATCAGATGATATCTCTCCACCAATCAAAATTTTTTCATAATTAATTGAAATTTTTTGATTGGTCGAATGATGTGGCACTGCATGGCGCAGCAGGGTCTATTTAAACCCTGTCTACGCCTAGGATTAAGAGTCTCTGCTTAATACCCAGCAAAAACATGAAACCTCTCCACTTCTCCACACCCCCTCTACTCCTCTCCCTCCCCTCTTCACATCCAAGAGGTTGGGCATCCATCTGGTGCTTGTCCAAGGTGTGGTGGCTCCCTGATCAGAAAGTTGCAAGGATTTGTCGAGAAGCTGCTGCTCCAGCTTCGGAAGATCTTTTGAAGATCTTGCAGATCAGATCTAAATCTGATTTTTAGAGTAAAGATTCATAAGGAGAAGATGATCTAGATCCTACTCAAGTGGATATCAATAGAGGCTAGGTGACTGCGTGGCTATTTTAGAACCTCGGGCATTGCTGCGATCATCTACAGGGTAATCTAGTTACCCTAGAGGTATTCCTCTAATCCTCAAGTTTTAGATTTAATTTTAAATTTAATATCAGATAATAAGAATTAAATTTAATAGATCTTAGATCTAAAATATTATAAGATAATTTTTGAAATATTCCATCCCAGATCTCATTAGATCTGATAGATCCTACAAGGAAAAAGTCAGTTTTTTCTTCAACTGGTATCAGAGCCAGGTTGATGGCTCTATTTTAGATCTAATTTAGATCTAATTTTTATTTTTATTTATTTAATATTAATAAATTTTAGATATCACATCAGATATGATTGGATCTGAAATCAAAAAATTTAAAATTAAATCTAAGTAGATCTAATATGTATGAGATGCATGACTAGACTAGGAATAGTTTAAACTATGAATAGTCTTGAAGTTTTATATTTTAATATGATTAAAATATAAATTAGATCTAATTTATTTTCTAATTTTTTGATGTTATAAATATTATATTCAGATTAGAAAATAAAAAATAAAATTTAATTACTTCATAAGATTGATCTGTTGCATGCCTAGACTAGTTGTAGAATTATTCTAGTAACTGTCTAGAATAGATTTTATATTGAATAGTTCAATTTAAATCTTATTTTTTAGATATTACATGTGATGTATCAGATCTGAAAGTATGCTAATTAGATCAGATTTTAATACATGAGATGTATGCAAAGCATGTATAAGTTAGATCAAAAATTATATATATGATATATAACTTAGATCTAACTAGTTTTGTAGTTAAATTAATATTTTTGATTTAACAGATTGAATAAATAGATTAGCTTAATTGAGAATTAAGTTAAAGATCATATAGAATTAAACAGTTGACTATGTTTAGCTAGCAGTAGACATGAGGTTCAGGTTTAATTTTGAAGATGATAATGATCTGATCGATAATTCAAGAAATTGATAAAAAATTAAATTTATATCTTAATTAATTTCATATTATATCTGATTTAATTAGGCTTGATTGGGTCAAAAATTCAAGATGGACTTGGACAAGAATCCTAATTAGATTAAGATTGATAGGCTATTCAAGTTTGATTCGAATAAGATTCGAATAAGATTCGAATCAGACCAAATTTGAGCCCATTTCATTTAGAACCAAAGAGTCTCAAAACCCTGAGACTTTCTCTCATGAAAACCAACCAAAAGAGAAGAAGGGGCACTAATTTTTTCTGCCCAAGAAAAGTGCACGCATGAAGGTGTTCGTGTGATGTATGGGCGCTCTCCTTTCTATGTTGGGATTCCCTAGTTGGATGTGGTTAGATGTCCTAATTTGGTTACGACTTAGATCAGATATGGACATCCAAAACTGCTTAAGAAGGAGAGCAAAATATCGGTGGGGTGTGTCTTATTTTTTGTGCGACAAAAGTAAATAACCACCGGTGAGAAGAGAGGGCATGCGACAAGAAAGAAAGGAGGCATCCTTTCTTTCACGTGGAGACTTCTTGAGCACTGCTTCCTAGGTGTGAAGACTCCCTACCAGCCATCCCCAATAAAAGAAAATCAGATCTCCTCTCTCCCCTTCTTTCCCTTCTAAAGATTGATATATAGTGATCATCCCTCTTTCCTACAGAGCCTAGCATGCACATGAAGTAGAGGATCTATATGTTTAGATCTTGCGAGGCATCAAGCTCAAGAAATCCAAGCATTCCTGAGAATTTAATCCCTATTTCACTATAAATTAAGATAAAGATAAATATTATGCAAGTCTTAGAATAGAAATTTTTTCGATGCATCTTAACGATCCGATCAGATTGGATATTTTTTTCCTTCACAAACTACTATAAAATCATCGTGTTTGTTATAATGATTGATCTGCTCTCTTTTTATTTCCACTGCTTCTTTATATTTCTTTCATATCACCTCATTTACATAATCTAAATTATTTTGGATATATAAATTATTTTCAAACTGATTGTTTAATTTTATAAAACCCAATTCATCCTCCTCTTGGGTTGCTTTCTTTGGAAAACAGTGGCTCTAATATAGCAACCACTTTCACCACTCCTATTTTTATGATTTCCTTCTGTAATAGCATAATGGAAACTACATAGTTGTCATACCAAGATCAGTGTGATGCTGATTGCATAAGGTCCCAGCATAATGTCTCTCCGAGCATGCTATAATGCTTGTTTCCACTCTTTCCATTCTACCCTAATATGTCATGGAATTTGCTAGCAAAGTCTTATCTGGAAGTGGTAGATAAGAGCAGTAACAAGCCAAGTGGCTATGGGTAAATATGTAGGCATGCACCAGCATAGGATCAGGCAAAAAGTGATCAAAGAAAAGATAAAGAGTAGTGTAAATTCAAATATCTTGATCTTGAAGGGTTTTCACCACCATCATACTACTATTTAAAGGAGATAGATAAGAGGTGTAGCACTAGGCTTCCAAGTACAATCGAGCCAAGTCGAGTCGAGTAGCTGGAAGCTCAAGCTCGACTCGACTTAAAATACTTAGACTCAAAACTTGGCTCGAGATCAATCGAGTCTTAATATCTCAAACTAAGAGGTTGAATCCTTAAGTCTATTGCCATAGCAGTGTGATTGATGGAAAAAAAATTTCATAGAGTCACAAATGGACTCGAGCTGATTAAATCTATCATATGACCGATGTTGAGGTTTGACGATTCATCCATGACTTGCCATCTGGTTGGGACTCATGATAGTGGGACTGCATCATGCGTTAACTGCACCTAGAGGTTCATCTTTTATTCTGCTAGATTGCCACTATATACTGTTAGGTGTCACTAGTGGATTGTGAGACTCATGAGGATCATCTTGATGATCAATGATCCTTGGTGGGCTGAGTTAGAATTATTTCAACCCATTGAAAAGAGTTTCAATGATATTGTGATAGAGATCATAATATATCTCACTATTAAATAGAATAGAACCTATGGGGTCATACACAAAAGTAACTTTTGACTGATCAGATGGTTGAATTACGATTATGAATCATAACAGAATTTGATTATCAATTTGATTGATAATTGATCTAATACAAATATTGCATTATGTAACTTACTAAAGAGTTAGTGAGTTATAGGAGGATTAATTAACAATAAGATTACTAATTGGCTTAATTTGATTGAGCAATGAGGCTTGCATCAAGTTCAATTTGATTGGATTTAATTTGACTCATATGGGTTTGATTTGATCAACCCCAATAGGGTTATAAGATAACCCCAAAAGGATCGAATGATTAGTCTCAGTTGAATTAGAATTTGGATTTGACTCAATTCTTAATTAGATTAGGATATATGAATTTTTATTTAGACTAAGAATCTTTATATTTTTGGGTGCATCAAATTTTAATTGGATTAGGATTAAAAATTGAGTTTGACTCAATCACCAAGAAAGAGTCCAATAGGACTAGGACTCCTCCAATTAGGAGACATCTAATCTAAATTAATTAAGCTCCAAATCAGATTTAGATTTCTATTTATTTGAGTCTAATATGATCCTAATATGATTAAAATTAATTGATATTTTAATTAAGTTTAAAATAGTAATTTAAATAAGAGTCCCATGTTCTTGAAATACCTTGATTCCATGCGCCAAAAGGACTCCACACCACCTTTTATTTGTGCGCCTAAAAGACCCACACCCCAAATCTAATTTTTAACATGATTCCTCCTCTCTTTTTGGCATGTAAGAAAGAAAAGTAATCCCCTTTGTTACCGTGTAATTATGGGTGAAATTCTGGTTGGATTGGGCAGCGTCCAAAATTGCTAGAGTCCTAACATGTTTGGACTCTATCTCCTATTCAAATTAGAACTCCATCTTAGCCTATAAAAACCCATCTTATGGGACATGTAAGAGGGTATGGTGATCAGGTTGAGATGCCCAAAAATCACAAAAGTGTGCGTGAAAAATTAAGGGAGAAAAAAAGGAGGGACGATGTGATGGTTGAAGGATGAGAGACTTGGTACATGGATTTTAGGAAGAAAAGAGAAGAAAGGATCCTTTTCATGATCTCTAGTGTAGGGATCAAGATTCTCCTACATCTTCTTCTTCTTTAAGAGTATCTTAGGAGAAAAGAAATTTATCAACCATCAAGGTGCGATCTCTGCAAGGGAGCTAGTATCCCGATGAGATCAAAAGGCTTCTGATCAGATCAGAGTCTCATATGGATGTCCGTAGAGACCAGACGCTTATGCGACTAAAAGAGACCTTCGAAAGACATCTATGATCATTTATTCACATTGAAGATTGATCCATATCCAGGTATATTTTATATTTATTTTTCTCTATTTGATTTTTGTATCTGAATCTTATCTTACATATGATGATTCTATTTATGGTTTGAAGATTTGATCTTATGCATGCTTAGATTAAATTATATTTAATTTGAAAAATTTTTAAATTCTACTACGTACTAGTTTTGAAAAATCATGCATGCTTGAAACCATAAAACTCTAACAAATATTTGGTTAGACTTAATCAATTTCTCTATATAGTCAATTAATTCTTTGATTCTAACTTTCGGTCTAACCCAATTAAAGAGAAGGATCTAATTTGAGCTAACCCATGCCCTATATTTTATGCAATGTCATTACATCTAAATCATAATTCTAAATCTATTGAGTTTAACACTTAATTCTTTATTAAGTTTTGCATCAACATGGTAAAGGTTTTGAAAATAATTTTTCATGTAAACCTTTTACATCAAATTACAAAATCTTTTAGACTAAATCTAATTTTTTATAATTTTAAATTAAAATAATTTTGATTAAATAAGATTAGATGTAATTAGTTTATTCGCAACTTGCATCACATACAATAACACCTAGGGTTTCAAGATCTAGAATTTTGCAAGAAAATAAGTTTTCTCCTTTCACTTTCTTCTTCATGGGACCTCACAGTGGCACCCCTACATGTCTTGAAGAGAATCCTATTGAATGGAAAGAGAGGGTCATGAAATCCTTCTTGCTCCTATGATCGGACAGCCTGGTGATTACCCAATCCAAGTATTTTGCTATTCAGAACATCTAATCTAGACTGATAATAATCAGATTTAAAAATAAACTAATTTAGATCTAATCTAAATCATAAATAATCAGATCAAATAAAAAAAATTAGATCTAAAGTCATATTAATTCACATCAAAAGAACCATGCTTTGATACCAATTGAAGAAAATATACAGTAGTACAGTACATGTAATTTTAAAATTTTTATGCAGCAAAAATGAATGATTAAATAATTTAATCCTAATCATATCCATAAGATCTAATCTTAAACTACCACATCATGATCTTTTATATGAAAAATATATACTTTATATTTGAAAGTAAAAACACACATCGATTTCATTGATGCTGAAAACCTAGATCTAACTATTAGATCTACCATAGGAATTAAGACAAGTTAGAGATCATTACCAAATAAATTTTGATCTTGATCTCCTCTAGTCCAATGGTTGGAGAAGGTATTCCTCAAGTCACTCACAGCACATGGAGTCATTTGGCCTCTATGAAAAAATCCATGCGAAAACCGACGTAGATCAGGGGCTCGGAGATGCTAGTTTGCAAGCAACTTCGACAACTGATCCCTTTCTTCTTCTTCAAGCACCTTGGATACTCCAAAGTAGTAGAGAATCTGGAGGAGGAAGAGAGGAGGAGGAGGAGAGCTCTAGAAAATCAAAAAATATCAAGAAAATTGATCATGAGACATCCAAGAGAGAGGACCCCTTTTTATAGACTAGGAATTAGGATTTTTCCAAGGAAGGGTGCCAATAGTCCATGCCAAAACCACCTTTTGGCATCTCAAAAAATTCCCAAAAAATTACTAGGACATGGAGAAGAATTTTGGAGTCTTACACACTAAATAATTTTTTAAAAAAGATAAGAAAAAAAATAATATGATGCCAACAATTTTCTATGTATGAAAAATCTCTTTTCTAGTTTATATCTTATCTCTTATTCAGATCGCATTCGAATTAAGCAAGAGATAAGATTACAACTCATCAAATATTTTTGCCCACTCTTATTGGACCCTCTATCATGATGCCAAATATCACAACCCAAATCTAATTAGACATGGAGAAATTGGCATGGGTTCAAGAGTGGTGCAAGAGATAAGGATAGAGTCCAAGTTGACAAGGACTCATCATTTTCAATTCTGATTCTAATCTAAATCAAATTTGGATTGAACCCACTATTAGAAATAAACCTAATCCAATTAAGAACCCAGATATCTCATCAAATTTTTAACCCAATTAGGAATTAGTGAGTCAAAATCCTGATCGAATCAGGATCAAATTTTTTTTGTAATCAGGATTGATCATATCAAACCCAATCAGAGTTGAACTAAATCCAATTCTATTAGGTTTGATCCAAAGCTCTTTGTTTAATCAAATTAAGTCAATTAGTAATCTAATTACTAATTAATTCTTCATTAATAGTAGAGTCTCAGTCCTATTGGGACTCTTCTACAGAGTCCTAGTCCGAGTAGGACTCTTCACCAAAGTCACAATCCAATTGGACTCTTCAGCCATCTGATCTGATCAAATCTTTTAATGCATGTGACCCTATAGATTCAAACATAAGTCGGTAGTATAAGAATAACTTTCTATACCAAATGATGTAATCATCTAGCAATGGTGACCCGACGACTGGATAAGTCGAAGTATTGCAAAGCAACCTTCTAGAACCTACTAGCGTATGGTTACCGTATAATTCATCTCTTTGACCCAAATGCTCAAGGTGACCTAGGATTTAACTGTCAATTCAAATTTAGTTAATCACATTATATTTTAACCTTTCAAATTCATCTCATGGATTATCCTGACCAAGGTTTTACTGAATTAAAATACACTGACGTATATCTCCTACTAATTAAGGGGTCAATTCTATTTTAACTCACACACCGACTTGATAAGTACTTGACTGCACCCAGTAACTTTTTATCACTAAATTAAAAGCTCAGATGGTCTGGTACTAAAGTACAGTGAGTTGTTCACAAGTCAGCATGATGGTCTCAGGTCTGAGAGATACTTACACCCATACCCTTCACGAGTTACTCTTGACAGTAGAGTGCTCGATACATGGTTACGTTCGATGTAAATGTACTCCTATATTTTATCTGTATGTCATAACAATGTCTCCACACTCTTTAATTAAGGAGACAACCAATTATATGATACACAATGACCTATACTTGATATTGTTATCATCCTAGTAATAGTGTATCGTTTGGTCATGAATATTTTTAAGAGCTTAACGATAAATCTTCTTTTATCGATTAATTATAGTCCTAAGGACTTCATTACAATACAGGAGTTCAAAGATGATCAATTTATAATAAAAATTTTAAATAATTTTTATTAATAAAAATTTCTATATAATTTATAAAATGAGCACAATCGCCAACAGACTGACGATTGGCTTTGGGACACATTTTCCAACAATTCCAACTTCTAAAGTAAAAACAATGATAGACTAAGATAAGATGAAATTGTTGGATCGATTGTCGAGGGTCCTTACAAAATATAAATTCCATATTTATACTAATAGATAAGAACTGCACACTCTGATAGTTGCTATCATATCTAGCCTCCACTTCTAGTGATTTTGATAACTACTAATTTTCCTCTGCTATGCATATTCATCAATATGATTGATCTACAACTATCATGTCCCTTTTCGGTCTTGGCTTAGCTTAGCTTGTATTGATCGCCCCTTTTACTTTTGCCTAACATATAGTTCTACATTTGAGATTATCCCCAAGACTACTTTAGTCACATTGGTCTACTTCCCTGTATAATGGTTGATTATGGCCAAGTTCTAGGCTTTTTACTTATAGTCGACCTATCCGTTTTCAGTCTATACCTTCACGTTTTATGAAATTTGTCAACATCAAACTATCTCTAATCCAACAAAGGCAATGTAATTCTCACCTACTTTAGTTTCATCAAACCAAATGCACATAGTGCTTGCTCTTGCTATCGGCTAGATTGTTGAGAGAGGACATAAACATGTCCCACTTAAGATTATTTGCTATTAATCTCTCCTTAAGTCCAACTTTTCGTATCTTTGGTCTAAACGCCTTTGTAGCATTCGCTGTATTTTCCTTTCATTTTATTTAGAGTAATACAATTGAGAATCCTATCAATTATATGCACAAAACCAATTCTCTTGTTATAGATCTGGAGGATATTGGTGCAACTCATGAAATTTGTTGTCAAACACAAGGATTGATTATGAAATTGCCAAAAGAGTAAATATTGGCCCAATAAACTTTTGTGTTTGTACAATGGGTGCTTGGAAGCATTTTCATTTTATTTTGTAAGGTAACTTATTAATTAATAGCTAATCTTCTATACAAGCCTAATTCTTTCATCATTAGAAAGGTATCCTCTACTCAAGCAATCCTTGTCACATATAGTTGTGAAAAGTTGATATATATGAAGAAAATATTGGTAATTCTATGCATGCAATTTTAAAATTTTACGACGGATCTTGATAGATTAAATAATTTAACCTATATTATATGCACAAGATCTAATCTAAACTATCATGCCAAGACCTATGATATGATTAAATATGAGATTAAAATCTAAAAAATAAAAATTTACATCGATCATATCGATACTGTAGACTAGATCTAACCCTTAGATTCAACCAAACCTGATCTAACAAGCTCAGAACTCATTATTGAAGTTTGGGTTGTTGATCTCCACAAGTGTGTCGCATGGGTTGGAGTTTCTTTAGGTTGCTTAGAGCCATACAAAGGTGTCCGGCCTTTACAAATCATCCACACGAAAAATGGATGCTGATTAGGCTCCTCAGGAGTGCTAGCTCGTAAGGATCTTTGAAGGCTGGTCTTCTTCTTTTTCTTTTGATCTCTTAGATGCTCTAGAGAGGAAGAAGAATTAATGGAGGAAGTGAAAAGAGGAGAGAGCTATGGAGAAGAAATAAATTTCAACTGAATCTCATATGGGGCATCCGACTATTGGACCCCTTATTTATAACAAGGCATTAGGGTTTAGGGTTTGGAGGAGGCGCCAAGTAATCTCCATGCCACATCCATATGAGGCATCCTAATTTTTGTCAATTTTTGTGATGGTGTGAGAAAGAAATCAGATCTTTCTCATGCCTACCAAAAAATTCCAACGCACATAGAAAAGTTAATTTTGGCGCCATCCAACTTTCCAAACAAAATCGATCTCTTTCCTTCTTATCTCCTTATCTTTTGATTCGGATCGAATTCAAATCAAGAAGGAGATAAGGACCATGACTAATCATGATTGCCGCCCACCCCTCTTTGCTCCCTCTCTTCTCACACCCAAAAATCTCATGCAAAACCTATTTTTGCATGTAGAGAATGATGTGGGTCTAGGGCATGTGCAAGGGAGAGAGTGTCCCAGTTGGTTGGGACTCTTTGTTTCCAACTTGATTCCAAATCAAATCAGATTTGGTTTAAACCTAATAAGAGGAAGAAATCTAATCTATTTAAAAATCTAATCTCCTTAATAAATTTCTAACCTAATTAGAAACTAGCTGAACCTAGGTCCTGATCAAATCAGGAACAAATTTCTCTTGCAATTAGGTTGATCAAATCAAACCCAATCTAAGTCAAACTGAATCTAATTCAATTAGACTTGATCTGAATCTCTTTGCTCAATCAAATTGAGTCAATTAGCAATCAATTGCTAATAAATCTTCTATTAACAATAAAGTCCCAGTCTAATGGGACTCTCCTCTAGAGTCCCAATCTAGTGGGACTTTTCACTAGAGTCCCAATCCATGGGACTCTTCAGCCATCCGATCAGATCGAAACTTCTAATGTGTGTGATCTCATAGGTTTGAACCTAAGTCGGTAGTATAAGAATAACTTTCTATATTAATCGATGTAAGCATCTAACAATGAGACCCGATGTCTGGATAGGTCGAAAGATTACAAAGCAATATTCTAGAACTTACTGACATATGGTTACCGTATAATTCATCCCTTTAATCTTAGTACTCAAGATGACCAGGGGTTTAACTATCAATCCTAAAATAGTCAACCGCACTGTATTTCAATTTTCAGATCCATCACATGGATTATCCTGGTCAAGATTTTACTAAATTGAAATACACTGATGTATTAACTCCTATTTATTTAGAGGTGTCAATTTCATCTTGACTCATGCACCGACTTGATAAGTACTTGACTGCATCCAAAAATCTTTCGTACTAAATTAAAAATTCAGATGGTTCGATATCAAAGTACAGTGAGTTGCTTACAAGTCACCGTGGTGATCTCAGATCGAAGGGACACTTATATCCATATCTTTCGTGAGCTACTCTTGACAGCAGAGTACTCGATAATTGATCACATTCGATGCGAATATACTCCTACATTCTACCTGCAAGCCATACCAATGTCTCCACACTCTTTAGTTAAGAGGACAACCAACCTATATGGTACACAACTGTTAGATGTATGTCCTAGAAGCCAATATGACTGACATATTGAGATATAGCTAGGGCATAATTTTATACTTAATACATTGATTTGATCAATAAAAGGATAAATTTATTTTTCATTCAAGTATTTGAATCGTCCATGGAATTAACATTTCGATACATATTCTCAAAGTGTTAAGAATTAGAGATATATATTTAATTCTTAAATACTTTCAGTCATAGATCATCATGAGGATGGTGATCCATACGGATAGACCGACGTATAGATTGCTTCCTTGGGATAGATAAGTCTCTGGTCTATAGTATAGAGATACTGAATGACGAGTACAGATAGTTGTTAGAGAATAACTAGTACCGAGCGTGACCATATGAGAAATCACTTGGATTTCTACTCGATCGTCAGTTATTATCTCGATGCTGTAGTTGTGTGAATGGTCTTTTGACCTATGATGGTATGACTGCTTGTAGTGAGATTATTGAAGTTTCACTGACACAAAAATATGGTCTCAATAAGCTTTTGTAGTGAATGTTGGCGATAATTGGTCCACTGTAGGAGTAGGATGCACATCAAGATGGAATCTATCGATCTTGATAGAAAAAAATAGTCTTACAAAATTTGAGAGACTAAATTTGAGAGTTTGTGGCCCCAGCAGTGTGATTGATGGAAAAGAGTTTCCATAACAATCATAGTATTAAAAAATATATCCCAAAATCAATTGTTAGATGATTGTGCTTATCTTATAAATTATATATGAATTTTTATTAATAAAAATTATTTAGTACTTTTATTATAAATTGATCATCTTTGAACTCTTGTATTGTAATGAAGTCTTTAGGACTATTATTAATCGATAAAGAAAGATTTATCGTTAAGTCCTTAAAAGTACTCACAACCAAATAATACGTATTATTAGGATGATAGCAATATCAAGTGTAGGTCATTGTGTGCCATATGAGTTAGTTATCCTCTTAATCAAAGAGTGTGGAGATACTATTATGGCATGCAGATGGAATGTAAGAGTACATTCACATCGAACGTGGCCATATGCCGAGCACTCTGCTGTCAAGAGTAGCTTGTGAAGGGTATGGGTATAAGTATTTTTCTGACCTGAAACCACCATAGTGACTTGTAAGCAACTCACTGTTCTTTAATATCGGACCATCTAAATTTCTATCTTAGTGATGGAAGGATACTGGGTGTAGTCAAGTACTTATCAAGTCGGTGTATGAGTCAAGATGTAATTGACCTCTCTGAATTAGTAGGAGATATGCATTAGTGTATTTCAATTTAGCAAAATTTTGATCAGGATAATCTATGAGATGGATTTGAAAGGTTGAAATACAATATGATTGACTTAATTAGGGTTGACAGTTAAACCCTAGATCACCTTGAGCATTTAGATCAAAGGGATGAATTATACGATAATCATATGCCAATAGGTTCTAGAAGGTCGCTTTGCAATACTTTGACCTATCCGATCGTCGGGTCATCATTGCTAGATGGTTACATTGATTGATATAAAAAGTTATTCTTATGCTACCGACTTAGGTTCAGACCTATGGGATCACATGCATTCAGAAGATTTGGTCAGATCTGATGGCTGAAAAGTCTAATTGGATTGTGACTTTGGTGAAGGTCCTACTTGGACTAGGACTCTGTGGGAGAGTCCTACTGGGACTAAGACTTTATCATTTATGAAGAATTAATTAGTAATTAGATTACTAATTGACTTAATTTGATTGAGTAAAAAGCTTTGGAATAAGTCTAACTGAATTAGATTCAGTTCGACTCGAGTTTAACCCCTTTAGGTGGGTCAACCAATGTCTATATATCGTTGACCTTCATGGACTCCATTTTGAATTTGATAGCTTCAAGCCATTTCTCAGAATCAGATCTCTGCATTGCATCCATATAGGTGATCAGATCTTCATCGTTCTCATCGAGTTCGATGGGATCACCATCTCAGACCAAAAAACCATAGTATCTATCTGACTGATGCGGTACTCTATCGGATCGCCTTAATGGTGCAAGTACATTGGGCTCCGAATTTGATCTAATCAAATCTGACTCAGGTTCAGCTATTAGTGTCGGTCCTTCTACCTGTTGAACTTCATCAAGTTCAATCTTAGAGGCAACAGTTCCTTCACCAAGAAACTCCTTTTCTAAAAAGGTTACCTTAAGGCTGATGAACATCTTTTATTCATCAGCATGGTAGAAAAAATATCCTTTGGTCTCTTTGGGGTACCCTATGAATGTACATTTGTCAGACCTAGGTCCAAGTTTATCTGTAACTAACTGTTTGACAAAGGTCGGGCACCCCCAGACCCTAAGGTGTGAAAGGGCTGGCTTATGCCCTGTCCATATCTCATATGGAGTCTTAATTACAGACTTACTTGGAATCCTATTTAACAGATAATAGGTCGATTCGAGTGCATATCCCCAGAAGGATATCGACAGGCTGGCAAAATCCATCATGGATCAGACCATGTCTAACAGAGTCCGATTTCTCCTTTCAAACACACCATTATGCTGTGGTGTTCCTGGAGGAGTCTATTGGGAGAGAATCCCATTCTCTCCTAGATATGTGAGAAACTCACCAGAAAGGTATTCCCCTCCTCGATCAGACTGAAGAGTTTTAATACTCTTCCAAGTTTGTTTTACTACTTCACTTCAGAATCGTTTGAATATTTCAAATGAATCCGACTTATGTTTCATCAGATAGACATATCCATATCTGGATAGATCATCCATGAAAGTGATGAAGTAGAAATATCCACCTCTATCACTTGTGCTCATGGGCCCGCAAACATCAGTATATACTAGGCCCAAGAGCTCAGTAGCTCTCTCACCTTTTTCAATAAAAGGTGACTTGATCATTTTACTAAGAAGACATGACTCACAGGTTGGAAGTGATTCACAATCACTGACTTTGAGGATTTTCTCTTGAGTCAACCTGTTTATCTTGTTCTTGTTTATATGACCTAGCCTATAGTGCCATAAGTAGATATCTGATACACTATCTAATCTAGGGTGCTTGCCAGTAGAATAGACTACGTTAACAGGTTGTGATAACAAATACACACCATTGTTCAAATGTCCACAAAAAATAGTAACACCATTCATAATGATATTACAAACTTGTTTCTTTATTGAAATTTCATAATCATTTTTGACCAGAAGGCCTACAGAAATAATATTTAAAAAGAAACTGGGACAGAAATGACAATCATTTAGAACAATAGTATGGGACTCAAATACAAGTTTCAAAATTTTTAATGCTAGAACTGGTACTGGTCTTCCATCTCCAACATTCAGGAATCTCTCGCCTTGCTTGAATCTCCTACTGACCTGCAATTCTTGCAACGAATTACAAATATGGTAAGGGCTACCGGTATCCAATACCCAGTCAGTTATATCACAAATAGAGAAATTACAAAGAGTTATCATATAAATATCTTGTCCAGCAACAGCTTGCTTCTTTCTCTGTCTGTTCGGATCCAGGGAGGCAATGTACTAAGGACAATTCCTCTTTCAATACCCCCACTTCTTGCAAAAGAAGCATTCAGCTTGACTCTTATCAAGCTTGATCTTTCTGGTCTGGCCCTGCACTGATGTCCCAGCCTGAACTTGCACCTTCTTCACTTTCTTCTTCTTGTTCTTCTTCCCTTTCTCAAAGGGTCAAGAACCAAAAGATGAACCCCCACTAAGTTCACCAACTCCTTATGGAGTTGGTGATCCTTCTCAAAGTTTTGAAAAAACCCCAGTAACCCATGGTAGTTTACTTCAGGCTTTGTCATTCTATAATGAGTGAGAAATGGGAGATAAGACTTGGGCAGTGAGTTTAATATTGCATCTTTCCCAATCTGCTCATACAAGAAAAAGCTGAACTTGCTCGAACGCTCCATCAGCTCGATCATGTACAATACATGATCAGTGATAGAGGCACCATCCCGTATTTTGGCAATGAAGATGGCACAACTAGTCTTGTACCTCTCCACATCATCGGGTGTGCCAAAGGCATCCTCCAACATTTGAAGCATGTCCTTGGGCTAAGCTGTCTCAAATCTATGACTGAACTCGTTGCTCATGGCAGCCAGCATGATGCAGCGCATCGTGGTCCAATCACTGAGCCACTTCTGGTAAGTGTCTCTAACTGTTCCACGTGCATTGGTAGCTAGCTCCTCAAGTGCAGGATCTGTTATCATATATAGGATCCATTCATGCTCCAGGACTATCTTCAATATTTGGTACCAGCTACCGAAGTTGGGTCTCACCAAATTTTCATTATCCAACAATGATCGGAGTGATAGAGAAGTGGCCATATCTGCACAAAAGAGAACCATAACATAATTAGTAATTGATTCATTAAACTAAAAGATTTGAACTTTAATCAAAAGGTTTTTCTCACTATTTTATTCGAATTGATAGCCTCTACCTTCAATTCGAGGAATTACCCTAAATCCTTAGTGGGTACTAAAATCCACTTAGACTGCACACAAGCCCAACTTTGGTTGGCCAACCTATGTACATCTAAGGATAGATTCATAACCAATTATTTTTCTAAATAATTTTTAGTAATTTTAATTTTGCCCCAGTCCCTAATCAGTAGGCTTTGGCCTCCACTAAAAAGGTCTGGTTAGGTCCAACCATTAACATGACCATACTTGGCCCATCTAGCCAATGAATGATTAGGCCCAACTTTGGTTGGCTAACCTAACCATCATTTAGAAAGATGCAGTCAAGAAATTATATTATGAATGATAATTCCATCAGTCGATAAGCACCAGGCCTTTGGGCCTCCAATGATTATCCAACTGATGGATCCATTATCATCCACTTAATGAGAGGCTATGATCTAGTTATCACCATAACTATTTTATTTTAAGGATCTAATAATTTTAGAGGATTCAATTGATTTAGAGGAGGAGATCAGATGAACTAGCTTATCATGATCCTCCCACTGGCTTCACCAAGTTAGCTTAAGGGAGACCATTAAAAGGGCTGGTCTAGGAGTACCTAAATTTTGTCACACTGATTTACCTAGCTGACATGGGTCAGCTCGAATAGTCAAGTGATCTGATCAAAATATAATTTCACCAAGAGGCTAGGTAAGTTTGATCGGTAGGAGGATCTGCCAAAGCTTGCCTTAGACACCATCAGAAATGGCCAAGTAAGCAGGCTATCAATTAAAAAACTACCGGTCTGGTTTACCTTAGACACCAACTGGTTTAATTAGTTTCGATTAGATCAACCTAATAGTTCGTGCTAGATCACTTAGCCAAGAATCAAGTCTATTTGGTTTTCGTTAAAGACATGAACTTGACCAACTACAACTATTATAATTGATCTAGAGAATCCTTGACCTAATCTAAGACAACAATTGATTAGATTTAGTCAATTCTCTAATTAAGTCCATCTTTAATCTAACCTGAGGTCTAACCCAATTAATGGATCTAATTCCCACTAACCCATTAACCCAATGTGTTATGGTTTGTGTCTTAGGTTCTTCAATTCACAATCCTAGAACCTAATCAAATAACTTCTTAATTCTCAATTAAGTTTTGGGCTAAGGGTTGGGGTTCGGCTTTTCAAAAATAATTTTCATATTTATAAAATATTTTTACAACATGGTTCTTACCAACTAAGTTGCATGTTTGATTCATAATCAAAATACAAGTGAAATAAGTATGAAACTACTTTAGATCTAATCTAAATAGGTTCATGTAATTGAAACAATTTCAACTTTAAACTGCGCAAATTTTCTAGACAAATATATGATGGTTCTTTGCACGAAAATTATTAACAAAAAAATTTCATTTTAGATTTAAATATCTTTTAAATCTAATAAATTATAAATTTAATCTAGATCATATCTAACAAATTTATGATTAAAGATAGATCTACACGAAGTAGGACAACCTTTGCACTATAAGGGATAAACCTTACAGCAAGACAATCTACAGTTCGTGATTGATCTATAAATTTTAATTTTAGATTTAACAATCAGATTATAAATTAAATCTAATCTAAAAAATAATCTAAGCATGTATAAATAATCATGTAATAAATAACCTAGGCTCTGATACCAATTGTAGGAACCAGATCTAGGGTTTCAGGGTTAGATCTTGAAACTTTTTCAAGATCAGACAGCGGAAGACTAAAATAAATCAAAATTTATCTTATAAAACTAGAGAATCTCTAGATCTAAAATTTTATTACATGATTATTACATGACATTAGATCAAAAATTAAAATATAAACAGCAAGAACTACATGTTGATCATATCAACATGTTTCTGTACTACATCTAATATAATAGATCAGATCTATTTCCTTGCAAGTTAGATGTTCTAACTTTGCTGATCTGGGCTTGAGGATGATGTTGTAAGCTTTACATGCATCTGACCTCTAAGAGTCATCCACACGAGCTCACGAATCACGATCAGAAGTCCTGGTCCAGAAAATCAGCACAGTATGCTAGTACTGTGCTGATCCTTCTTCGATGGTTGATCAGATGCCTCCTTCTTCTTGATTTGAACTCTTCTAAAGATGAGAAGTAGAAGAAGGGGTTTTAGATATGAGATACTCTCAGAAAACTCACAGATGGAGGAAGGAAAGAGGTGAACTCAGCAACCCTAGAAGAGGACCCTCTTCTTCTTCTCTTTGCTCTCACCTAGACATCTAGTTTTGTGTCTATTATATCACCATGCCCTAACACTCTTTCTTATTTATTTTCACATGATCTAAAGGTATCTCAATTTCTATAATTCACAAAAATCTCAAGAATAAATTTATCTTAAATAATGAGATATGAAGAATCCTTGTCTAGGTCAAATACCTAGTCAAGAAAAATCCAAACAGGGCAAGACAAGTGGTGCCCAACTCTTGGATGCCCCCTCCTTTATTTTCTACCATGGACCACCAGTAAAGGGCACACAATATATTCTATAAAAGTCATAAAAATTTCAAAAAAAATCTGTGTAAAATCAGTGCCATAAGGAAAGAGTTTTGGTTTCTTAAAATTCTATCTCATAGAATTTGAAATCCAAACTAATTCCTACTTTGACTTGGTCCACAACCACATATCATGTAAGAGAGAAAGAGTGGAATGCTTTGAGAAAGTGTGAAGGCCTAGGAGAGAAGGTTTTGTTGCACAAAATAAGAGAGAGTGGGTGTGGGGGGCTAAGGTGGCGCAAGGTAGAATCCTAGTCTTACTAGGATTCAATCTATGACTTGTTCAAATTTGGTTTCTCAAACCAAATCAAACCAAAACCAAATCAACCCAATTAACATAGATCATAACCAAATTAAGAATCTAATTTAATCAAATTAAATTATATTTAAATTTGATTTAATTTTTTAATCAAATTAGAAATTAGGTTGACCCAAGTCCTAATTGAACTAGGACTAGTTTTTTCTTACATTTGGCTTATCCAATAAACCAATTGGACTTGATCCAATCAAGCCCAAACCAAATCTAATTAAATTATATTCAATTAGACTTAATCTCAACTCATTGTCTTGATTAAATTAAGCCAATTAGTAATCGAATTGCTAATCGATCCTCCTGCAACACTTGCACTAGGTTAAATGTCAATTATATTGATCGTTTAACCCTAGAACGATTCTTAATCATTGATCAACCATCCGATCGGATCATGAACTCTAATGTGTGTGACCTCATAGATCCATACCTAAGCTGATAGTATAGAAATAAATTCTTATACTAATCAAAGTGACCATCTAGCAATAGTACCCGATGATCGGATAGATCGAATGTGTAGAACAACATCCTTAGAACCCATGCGGATATAGTTTTCATATAATTCATCTTCTTGACCAAAATGCTCATAGGATACCTTAGAGTTCAACTGTCAACTCTGATTAGGTTGTCCACATTGTATTTCAAAATATCAAATCTATTTGATGGATTATCCTGGCCAAGATTTTGCTAAATTAAAATACAGTGACTCATTCTTCTCCAACTCTTGGAGTGGTCAATCTCATCTTGATCACACTTTGACTTCGCAAGTGCTTGACTATGCCTAGAAGCCTTCCGTTAATGAATTAGAAATTTAGTTGGTCCAGTACCAAAGCACAGTGAGTTGCTTACAAGTCACTGAGGCGATCTCAAGTCTAAGGGACACTTATACCTATATCCCATCAGAGACATTCTCGATAGTAGAATGCTCTGGAGTTGGTCACGTTCAATAATGATGTACCCTTACATCTCATTTGTATGCCATACCAGTATCTCCACACTCTTTGATTAAGAGGACAACCAACCCATATGACTTACAGCGACCTATGCTCGATAGAAGCTGTCGTTCTTATTAGCAGCCCATCATTTGATCGTGAACAGTTTTAAGGACTAATTGATAAATCTTCTCTTTATCAAATCTAAATAGTCCTAAGGACTTCATCACAACAACGGAGTTCATTAAAAGATGAAAACTTATGATAAAAATATCAAAAATATATTTTATTTATTAACAAATCAATTATAATATAAGGTTGCTCAACCATCAACAGGTTGACGATTGGCTTTTGGGATATATTTTCCAACATATGAATCATTAGAAACTTATAAATTTTGTCTCATGGGTAAGATGATCAAGACTTCATTTTTTGGATATGGAGAGAGGACGAATGAGTTGTTAGCCCTAGTACATACAAATGTATGTGGATCAATTACAACTTAAGCCAAAGGAGGGTACTCCAATTTTATTATCTTTACAAAAGATTTATCAAGATTCGGATATGTGTATCTTTTGAAACATAAATTTAAAGTCTTTGATAAGTTCAAAGAGTATCAATGTATGATCGAGAAATAAACTGAAAAAAGTATCAAGATTCTTCGATCTGATCGAGAAGGAGAATACTTATCCAGTAAATTTTTTGATCATCTTAAAAGTAAAGATATTCTCCCTGAATGGATCCCTCCTTATACACCTCAGTTAAATGGTGTAGCAGAAAGGAGGAATCGCACTTTGATGGATATGGTGCAGTCCATAATGTGCTTCATGTTGGAAAATATGACCCAAAAGCCAATCATCAACCTGTTGACGGTTGAGCAACCTTATATTGTAATTGATTTGTTAATAAATAAAATATATTTTTGATATTTTCATCATAAATTTTTATCTTCTAATGAACTCCATTGTTGTGATAAAATTCTTAGAACTATTTAGGTTTGATAAAGAGAGAATTTATTGATGAGTCCTTAAAAGTGTTCACAACCAAATGATAGGCTGTTGATAAGGACGACAGCTTCTATCGAGCATAGGTCGCTGTAGGCCATATGGGTTGGTTGTCTTCTTAATCAAGAAGTGTGAAAATACTAGTATGACATACAGGTGAGATGTAAGGGTACATCATCATTGAATGTGACCAACTCCAGAGCATTCTACTGTCAAGAATGTCTCTGATGGGATATAGGTATAAGTGTCCCTTAGACCTGAGATCGCCTCAGTGACTTGCAAGCAACTCACTATGCTTTGGTACTGGACTAACTAAATTTTTAATTTAGTGATGAAAAGCTTTTGGGTACAGTCAAATACTTGCAAAGTCAGAGTGTGATCAAGATGGGATTGACCACTTCAAGAGTTGGAGAAGAATGAGTCACTGTATTTCAATTTAGCAAAATTTTGGCCAGGATAATCCATCAGATGTATTTGATATTTTAAAATATAATATGGACAATCTGATCAAAGTTGATAGTTGAACTCTGAGGTGTCCTATGATCATTTTAGTCAAGGAGATAAATTATATGAAAAACTATATCCGCATGGGTTCTAAGAATGTTGTTCTACACATTCGACCAATCCGACCGTCGGGTACCATTGCTAGATGGTCACTTCGATTGGTATAGAAATTTATTTTTATGCTACTGGCTTACATTCAGACCTATGAGGTCACACACATTAGAGTTCAAGATCCGATCGAATGCTTGATCAATGATTAAGAATTGTTCTAGGGTTAAACGATCAATACGATTGACATTTAACCTAATGCAAGTGTTGCAGGAGGATCGATTAGCAAGTCGATTGCTAATTGACTTAATTTGATTAAGCCAATGGGCTGAGATTAAGTCTAATTAAATATAATTTAATTAAATTTAGTTTGAACTTGATTGGATCAAGTTCAATTGGTTTATTGGATAAGCCAAGTGCAAGGAAAAACTAGTCCTAGTTCAATTAGGACTTGGGTCAACCTAATTTCTAATTCAATTAAAAAATTAAATCAGATTTAAATTTAATTTAATATGATCAAATTAGGTTCTTAATTTGGTTAAGATCTATTGTAATTAGATTGATTTAGTTTTGGTTTGATTTGGTTTGAGCAACCAAATTTGAACAAGTCATAGATTGAACCTTAATAAGACTAGGATTCCACCTTATGCCACCTTAGCCCCCCATGCCCACTCTCTCTTATTTTGTGCAACAAAACCTTCTCTCCCAGGCCTTCACACATGCCCAAGGCTTTCCACTCTTTCTCTCTTACATGGAATGTGGTTGTGGACCAAGTCAAAGTAGGAATTAGTTTGGATTTCAAATTTTATGAGATAAAATTTTAGGAAACCAAAACTCTTTCCTTATGGCACTGATTTTATCCAAATTTTTTTTGATATTTTTGTGGCTTTCATGGAATATATTGTGCACCCTTTTCTGGGTGATCCATGATAGAAAAAAAAAGAGGGGGCATCCATGAGTTGGGCACCCCTTATCTTGCCCTGTTTGGATTTTTCTTGACTAGGCATTTGACCTAGACAAGGATTCTTCATATCTCTTTATTTAAAATAAATTTATTCTTAAATATTTTGTGGATTATAAAGCATTGAGAGACCTTTGGGGTGTGTGAAAACTAAAGAGAAAGAGTGTTGGAGAGTGGAGATATAATAGACACAAAACTAAGTGTCTGAAAAAGAGCAAAGAGAAGAAAAAGAGGGTCTTCTTCTAGGGTTGTTGAGTTCACCTCTTCTCTTCCTCTATTTGTGAGTTTTCTGAGAGTGTCTCATATCCAAAACTCCTTCTCTTACTTTTCATCTTTGGAAGAGTTCAAATCAAGAAGAAGAAGGCATCAGATCGACCATCGAAGAAGGATCAGCACAATACTAGCATACTGTGCTGATTTTTTGGATCAGGACTTCTGATCGTGATTCGTGGACTCATGTGGATGACTCCTAAAGGCTGGATGCGTGTGTAGCTTGTAACATCATCCTCAAATCTGGATCAACAATGTTAGAATGTCTAACTTGCAAGGTAATAGATCTGATCTATTATATTTTACATACATTAGATGTAGTATAGAAACATGTTGATATGATCAACATATTGTTCTTGCTCTTCATATTTTAATTTTTGATTTAATACCATGTAATAATCATATAATAGAATCTTAGATCTAAGGATTCTCTAATTTTATAAGATAAATTTTGATTTATTTTAATCTTTCGCTGTCTGATCTTGAAAAAGTTTCAAGATCTAATTCTGAAACCCTAGATTTGATTCCTTCAATTGGTATCACATTCTAAGTTGTTTATTACATGATTATTTATACATGCTTAGATTATTTCTTAGATTAGATCTGATTTATAATCTGATTGTTAAATTTAAAATTAAAATTTTTAGATCAATCATGAACTGTAGATTATCCTGCTGTAAGATTTATCCCTTACAGTGCAAAGATTGTCCTAGTTCATGTAGATCTATCTTTAATTATAAATTTGTTAGATGTGATCTAAATTAAATTTATGATTTATTAGATTTAAAAAGTATTTAAATCTAAAATAAAATCTCTTTGTTAATAACTTTCGTGCAAAGAACCATCATATATTTGTCTAGAAAATTTGAGCAGTTTAAAGTTGAAATTGTTTCAATTATATGAACCTGTTTAGATTAGATCTAAAGTAGTTTCATGCTTATTTCACTTGCATTTTGATTATAAATTAAACATGCAACTTGGTTGGTAAGAACTATGTTATAAAAATATTTTACAAATATGAAAATTATTTTCGAAAAGACGAACCCCAACCCTCAGCCCAAAACTTAATTGAGAATTTAGAAGTTATTTGATTAGGTTCTAGGATTGTGAATTGAAGAACCTAAGACACAAACTATAACACATTGGGTTAATGGGTTAGTGGGAATTAGGTCCATTAATTGGGTTAGACCTAAGGTTAGATTAAAGATGGACTTAATTAGAGAATTGACTAAATCTAATCAATTATTATCTTAGATTAAGTCAAGGATTCTCTTGATCAATTACAATAGTTGTAGTTGGTCAAGTCCATATTTTTAATGAGAACCAAATGGACTTGATTCTTGACTAAGTGGTCTAGCACGAACTGTTAGGTTGATCTAATGGAAACTAATTAAACCAGTTGGTGACTAAGGTAAACCAGACCGATGATTTTTAATTTACAGCCTGCTTACTTGATCATTTCTGATGGAGTCTAAGGCAAGCTTTGGCAGACCCTCCCATCGATCGAACTTACCTGGCCTCTTGGTGAAATTATATTTTGATCAGATCACTTGATTATTCGAGTTGACCCATGTCAGTTAGGTAAATCAGTGTGACTGATTTAGGTACTCCTAGACCAGCCCTTTTAATGGTCTCCCTTAAGCTTACTTGGTGAAGCCAGTGGGAGGATCATGATAAGCTGGTTCATCTGACCTCCTCCTCTAAATCAATTAAATCCTTTAAAATTATTAGATCCTTAAAATAAAATAGTTATGGTGATAACCAGATCATAGCCTCCCATTAAGTGGATGATAATGGGTCCATCAGTTAGATAATCATTGGAGGCCCAAAGGCCTAGTGCTTATCGGCTGATGGAATTGTCATTCATAATATGATTTCTTGACTGCATCTTTCTAAATGGTGGTTAGGTTAGCCGACCAAAGTTAGACCTAATCATTCATTGGCTAGATGGACCAAGTATGGTCATGTTAATTGTTAGACCTAACCAGACCTTTTCAGTGGAGGCCAAAGCCTACTGATTAGGGACTGGGGAAAAATTAAAATTACTAGAAATTATTTAGAGAAATAATTGGTTATGAACCTACCCTTAGATGTACATGGGTTGGCCAACCAAAGTTGGGCTTGTGTGCAGTCTAAGTGGATTCTAGTACCCACTAAAAAATTAGGATAATTTCTCGAATTGGAGGTAGAGGCTACCAATTCGAATAAAATAGTGGAAGAAACCTTTTGATTAAAGTTCAAATCTTTAGGTTTAATAAATCAATTACTAATTAGGTTATGGTTCTCCTTTGTGCAGATATGGCCACTTTCCTATCGCTCCGATCATTGTTGGACAATGAAATTTTGGTGGGACCCAACTTTGAAAGTTGGTACCGAAAGTTGAAGATAGTTCGGAGCATGAACGGATCTTATATGTGATAACAGATCCTGCACCTGAGGAGCCAGCTGCCAATGCACGTGGAACAGTCAGAGATACTTACTAGAAGTGGCTCAGTGACCGGATCACAGTGCGCTGCATCATGCTGGCTGCCATGAGCAACGAGTTCAATTGCAGATTTGAGACGGCTCAGCCAAAAGACATGCTTCAAGTGTTGGAGGATGCCTTTGGCACACCCGATAACGTGGAGAGGCACAAGACTAGTTGTGCCATCTTCAATGCCAAAATACGGGATGGTGCCTCTGTCACTGATCATGTATTGTACATGATCGAACTAATGGAGCATTTGAGCAAGCTCGGCTTTCCCTTGCATGAGCAGCTTGGGAAAGATGCAATACTGAACTCGCTGCTCAAGTCTTATCTCCCATTCCTCACTCATTATTGAATGACAAAGCCTGAAGTAAACTATCACGGGTTACTGGGGTTGCTTCAGTACTTTGAGAAGGATCACCAACTCCACAAGAAGTCGGCAAACTTAGTGGGAGGTTCGTCTTCTGGTTCTCGACCCTTTAAGAAAGGAAAGAAAAATAAGAAGAAGAAAGTGAAGAAGGTGCAAGTTCAGGCTGGGACATCAGTGCAGGGCCAGACCAGAAAGATCAAGCCCGATAAGAGTCAAGTTGAATGCTTCTTTTGCAAGAAGTGGAGGCACTGGAAGAGAAACTGTCCTCAGTACATTGCCTCCCTGGATTCGAACAGACAGAAAAAGAAGCAAGCTGTTGTTGGATAAGGTATTTATATGATAACTCCTTATGATTTCTCTATTTGTGATATAATTGACTAGGTATTGGATACCGATAGCCCTTACCATATTTGCAATTCATTACAGGGGTTGCAAGTTAGTAGGAGATTTGAGCAAGATGAGAGGTTCTTGAACGTTGGAGATGGAAGACCAGTTCCAGTTCTAGCATTAGGAATCTTGAAACTTGTATTTGAGTTCCATACCGTTGTTCTTAATGATTGTCATTTCTGTCCTAGTTTCTTTTTAAATGTTATTTCTGTAGGCCTTCTGACCAAAAATGATTATGAAATTTTAATAAAAAAATAAATTTATAATATCATTATGAATGGTGTTACTATTTTTTATGGACATTTGAACAATGGTGTGTATATGTTATCACAATCTGTTAACGTAGTCTATTCTACTGGCAAGCACCCTAGATTAGATAGTATATCAGATATCTACTTATGGCACTGTAGGCTAGGTCATATAAATAAGAACAAGATAAACAGGTTGACTCAAGAGGAAATCCTCGAAGTTAGTTATTATGAATCACTTCCAACCTATGAGTCCTATCTTCTTGGTAAAATGACCAAGTCATCTTTTACTGGAAAAGGTGAGAGAGCTACTAAGCTCTTGGGCTAGTACATACTGATGTAAGCGGACCCATGAGCACAAGTGCTAGAGGTGGATATTTCTACTTCATCACTTTCACAGATGATCTATCCAAATATGGATGTGTCTATCTGATGAAACATAAGTCGGATTCATTTGAAATATTCAAATGATTTCGGAGTGAAGTAGAAAAACAAACTGGGAAGAGTACTAAAACTCTTCAGTCTTACCGAAGAAAATACCTTTCTGATGAGTTTCTTACATATCTAGGAGAGAATGGGATTCTCTCCCAATGGACTCCTCCAGGAACATCACAGCATAATAGTGTGTTTGAAAAGGAGAAATCGGACTCTGTTAGACATGGTCCGATCCATGATGGGTTTTACCAGCTTGCCGATATCCATCTAGGGATATGCACTCAAATCGGCCTGTTATCTGTTAAATAGGATTCCAAGTAAGTCTGTAATTAAGACTCCATATGAGATATGGATAGGGCGTATGCCAGCACTTTCACATCTTAGGGTCTGGGGGTGCCCGGCCTATGTCAAACGGTTAGTTACAGATAAACTTGAACTTAGGTCTGACAAATGTACATTCATAGGATACCCTAAAAAGACCAAAAGATATTTTTTCTTCCATACTATTGAACAAAAGGTGTTCGTCAGCCTTAAGGTAATCTTTTTAGAAAAAGAGTTCCTTGATGAAAGAATCATTGCCTCTAAGGTTGAACTTGATGAAGTTTAATAGGTAGAAGGACTGACACCAATAGCTGAACCTGAGTCAAATTTGATTAGATCAGATCTGGAGCACAATGTACCTGCACCATTAAGGTGATCTGGTAGAGTACCGTGTCAGTTGGACAAATACTACGGTTTCTTAGTCCGAGACGGTGATCCCATCGAACTCGATGAGAACGATGAGGATCCGATCACCTATATGGATGCAATACAGAGATTTGATTTTGAGAAATGACTTGAAGCCATGAAATTTGAAATGGAGTCCATGAAGGTCAATGATGTATGGATATTGGTTGACCCACCAGAAGGGGTTAAACCCATTGGATGTAAATGGGTCTTCAAAAGGAAGAGGGGCGTAGACGAAAATGTGGAGACCTATAAAGCCCATCTGGTTGCCAAGGGGTATTGTCAACATTATGGAATTGAGATCCGATCACCTATATGGATGCAATGCAGAGATTTGATTCCGAGAAATGGCTTGAAGCCATGAAATTCGAAATGGAGTCCATGAAGGTCAATGATGTATGGACATTGGTTGACCCACCAGAAGGGGTTAAACCCATTGGGTGTGAAGGGGTTAATGGGGCATAGACGGAAAGGTGGAGACCTATAAAGCCCGTCTGGTTGCCAAGGGGTATTGTCAACATTATGGAATTGACTATAACAAGACGTTCTCCCGTGTGGCAATGCTCAAATCCATTCAAATAATGCTTGCAATAGCTGCCCATCTAGATTATGAGATCTGACAGATGAATGTAAAGACAGCTTTCCTGAATGGAAAGCTGATCGAAGAGGTGTATATGATACAACCTGAGGGATTTACATCCACAGATGAGTCCAAGGTGTGCAAGCTTCAGAGATTTATTTATGGATTGAAGCAAGCTTCTCAGAGTTGGAACATGTGTTTAGATAAGATGATCAAAATGTATGGCTTCGTTAAGAATGAAAAAGAGTCCTGCATCTATAAATGGGCAAATGGTCTAGTTGTGGTATTTCTTGTCTTGTACATAGATAACATTCTCTTAATCGAGAATGACATCTCCGTACCACAGGGAATAAAAGTTTGGTTGTTATCGCAGTTCTCCATGAAGGACTTGGGTGAAGCATCCTACATCCTAGGGATGAAGATCTATAGGGATAGATCTAAAAGGATGCTTGGATTGTCCCAGACTATGTACATAAACACTGTGCTGAAGAGGTTCAGTATGGAGAATTTTAAGAATGGCTATCTATCGATAAGCCATGAAATTTCTCTCTCTAAGAAGGATTGTCCGATAACTCCTGAAGAGAGAGAGCATATGAGTAGAGTCTCATATGCTTCAATCGTGGGATCTATCATGTACGCCATAATATGTACAAGGCCAGATGTGGCATACTCACTAGGAGTAGTGAGTAGACACTAATCTGATCTTGGAGAAAATCATTGGAAAGTAGTTAAAGCCATCTTTAAGTATTTGAGAAATACTAAGGACCAACGGTTGGTATGGCGAGTCAGATCTGAAACTTATGGGGTTCACAGACTCCAACTTTCAATCTGACCATGATGATAGCAGAAGCGTATTGGGTTATATCTTTACTCTAAATGGTGGAGCCATCTATTGGAAGAATTTCAAGCAGCATACTATGGTAGACTCTGTTTGTGAGGCAGAGTACATTGCAGCATCGGATGCCGCGAAGGAAGCTGTGTGACTGAAGAAATTCATCATCGAGCTCGGAGTAGCACCCTCCCTCGATGGTCCGATCCTGCTCTACTGCGACAGCACTGGTGCCATAGCTTAAGCGAAGGAATCCAAAGCACACCAGCAGGCGAAGCACATTTTGTGCCACTTTCATCTGGTCCGAAAGATCATGGATCGAGGTGACGTCGACCTTCAGAAGATCGACAGAAAGAAGAATCTGACTGACCCCTTCACTAAAACCCTGGCGATAAAGGAGTTTGACAACCACAAGTCAAAGATGGATATTGGATACTGTGCTGAGTGGCTTTAGGACAACTGAGAGTTGTTGGAAAATATATCTCAAAAGCCAATCGTCAACCTATTGATGGTTGAGCAATCTTATATTATAATTGATTTGTTAATAAATAAAATATATTTTTAGTATTTTCATCATAAGTTTTCATCTTCTAATGAACGCCATTGTTGTGATGAAATTCTTAGGACTATTTAGGTTCGATAAAGAGAAGATTTATCGATTAGTCCTTAAAACTGTTTACGACCAAATGATAGGCTGTTGATAAGGATGATAGCTTCTATCGAGTATAGGTCACTGTAGGCCATATGGGTTGGTTGTCCTCTTAACCAAGGAGTGTGGAGACACTGGTATGGCATACAGATGAGATATAAGGGGATATCCTCATAGAACATGACCAACTCTAGAGCATTCTGCTGTCGAGAATATCTTTGATGGAATATAGGTATAAATGTCCCTTAGATCTGAGATCGCCTCAATGACTTGCAAGCAACTCACTGTGCTTTGATACTGGACTAACTGAATTTTTAATTCAGTGACGGAAGGCTTCTGGGCATAGTCAAGTACTTGCGAAGTTAGAGTGTGATCAAGATGGGATTGACTACTCCAAGAGTTGGAGAAGAATGAGTCACTATATTTTAATTTAGCAAAACCATGGTCAGGGTTATCCATCAGATGGATTTGATATTTTAAAATACAATATGGACAACCTGATCAGAGTTGATAGTTGAACTCTGAGGTATCTTATATGCATTTTGATCAAGGGGATGAATTATATGGAAACTATATCCGCATGGGTTCTAAGGATATTGTTCTACACATTCGACCTATCCGATCGTCAGGTACCATTGCTAGATGGTCACTTCGATTAGTATAAAAATTTATTCTTATGCTACCTAATTAGGATCAGATCTATGAGTTCACACACATTAGAGTTCATAATCCGATCGAATAGTTGATCAACAATTAAGAATCATTCTAGGGTTAAACGATCAATACGATTGACATTTAACCTAATGCAGTGTTGCAGGAGGATCGATTAGCAATTCAATTACTAATTGACTTAATTTGATTAAGCCAATGGGCTGAGATTAAGTCTAATTGAATATATAATTTAATTATATTTGATTTGGGCTTGATTGAATCAAGTCCAATTAGTTTATTGGATAAGCCAAGTGCAAGAAAAAACTAGTCCTAGTTCAATTAGGACTTGGGTCAAGCTAATTTCTAATATGATTAAAAAATTAAATTAAATTTAAATATAATTTAATTTGATTAAATTAGGTTTTTAATTGGGTTAATATCTATTTTAATTGGATTGATTTGGTTTTGGTTTGAGAAACTAAATATGAACAAGTCATAGATTGAACCCTAGTAAGACTAGGATTCCACCTTGTGGCACCTTAGCCCCCCATGCCCACTCTCTCTTATTTTGTGCGACAAAACCTTCTCTCCCAGGCCTTCATGCATGCCCAAAGCTTTTCACTCTTTCTCTCTTACATAGAAAGTGGTTGTGGACCAAGTCAAAGTAGGAATTAGTTTGGATTTCAAATTCTATGAGATAGAATTTTAGGAAACCAAAACTCTTTCCTTATGGCACTGATTTTTTTTAGATTTTTTTTGAGATTTTTATGACTTTTATGGTACATATTTTGCACCCCTTTCTGATGGTCCATGGTAGAAAAAGAAAAAGGGGGCACCCATGAGTTGGGCACCCCTTGTCTTGCCCTGTTTGGATTTTCTTTGACTAGGTATTTGACCTAGACAAGGATTCTTCATATCTTTTTATTTAAAATGAATTTCTTCTTAAAATTTTTATGGATTATAGAGCATTGAGAGACCTTTGGGGCATGTTAAAATGAGAGAGAAAGAGTGTTGGGGAATGGAGATATAATTGATACAAAATTAAGTGTCTGAAAAAGAGCAAAGAGAAGAAGAAGAGGGTCTTCTTCTAGGGTTGCTGAGTTCACCTCTTTCCTTCCTCCATCTGTGAGTTTTCTAAGAGTGTCTCATATCTAAAACTCTTTCTCCTATTTTTCATCTTTGAAAGAGTCCAAATCAAGAAGAATGAGATATCTGATCGACCATCGAAGATGGATCAGCACAATACTAGCATACTGTGCTGATTTCCTGGACCAGAACTTCTGATCATGATTCATGGGCTCGTGTGGACGACTCCTAGAGGCCGGATGCATGTGCGGCTTACAACATCATCCTCAAGCTCGGATCAGCAAAGTTAGAACATCTAACTTGCAAGGTAATAGATCTGATCTATTATATTTTATATACATTAGATGTAGTATAGAAATATGTTGATATGATTAACATGTAGTTCTTGCTCTTCATATTTTAATTTTTGATTTAATACCATGTAATAATCATGTAACAGAATCTTAGATCTAAGAATTTTTTGATTTTATAAGATAAATTTTGATTTATTTTAGTCTTCCGCTACCTGATCTTGAAAAAGTTTCAAAACCTAACCCTGAAACCCTAGATCTGGTTCTTTCACTTTACTAATCTTCTAATATCTTTCTAGAGATAATACCCTAGAGACTACCATATACATATTAAATAGGGTGCCTTCAAAGTCTGTTGCAAGCACACCATATGAGATATGAAAGGGAAGGAAGCCTAATCTTAAACATCTTAAGACTTGGGGCAGTCCTGCTTATGTCAAAAATAATTTTGGACATAAGCTTAGTGCTAGATCATATAAGTGTAGGTTTGTAGGGTATCTTAAAGAAACTAATGGATGCTACTTCTACCATCTACTGAACAAAAAGTGTTTGTTAGTAGGCACACCACTTTTTTGGAAAATGAACTCATCCAAGAGGAAGGCAATGAGGGGAATATTGAACTTACTGAAGTTCATGATCTACAAATCGATCCAGAAATATCAGTGGTTGGACCATAAGAAGATCCTCATTCAGAAGTACCTAAAGATGAGATACATCCATAATACACACCTCCTCTCTAAAGGTCAGATAGAGTGCATCATGCACCTTTGAGATTTGATGATAATATGATCAACATCATTCAGGATGATGATCTACTGACCTATTCGAAAGCTGTCATGAGTAGAGACTTAGACAGATGGCTGAAAGCTATGAAATCTAAGATGGACTCGATGCATATCAACTAAGTACGGACCTTGATTGATGCACCTAAGAGTGTGATGTCAACAGAGTGCAAGTGGATCTTCAAGAAGAAGATCGGAGCAGATGGCCAAGTAAAAACCTACAAAACTAGGTTGGTGGTGAAGGATTTCAGTCAAAGCTAAAGAATTGACTATGATGAAATCTTCTCACTAGTGGCTATGCTCAAGTCCATCCAGATTTTGCTTGCTATAGTAGCATACTATGATTATGAGATCTGACAGATGGATGTCAAGACTGCATTCCTCAATGATAATGTAGAGGAAGAAGTCTAAATGACTCAGCCAGAAGGATTTGTCTCAAGTGGGAGGGCAAATCAAGTATGCAAGCTAAAGAAATCCATCTATGGATTAAAGCAAACTTCGAGGAGCTAGAACATCCGATTTGATATGATAGTCAAAGAGTTTGACTTTATTAAAAATAAAGATGAACCATGTGTGTATAAGAAGACAAGTGGGAGTACTGTTCTCTTCTTAGTTTTGTATGTCGATGATATACTGCTCATTGAGAATGATATCTCAATAATGCAATCGATCAAGACTTGGCTATCGAATAAGTTTTTCATGAAAGATTTGGGTGAAACATCCTATATACTGGGTATAAAGATCTATAGAGATGATCTAAAAGGATGTTAGGCTTATCCCAGTCACGGTACATAGATCTCATATTAAAGAGGTTTAATATGGAGGTTAGTAAGAGAGGTTACTTGCCTGTAAGTCATGGTATACATCTCTCCAAAAAAATGTATCCTAAGACATTAGAGGAGAGAAAGAGGATGAATAAAATCCCTTATGCTTTGGCTATAGGATCAATTATGTATGCCATGCTATGTACTAGGTCTGATGTAGCTTATGCTTTGGGCATAGCTATTAGATTTCAAGCTGATCTAAGGGAGAATCATTAGAAAGTGGATAATAGCAAGTCGATATCAAGGTATGTGTTTACCCTAAATGATGGGGTAATGAGTTGGAAGAGCTCCAAGCAGCAGATAGTATCTAGCTCAATTACTGAGGCAGAGTACATCGCTGCTAGTGAAGCCATTAAGGAAGCTGTCTGGATGAAAAAATTCATCATAAATTTAGGAGTCATTCCTAAGAATGAAGGACTAGTATCACTCTTTCATGATAACATTGAGGCCATTATTCAAGCAAAGGAACCCAAGTCTCATTATAGATCCAAGTACATCCTCAAACGCTTCCATCTTATTAGAGACAAGATGTTGTCCTTGAATGAGTAGATAGAAAGAACAATATAACAGACCCATTCACTAAGGCCATACTAAAGCAGCTATATAATCGTTATCTTGATTGTATGAGATATAAAGGTGATTGGCTTTAGTGCAAGTGGGAGATTGAAAAAAGAGTGCCCTATAAGTCAATCACAAGTGTATTGCGATAGAATTTTTTTTAATAATTTTTCAACTCATGAAATATCATTTATTATTTGAGGTATTGATTCATCATATTAGCTGTATCTTATTATGTCTAAGATTATGATGACCCCCAAAGATTAGAGCAATGATTTTAAGAGACATGAAAGGGTCATGCTAGTGAGACCTAAAACCCTAAAATTCTAATCTTAAACATTCCTGATCGTAGGAGCATTGAGTCAGAGATCAATATTCTAGATAGACTGGCACATCCTATGTATGCTCGATAGAGAGGGTGGCAAATCTCACTAGCCACTTGTGTGGGATACTAATTTAAGGATGTGGGTGGTCATTTAAAAAATGAGTCCAATGAATTGACTCGATGAAAGAGAACATCTTATGAAAGCCTTACTTACATGTCAAAGATGGTTCTTTAAGTGGAAGTTGTGCAAGTAATCCTTAGACCTGAGACCACCATAGAATCTTGTACACATGAACCCATATTTTGGTTCATATCCAGGCATGACATTAAGACATGTACGGGGTGTTCTAGATATGGTGGAGTATATATGGAGGTTGTGAGTAGGTCAATATGGAATCGATCACTCCTAGTAAGAGGAGATCTCATCCTGTGTATTCTCAATCCTAGATGACTTGAGAAAAGTCTTTTGGCCAAAAGCAGAAAGAAGATTAAAAAGAGTTTCTAATATTTTTTCATTGGAGTCATCATTGGTTAATTGAGAATCAATATAAATATGAGTTTGAGTTTAACATGATTCCATACTCATGAACATATTCAGGGTGCAGAGATGATCGAAGGATTGAATTGTATGGTACTTACCACTAAAGGGTATATTTAATATTTTTATCAAAATTTTATATCTTTGAGTAGTCATTATACGTTACTAGATGTCAATCCTGACTTGTAGATTTTTGATTGAATTAAAGAGTTTAATTCGATTGCCAATTAGAAAGGATTATAATTGTTGAACTCGAGTTAGCTCGATTGGACCTAAATCGATTTGATTGAAATCTAATCAAATTTGGTCAACTTGCATCCGAACCTACTACCAAATAGATGTGGAACCCAATGAGTCACACACATATAGAAATTGGCCAAGGATCCTTTTGAAAAAGGTTGATTGGAATTTTGGATTCAAACAGGGCTCCGGTAAGCATGCTAGCATGTGTGGAACCCTTGCTCTTTTGGAGTTCAATTTGGTCTCATCCCTTGCTAATTAGCTAGCTCAATTTAGTGAGTATTTGGGACAGGTCATGCCACTTAGAAATAGTCAAAATTGGGATACCACATCCCATTTTAATGCCAATTATGAAGAGTCCAAGTTGTGAAGGACTCTTGGTGCAAAACAGGTTTTGCGTACAAGTATTGGTGTGGGTAGAAAAAAAAAGTCCTTCTGGAATAGGATTAAGATGTGTGTGGCAACCCATATCATCCTCTATCCTCTGATCCATATCTCAAAGTATGAGATGTATTTTTTCAAAAATTTTTGGGATGGAGAAAAATTAAAAAAAAGGAAGGAAGTCTCGCACATATGTGCAGAAGCATTGCATCTCTCTGAGATTTAGAGATTCCTTCTCCTCATCAAATACTTTCAAAATAAAATAATTCTAGGTGATAACATTCCAAATTTGACAAGATATTTTTGATAATTTTTATGGAATTTTTTCAGACTAATCAGGATGCCAAACGGACACCATAATTTCCTCCTCATGCCTGCACATGAGGTGATCAGACTTCGTGTGAAAGGACATTAGAACATATCCATTTGTGAGAATTTTTATCTACTCATTATATGTTCTGGAATTAAGATTAAATCCTCTATCCACATAAATTTTTGAGGATTTTTCTGATTTAAAAAGAGATGTGAAAAATATCCCTTCTCTGGTCGTGCGTGCAGAGTAGGGTGCTGATCGACATATCATTGATAAGAGTCCTTCTATTTGAAGGAACTCTTATCTCTAATAATCAGATCAGATAGGCCTCTTGGATGAGGTACATCACTCTCTTTTGGCATCCCTCTAGTGGCTATAAATTGGTCGGGGCACTGGGTGTCCGAAAAAATTTTAGAAAGAGTTTCTAATTTTGTCTCTGTTGCTCTCTTTTCTTTGTTACAACCTATCTTAGTTTTAGGACAAGACTTTGGGATTTAAGACAGAGCCATATCTGGTCCTAACAAGGATTGTGAGGATTTTAAAGAAAGAGGATCAAAAGTTCAAAAGAGGTTCTAAGAGGGTGGAGTCAGTTTTTTGAAAAAATCTAACCGGTATGAGGCTAGTCGAGTTCTAGTGGCTAAAACTCTTGAAGCAAGATGAAGAAAGAGCGTTGTCCTTGGTTCAGTTTCTGTGTAGATCACCATTGGAGAGCAAACACATGGATGCCTTATCAAAATTGAGATTAGCGCTACAGCTATTTTTCTTATCCTAATTTATATTTATTGTATTTTGATTATTATAGTCAAGGGTTTTTGGGTATTGGGGTTTCCGATGCATCAGATATTTTGAATGAAAATTTTAAACACCTAACCCTTCCATTGTACTACTGGAACCCATCACGTTCCTCACTGAAGATGGACTGCTCCTCAACTCTTGGCATGTGAAAGATGGGATGCCCAACCTTTGGGCATGGGAAAGAGAAGAGGAAGGAGGGGAGGCATGGAGAAGGAAGAGGGAAAGTATTTCGGCTTCACAAAATTCAACTTCCTTTAAACCCTAAGAGACCTTCTCATTATATAGTCTCTACTTGGACTCAATAGTAGAATCCAATTAACTTAAAAAGGTACATCCTTATTCATAAAAAACTCTATCTTTTTAATCTAATTTTTTTTTTCAATAAAACCAGATTTAATTGGCATGTTATCATCCTCCTTTCGCAAGTACATGGGGCGCTCCAGTCAGATAACATAATCTGAGTGGGTGCCTCAGGTCATGAAGGGTAGGTAGATGGGGCACCAACACTTGGCACCCCTTAGGGTTTCTTGGCACATGAGAGGGGGCGTGGCCCCTCACTCTCTATCTCCTCCACATCATGCCACAAGAGGGGGGAGCCCCCCTTGCATTATCCATGAGATTTGCGCCCCATGGTCCAACCAAAAAGGGAGGTAGGCACTGTTGGGAATAGGCCATGGAATTTGAAATTCAAAAATTTCACTGATAGGCTATTCCCTTGCTCATTTGGAGGTTATCTACCGATAGGCCATGAAACCCTTGCTCCTTTCATTGGTCTACGTAAATAGATACTATGCTGAAGAGGTTCAGCATGGAGAATTCCAAGAAAGACTATCTACCGATAGGCCATGAAATTTCTCTCTCGAAGAGGGATTGTCCGACAACACCTCAAGAGAGAGAGCGTATGGGTAGGATTCCATATGCTTCGGCAGTGGAATCTATCATGTACGCCATGACATGTACATGACCAGATGTGGCATACTCACTAGGGGTAGTGAGTAGATACCAATCTGATCCAGGGGAGAATCACTGGAAGGTTGTTAAAACCATCCTGAAGTATTTAAGAAATACTAAGGACCAATGACTTGTTTATGGTGAATCGGACTTGAGACTTATAGGGTTTACAGACTCTAGTTTTCAGTCTGATCACGATGACAGCAAAAGTGTGTCGGGATTTATTTTTACCCTTAATGGTGGGGCTATCTGCTGGAAGAGTTCCAAACAACACACAGTGGCTGATTCAGTTTGCGAGGTGGAGTATGTCAGTGTATCAGATGCTGCCAAGGAAGCGATGTGGCTGAAAAAATTCATCACCGAGCTCGAAGTAGCACCATCCCTTTTTGATCCAGTTCTGCTCTACTGTGACAGCTCTGGAGCCATTGCTCAGGTGAAGGAACCCAAGGCACACCAGCGGATGAAGCATATTCTACGCCGCTACCATCTCATCCGAAAAATTATGGATCGAGGTGACGTTGACCTTCAGAAGATCGATGAAAAAAAGAACCTGGCCGACCCATTCACTAAAGCCATTGCGGTGAAGGAGTTCGACGACTACAAGTCGAAGATGGGTATTAGATACTACACCGATTGGCTTTAGGCCAAGTGGGAGATTGTTGGGAATAGTATCCCAAAGCCAATCATCAGCCTGTTGATGGTTGTGCTCATTTTTGTATATGTACATGAATTATGAATTAATAAAAATTATTTTGATATTTTTCATCATAAAATGTTTCATCTTTTAATGAACTCCTATGTTGTGGTGAAGTCCTTAGGACTATTTAGACTCGACAAAGGAGGATTTATCGTTTAGTCTTTAAATCTGTTCGCGACCAAATGATACATTGTTATCAAAGACGATAACGTTTATCAAGCATAGGTCATTGTGTGCCATATAGGTTGGTTGTCCTCTTAACCAATGAGTGTGGAGACACTGGTATGGCATACAGGTGAGATGTAAGGGCACATCTACACTGAACGTGACCAACTCTGGAGTTATTTCTGCTGTCAAGATTTGCTCTGATGGAATATGGGTATAAATGTCCCTCCGACCTGAGACCGCCACAGTGACTTACAAGCAACTCACTACACTTAGGTACTGGACTACCTAAATTTCTAATTCAGTGACGGAAGGCTGCTGGGTGTAGTCAAGTACTTGACTTGTCGGTGCGTGTGTCAAGATGGGATTGATCACTCCAGTTCAGGAACTGTGTACAGTCGTGTTTCAATTTAGCAAAACCTTGGCTCGGGTAGTCTTTGTGAGGAGTCACAGGACTATTTGAGTTGAGCACGATTCGGATGATCTAATCAGGGTTAACAGTTTAACCCTGAGTCATCCTAAACACAGAGGTCAAAAGGATGAATTATACAGTAACCATATTCACGTAGGTTCTGAGTGTTGCGATTGTGACTATTCGACCTATCCGATCATCGGGTACCATTGCTAGATGGTCACTTCGATTAGTATAGGAATTGGTTCCTGTGCTACCGGCTTAGGTTCGAACCTGCGGGGTCACACACATTAGAGGTTCCTATCTGATCTGATGGTTGATGAAGAGTCCTAATGCTTGTAAACTATGAGTCCTATGTGTCTAGGACTCTATGATCGAGAATCAGGATTCTCTGATCATGAGTCCCACACATTTTGGGTGCCGGGGTCAAGAGTCCCACTGGTTTGGGACTCTTCGATCAGGGTTACATATCGATGAATTCTGATGCCTGATTACCCATCAGATTTAGACTCAATATTTATGAGAGGTTTAATTAGTAATTTGATCACTAATTAACTTAATTTGATTGAGTAATTATTTTTGGATCAAGTCCAATTGAATTGGATTCAGTTGGATTTGATCCGATTAGGTTAAGAGTTGACCTAATCGTCGAGATGGTTTGGTCCCTGATTTGATCAGGGGTTGGGCTTAATCAATTCCTGATTTGATTAGGATTTTATTGAGCCTAATTAAACCTAATTTAGTTGGATTTAAATTAGTCTAATTGGGCCTAACTTATTTGGTTCAATTAGGTTGGTTTAAATAATGAAACCACCCTGACCCATTCTCCCTGCGCCACCTCACTTCCACTGCGCCCATTTGAATTCACGAGAAGGAAGTTTCCATGAATTTTTTCTCATGCAAAGCCCTCCACACGCCCTACTTTAATGCACCAAATGAGTGGATAAGGATGATTGGTTGGCCATTCAAATTTGAAACAAAGTTTGAATTTGAATGAGCAACCAATCTTAGCGCCTTGACCTTATCCTCTTTTAGTGCCCCATTTATTACATGAGAAAATGTTTCTCATGAAATCACTCATGCACAAATTAAGCCACGCCCTCCTCTTCTCACGCCCTTAGTGGATAGGGATAAATTAGTTTCCATTTGAATTCAAAATTTGATTTGAATTCAAATGTGCAATTACTCATCTTTATCCTATCACGTGGATAAGACCTTGGTTGTTGTTTTAAAAGGAGGAGAAGAGTAGGGTGTGTAAAAAGAAAAATTTTGGAGAGAAAATCTGGGTGTGAGGAATCCTTGTGTGCAAGGTGAAGGTCTATATCCTTCCGAGAGAAAAAGAAAGAAAAGAAAGAAAAAGTGTGTGCAGGTTTTAGTGAGTTCTTCAGGGTTTCAGCCTGGAGTTCGGGAAGTGAGAAGGTGAGCTACAAGTGTCGTGAGCCCACCAAATTTTAGGAAGATCTTCAACATCCTCTCAAGCATGTCTACTAATGATCTGGAGTATCCAAAGAATTGACAGACATCGACCGAAGGAGTTTGATCAGCATCGACCGTCGAAAGGGCTCTACAACGAGCTAGCACTCATGAGGAGTCGATCAGATCGGGAGCTTCATGTGGACGATTCACAGAGGTCAGACACACTATATGGCTATATCATGATGATCAGACTCTTTCAACGATGATCAAATTACGGTGATCTACTACCCGCATAAAGGTATTGTGTTCTGAACACATTACCGTAAAGTGTTTGCTGTTCAAATTCGAATTTCAAATTTAAATGTATGCATGTTATATATCATATTTAGATCCTACTATAAGATAATTTTTTATTAATTAATTAAATTAATTAATAATTTTCATTATAAAATAGTGATTTTGAAAAATTTTAAAATTACCATTTTACCCCTGCACTAAATTTTTTCTACAAATGGTATCAGAGCAGGTTCTAAGATATGATATATGAATTTGCATACGTAGATTAAGTTGTAATCTAAAAATTTAAATTTAAAATTTGAAATTTAAAATTTAAATTTTGAATTTTGAAAGTTATTCGAAATTCAAAATTCAAAAATTTGAAATTTAAAATTTGAGATTTGAATTTTAAAATTTGAAATTCAAAATTCAAAAATTTGAAATTTAAAAATTTAAAATTTAAAATTTAAAATTTGATTGAAATTTCAAATTTGAAATTCAAAATTTAAAATTCAAAATTTAAAATTCAAAAATTTGAAATTCAAAATTTAAAATTTAAAATTTAAATTTTGAAATTTAAATTTTAAAATTGGTATATTTAGATATACTTGATCCAAGTAGCAAGTAATCGAATTGGGTTGGTTGCCATGACCGTCCGGTCATAGGAGAAAAGTAGAGTTTAAAGGCCCTCTCTTCCCATTCGATGGGGTCTCCTATGGCAGTAGGGGTGTCGATGCAATTATATCCCATGCAGATGAAGTAGTGAAAGGAATATTCATGATTTATTTTGATTGAGTTATTTTTTGTTATGTAATTAGCAATAGGATTGCTATTTATGAAATGTGCTGATCTATTTGTGTAATGAGTCAACATATTTGGTGAACAGAAAATAAAATCTTTCAAATTTGAAAATTATTTTCGAAATATCAAACCCTGACCCATCAGCCCAAATACTTAATTAAAAGAATTAAGTATTGTCTAGTAGGTCTAGAATTATGAATTAAGACCTAAGATAATTGCATAAACTTGTGGGTCAATGGGTTAGATGGATTAGGTCCATAATTGGGTTAGACCCAAGGTTAGCTTAAAGAAATGGACTAAATTAGAGTAATTGGTCAAATCTAATCAAAAGTTGAATTAGATTAGGTCAAGGATACTCTAGTCTCAACTCCAATAGTTGTAGTTGAATGGGTTCATATCTTTAACTAGACCAAGATGGACTTAATTCATGGCTACGTGGTGGAACCCTATTTACTAAGTTGATCAAATTAAAACTAATGAACCGGTTGGGGTCTAAGGTAAGTTTGGCAGTTTGACCAGTGGTTTTTAAGCGGGAGCTACTCGTAGTGATTCGATCTCTGACGAGTTAATGGCTTATCCCCACCACTGATCTCACTTACCTGGCCAACCTGGTGAATTAGGTTTTGATTAGATCACTTGGTGATTAGGGCTCACCCATGTCATTAGGTAAATCAGTTTGACTGATTTAGGTACTCCTAATGCCAGCTTTAAGTAAATCTTTTTTAATCTGACTTGGTGAAGTCAGTGGGAGGATTGAAATTGGCTGGATATTTTCTTCTCTTCGATTCTTTAATAAAATTCTCAAAAATTATTAGGTCCTAAAAATGATTAAGTTATATTGATAACTAAGTCATAGCCTCCCATTAAGTGAGTGATAATGAATCCATGAGTTTAATAATCATTGGAGGCCCAAAGGCTTGGTGCTTATTGACTAATGGAATTATCATTCATAGTATGATAATTTGGTTTGAGTCTTTCTGATGGTGGTTAGGTTGGCCGACCAAAGTCGGGCTTGATCATTTATTGGTCCGATTCATCAAATCAAATCATGTTAATGGTTGGACCTAACCAGATTTTTTCAGTGGAGGCCAAAGCCTACTGATTAGGTTCTGGGGCAAAATTAATTACTAGAAGTTGTTTAGAGAAACAACTAGTTATGAACCTACCCATAGATGCACATGAGTTGACCAACCAAAGTTGGGCTCATGTGTAGTCTATGTGGATTTTAGTACCCACTAAGGAATTAAAACTGATTCCTCAAATTGGAGGTTGAGGCTATCAATTCGTAAAAATACTGGGAGAAACTTTAGACTAAAGTCTAAGTCTTTAGTATTAATAATTTATGTACTAATATAGATCTGATTTTTCTTTATGCAGCTATGGCCACTACCCTGTCGCTCCGGTCATTATTAGATAATGACAAGCTCATGAGACCTAATTTCGATAGCTGGTATCGAAAATTAAAAATCATCCTTGAGCATGAGCGGATCCTTTATGTAGTAACGGATCCGACACCTGAGGAGCCAGCCCTGAACGCTAGAGGGATGGTCTGAGACACTTACCAAAAGTGGCTCAACGATCGCACCAACATCCGATGCATAATGCTGGCGGCAATGAATGATGAGTTCAGTCGCAGGTTCGAGAACACCCAGCCACAGGAGATGCTTCAAATGTTGAATGACTCTTTTGGCACGCCTGATGATGTTGAAAGGTACAAAACTAGTTGTACCATTTTCAATGCTCGGATAAGGGATGAAGCCTCAGTCACTGATCATGTACTATACATGATCGAAATGATTGAGCGCCTAAGTAAATTGGATTTTCCCCTGCACGAGCAGCTCGGTAAGGATGTGATCCTTAATTCTCTACCCAAGTCCTTCTTTCCCTTTCTTACTCATTTTTGAATGACAAAGCCTGCAGTGAACTACCACGGCTTGTTGGGGTTGCTGTAGAACTTTGAGAAGGATCACCAGCTCCATAAGGAGTCGGTGAATGTTGTGGGAGGGTCTTCTTCTGATCGTCGACCCTTTAAGAAAGGGAAGAAGAATAAGAAGAAGAAGAATAAGAAGGTGCAGCTGCATGCTAGGACGTCTGCACAGGTTCGGACCAAGAAGTGCAAGCCCGACCAGAGCCAAGCGGAGTGCTTCTTTTGCAAGAAGCAGGGGCACTAGAAGAGGAACTATCCTCTATACATTGCCTCACTGGATCCGAACAGGCCAAAGAAGAAGCAAGGTACTTATATGATAACACCTTACAACTTTTTCATTTGTGATACTACTGCCTGAGTATTGGATATCGGAAGCCCTTATCATATTTGCAATTCGATGCAGGGTCTGCAGGTCAGTAGGAGATTTGATGAAGGCGAGAGGTTCCTGAACGTTGGAGATGGAAGCAAAGTTTCAGTTCTAGCATTAGGAATCATGAACCTTATAATCAATTCTTGAAATATAATTCTGAGTGAATGTCACTATTGTCCAAGCTTTTTATTAAATATTATTTCTGTAGGCCTTTTGGCCATGAACGGTTATCAATTTTTAATAAAAGGAAATGGTTGCAATATCATTTTGAATGGTGTTACAATGTTTATTGGACAACTTTATAATGGAATTTGCTTTCTATCACAACCTGTTAATGTGGTTCAAACCCCCGGTAAATGCCCTAGAATAGATAATGTGTCAGAAGTCTACCTTTGGCACTGTAGGCTAGGTCATATCAATAAGAACAGGATAAACAGGTTGGCTCAAGAAGGAATTCTTGAAGTAGGTGATTGTGAATCACTTCCAACCTGTGAGTCCTGTCTTCTTGGTAAAATGACCAAGTCACCTTTTATTGGAAAAGGTGAGCGAGCCAGTGAACTCTTGGGTCTGGTACATTCTGATGTATGTGGACCCATGAGCTCAAGTGCAAGAGGTGGATATTTCTACTTCATAACCTTCACAGACGATCTATCGAGGTATGGGTATGTCTATTTAATGAAGCATAAGTAGGAGTCGTTTGAAATGTTCAAACTATTTCGAAATAAGGTAGAAAAACAAACTGGGAAGTGTATTAAAACTCTTCGATCTGATTGAGGAGGTGAATACCTTTCCAATGAGTTTCTGACATATCTTGGGGAGAATGGGATTCTCTCTCAATGGACTCCTCTTGGAACACCACAGCATAATGGTATATCTGAAAGGAGGAATCGGACCTTGTTGGACATGGTTCGATCCATGATGGGGTTTGCTGGTTTGTTGATCTCCTTCTGGGGATATGCGCTCGAATCGACTTGTTACCTTCTAAATAGAGTTTCAAGTAAGTCTGTAACCAAAACACCATATGATATATGGATAGGACGTAAGCCAGTACTCTCGCACCTAAGAGTTTGGGGGAGTCCGGCTTATGTTAAACGTTTAATTACAGATAAGCTAAGACCTAGGTCTGACAAGTGTAATTTTGTAGGATACACAAAAGAGACCAAAGGGTATTATTTCTACCTGGCTGATGAGCAAAAAGTGTTTGTCAGCCTTAAGGCAATCTTTTTGAAAAAAGAGTTCCTTGGTGAAGGGACTGTTGCCTCTAAGGTCAAACTTGACGAAGTTCGACAAGTGAAAAAATCGACACAAGTTGCTAAACCTAAATCGGATTTGATTAGATCTGATCTGGAGCCCATTGTTCAAGCACCCATAAGGCGATCTGATAGAGTACCACGTCAACCAGACTGATACTATAGTTTCTTAATCTGGGATGACGATCCTATCGAACTTGATGAAAACGATGAGAATCCGATCACCTACATGGATGCAATGCAGAGACCCGACTCTGAGAAATGGCTAGAGGCCATGAAATCCAAAATGGAGTCCGTGAAGGTCAACGATGTGTGGACATTGGTTGACCCACCCGAAGGAGTAAAACTCATAAGGTGTAAGTGGGTCTTCAAGAGGAAGAGGGGCGCAGACGGAAAGGTGAAAACCTATAAAGCCCGTCTGGTTGCCAAGGGATATCGTCAATGTTATGGTATAAACTATGATGAGACATTTTCTCCTGTGACAATGCTCAAATCCATTCGGATTATGCTTGCGATAGCTGCCCATCTGGACTATGAAATCTGACAGATAGATGTAAAGATAGCTTTCCTAAACGGAGAGTTGGATGAAGAAGCGTATATGATACAACCTAAAGAATTCACATCCACTGATGAGTCTAAGGTGTGCAGACTACAGAGGTCCATTTATGGACTTAAGTAGGCATCCTAGAGTTGGAACATACATTTTGATAGGATGATCAAGACGTATGGCTTCGTTATGAACGGAGAAGAGCCCTGCACTTATAAGTGGGCTAATGGTCTAGTAGTGGTATTTCTTGTATTGTATGTGGATGATATTCTCTTAATCGGAAATGATGTCCTTGCATTACAGGGAATAAAGATTTGGCTGTCGTCACAGTTCTCCATGAAGGATTTGGGAGAAGCTTGCTACATCCTAGGGATGAAGATCTATAGGGATAGATCTAAAAGGTTGCTTGGTTTATCCCAGTCTACGTACATAGATACTATACTGAAGAGGTTCAGCATGGAAAATTCTAAGAATGGCTATCTACCGATAGGCCACGGAATTTCTCTCTCGAAGAGGGATTGTCCGACAATACCTCAAGAGAGAGAGCGTATGGGTAGGATTCCATATATTTCGACAGTGGGATCTATCATGTACGCCATGACATGTACACGATCAGATGTGGCATGCTCACTAGGGGTAGTGAGTAGATACCAATCTGATCCAGGGGAGAATCACTGGAAGGTTGTTCAAACCATCTTGAAGTATTTAAGAAATACTAAGGACCAGTGACTTGTTTATGGTGAATCAGACTTGAGACTTATAGGGTTTATAGACTCTAGTTTTCAGTCTGATTACGATGATAGCAAAAGTATGTCGGGATTTATTTTTACCCTTAATGGTGGGGCTATCTGCTAGAAGAGTTCCAAGCAACACAGTGGCTGATTCAGTTTGCGAGGCGGAGTATGTCGCTGCATCAGATGCTGCCAAAGAAGCGGTGTGGCTGAGAAAATTCATCACCGAGCTCAGAGTAGCACCCTCCCTTGTTGGTCCAATTCTGCTCTACTGTACCAACTCTGGAGCCATTGCTTAGATGAAGGAACCCAAGGCACACCAGTGGACGAAGTATATTCTGCGTCGCTACCATCTCATTCGGAAATTATGGATCGAGGTGACGTCGACCTTCAGAAGATCGATGGAAAGGAGAACCTAGCCGACCCATTCACTAAAGCCATTGCGGTGAAGGAGTTCGACGACTACAAGTTGAAGATGGGTATTAGATACCGTACCGATTGGCTTTAGGCCAAGTGGGAGATTGTTGGGAATAGTATCCCAAAGCCAATCGTCAGCCTGTTGATGGTTTGCTCATTTTTGTATATGTACATGAATTATGAATTAACAAAAATTATTTTGATATTTTTCATCATAAAATATTTCATCTTTTAATGAACTCTTATGTTGTGATGAAGTCCTTAGGACTATTTTAACTTGACAAAGGAGGATTTGACGTTTAGTCCTTAAATCTATTTGCGACCAAATGATATGTTATTACCAAGGACGACAACGTTTATCAAGCATAGGTCGTTGTATACCATATAGGTTGGTTGTCCTCTTAACCATTGAGTGTGAAGACACTGGAATGGCATACAGGTGAGATGTAAGGGTACATCTGTACTGAACGTGATCGACTCCGAAGCTATTTCTGCGGTCAAGATTTGCTCCGATGGAATATGGGTATAAATGTCCCTCCAACCTGAGATCACCACGGTGACTTGCAAGCAACTCACTGCACTTAGGCACTGGACTACCTAAATTTCTAATTCAGTGACGGAAGGCTGCTGGGTGTAGTCAAGTACTTAACTTGTCAGTGCATGTGTCAAGATGGGATTGACCACTCCAGTTCAGGAGCTGTGTACAGTCATGTTTCAATTTAGCAAAACTTTGGCCAGGGTAGTCTTTGTGAGGAGTCACAGGACTGTTTGAGTTGAGCAAGATTCGGATGATCTAATCAGGGTTGACAGTTTAACACTGAGTCATCCTAAACAAAGAGGTCAAAAGGATGAATTATACAGTAATCATATTCACGTAGGTTCTGAGTATTGCAATTGCGACTATTCAACCTATTCGATCGTCGGGTACCATTGCTAGATGGTCACTTTGATTAGTACAGGAATTGATTTCTGTGCTACCGACTTAGGTTCGAACCTACGGGTTCACACACATTAGAGGTTCCTATCTGATCTGATGGCTGATGAAGAGTCCTAATGCTCATGGACTCTGATTTCTACGTGTCTGAAACTCTATGATCGAGAATCAGGATTCTCTGATCATGAGTCCCACACATTTTGGGTATCGGGGTCAAGAGCCCCACTGGTTTGGGACTCTTCGATCAGGATTACATATCGATGAATTCTGATGCCCGATTACCCATCAAATTTGGACTCAATATTTATGAGAGGTTTAATTAGTGATTTGATCACTAATTAACTCAATTTGATTAAGTAATTATTTTTAGATCAAGTCTAATTGAATTGGATTCAGTTGGGTTTGACCCGATTAGGTTAAGAGTTGACCTAATCGTCGAGATGGTTTGGTCTCTGATTTGATCAGGGGTTGGGCTTAATCAATTTTTGATTTGATTAGGATTTTATTGAGCCTAATTAAGCCTAATTTAGTTTGATTTAAATTAGTCTAATTGGGCCTAACTTATTTGGTTCAATTAGGTTGGTTTAAATAATGAAACCACTTTGACCCATTCTCCCTGTGCCACCTCACTTCCACTGGGCCCATTTGAATTCACGAGAAGGAAGTTCTCATGAATTTTTTCTCATGCAAAGCCCTCCTCATGCCCTACTTTAATGAGCCAAATGAGTGGATAAAAATGATTGGTTGGCCATTCAAATTCAAAACAAAGTTTGAATTTGAATGAGCAACCAATCTTAGCGCCTTGACCTTATCCTCTTTTAGCGCCCCATTTATTATACGAGAAAATGTTTCTCATGAAATCACTCACACACAAATTAAGCCACACCCTCCTCTTCTCACGTCCTAGTGGATAGGGATAAATTAGTTTCCATTTGAATTCAAAATTTGATTTGAATTCAAATGTGCAATTTCTCATCTTTATCCTCTCACGTGGATAAGACCTTGGTTATTATTTTAAAAGGAGGAGAAGAGTTGGGCGTGTAAAAAGAAAAATTTTGGAGAGAAAATCTAGGTGTGAGGAATCCTTGTGTGCAAGGTGAAGGTCTATATCCTTCCGAGAGAAAAAGAAAGAAAAGAAAGAAAAAGTGTGCGCAGGGTTTCAGTGAGTTCTTCAGGGTTTCAGCCTGGAGTTCGGGAAGTGAGAAGGTCAGCTACGAGTGTCGTGAGCCCACCAAATTTTTGAAAGATCTTCAACATCCTCTCAAGCATGTCTGCTGATGATCCAGAGTATCCAAAGAATTGGCAGACATCGATCGAAGGAGTTCGATCAGCATCGGCCGTCGAAAGGGCTTTACAACGAGCTAGCACTCGTGAGGAGTCGATCAGATCGGAAGCTTCGTGTGGACGATCCGTATTGGCCAGAAATATTGTGTGGCTACATCATGATGATCAGACTCTCCCGACAGTGATCAGATTGCGGCGATCTACTATCCACACAAAGGTATTATGTTCTGAACACATTACAGTAAAGTGTTTACTGTTCAAATTCGAATTTCAAATTTAAATGCATGCATGCTATATATCATATTTAGATCCTAATGTAGGGTAAATTCTTATTAATTAAATAAATTATTTAATAATTTCTATTATAAAATAGTGATTTTGAAAAAGTTTTAAAATTATCATTTTACCCCTACACTGAATTTTTCCTACAAATGGTATCAGAGCAGGTTCTTAGATATGATATATGAATTTGCATGCATAGATTAAGTTGTAATCTAAAAGTTTAAATTTAAAATTTAAAATTTAAAATTTGAAATTTGAATTTTGAAAGTTATTCAAAATTCAATATTTAAAAAATTAAAATTCAAAATTTGAGATTTGAATTTGGAAATTTGAAATTCAAAATTTAAAATTCAAAAATTTGAAATTCAAAAATTTGAAATTTGAAATTTGATTGAAATTTCAAATTTGAAATTCAAAATTTAAAATTCAAAATTTGAAATTCAAAAATTTGAAATTTGAAATTTGAAATTTATTTGAAATTTAAAATTCAAAATTTAAAATTTAAAATTTAAAATTTAAAATTTAAATTTTAAAATTGGTATATTTAGATATACTTGATCCAAGTAGCAAGTAATCGAATTGGGTTGGTTGCCATGGCCGTCTGATCATAGGAGAAAAGTTGGGTTTAAAGGCCCTCTCTTCCCATTCGATGGGATCTCCAATGGCGGTAGGGGTGCCGATGTAATTATATCTCATATAGATGAAGTAGCGAAAGGAATATTTATGATTTATTTTGATTGAGTTATTTTCTGTTATGTAATTAGCAATAGGATTGCTATTTATGAAATGTGCTGATCTATTTGTGTAATGAGTCAACATATTTGGTGAACAGAAAATAAAATCTTTCAAATTTGAAAATTATTTTCGAAATGTCAAACCCTGACCCATCAGTCCAAATACTTAATTAAAAGAATTAAGTATTATCTAGTAGGTCTAGAATTGTGAATTAAGACCTAAGACAATTGCATAAACTTGTGGGTCAATGGGTTAGATGGATTAGGTCCATAATTGGGTTAGACCCAAGGTTAGCTTAAAGAAATGGACTAAATTAGAGTAATTGATCAAATCTAATCAAAAGTTGAATTAGATTAGGTCAAGGATACTCTAGTCTCAACTCCAATAGTTGTAGTTGAATGGGTCCATGTCTTTAACTAGACCAAGATAGACTTAATTCATGGCTACGTGGTGAAACCCTATTTACTAAGTTGATCAAATTAAAACTAATGAACCGGTTGGTGTCTAAAATAAGTTTGGCAGTTTGACCAGTGGTTTTTAAGGGGAGCTACTCGCAGTGATTCGATCTCTGACGAGTTAATGGCTTATCCCCACCACTGATCTCACTTACCTGGCCAACCTAGTGAATTAGGTTTTGATTAGATCACTTGGTGATTAGGGCTCACCCATGTCATTAGGTAAATCAGTTTGACTGGTTTAGGTGCTCATAATGCCAGCTTTAAGTAAATCTTTTTTAATCTGACTTGGTGAAGTCAGTGGGAGGAGTGAAATTGGCTGGATATTTTCTTCTCTTCGATTCTTTAATAAAATTCTCAAAAATTATTAGGTCCTAAAAATGATTAAGTTATATTGATAACTAAGTCATAGCCTCCCATTAAGTGAGTGATAATGAGTCCATTAGTTTAATAATCATTGGAGGCCCAAAGGCCTGGTGCTTATTGACTAATGGAATTATCATTCATAGTACGATAATTTGGTTTGAGTCTTTCTGATGGTGGTTAGGTTGGCCGACCAAAGTCGGGCTTGATCATTTATTGGTCCGATTCACCAATTCAAATCATGTTAATGGTTGGACCTAACCAGATTTTTTCAGTGGAGGCCAAAGCCTACTGATTAGGTTCTGGGGCAAAATTAATTACTAGAAGTTATTTAGAGAAACAACTGGTTATGAACCTACCCATAGATGCACATGAGTTGACCAACCAAAGTTGGGCTCGTGTGTAGTCTGTGTGGATTTTAGTACCCACTGAGGAATTAAAAGTAATTCTTTGAATTGGAGGTTGAGGCTATCAATTCGTAAAAATACTGGGAGAAACTTTAGACTAAAGTCCAAGTCTTTAGTATTAATAATTTATGTACTAATATAGATCTGATTTTCCTTTATGCAGCTATGGCCACTACCCTGTCGCTCCGGTCATTATTAGATAATGACAAGCTCATGGGACCTAATTTCGATAGCTGGTATCAAAAATTAAAAATCATCCTTGAGCATGAGTGGATTCTTTATGTAGTAACGGATCCGACACCTGAGGAGCCAGCCCTGAACGCTAGAGGGACGGTCCGAGACACTTACCAGAAGTGGCTCAACGACCACACCAATGTCCGATGGATAATGCTGGCGGCAATGAATGATGAGTTCAGTCGCAGGTTCGAGAACACCCAGCCACAGGAGATGCTTCAAATGTTGAACGACTCTTTTGGCACGCCTGATGATGTTGAAAGGCACAAAACTAGTTGTGCCATTTTTAATGCTCGGATAAGGGATGGAGCCTCAGTCACTGATCATGTACTGTACATGATCGAAATGATTGAGCGCCTAAGTAAATTGGGATTTCCCCTGTACGAGCAGCTCGGTAAGGATGCGATCCTTAATTCTCTACCCAAGTCCTTCCTTCCCTTCCTTACTCATTTTCGAATGACAAAGCCTACAGTGAACTACCACGGCTTGTTGGGGTTACTGCAGAACTTTGAGAAGGATCACCAGCTCCATAAGGAGTCGGTGAATGTTATGGGAGGGTCTTCTTCTGGTCGTCGACCCTTTAAGAAAGGGAAGAAGAATAAGAAGAAGAATAATAATAAGGTACAGCTGCATGCTGGGACGTCTGCACAGGTTCAGACCAAGAAGCGCAAGCCCGACCAGAGCCAGGCGGAGTGCTTCTTTTGCAAGAAGCAGGGGCACTGGAAGAGGAACTGTCCTCTATACATTGCCTCACTGGACCCGAACAGGCCAAAGAAGAAGCAAGGTACTTATATGATCACACCTTGCAACTTTTCCATTTGTGATACTACTGCCTGAGTATTGGATATCGGAAGCCCTTATCATATTTGCAATTCGATGCAGGGTCTGTAGGTCAGTAGGAGATTTGATGAAGGCGAGAGGTTCCTGAATATTGGAGATGGAAGCAAAGTTTCAGTTCTAGTATTAGAAATCATGAACCTTATAATCAATTCTCGAAATATAATTCTGAGTGAATGTCACTATTGTCCAAGCTTTTTATTAAATATTATTTCTGTAGGCCTTTTGGCCATGAACGGTTATCAATTTTTAATAAAAGAAAATATTTGCAATATCATTTTGAATGGTGTTACAATGTTTATTAGATAACTTTATAATGGAATTTACTTTCTATCACAACCTGTTAATGTGGTTCAAACCTTCGATAAATGCCCTAGAATAGATAATGTGTCCGAAGTCTACCTTTGGCACTGTAGGCTAGGTCATATCAATAAGAACAGGATAAACAAGTTGGCTCAAGAAGAAATTCTTGAAGTAGGTGATTGTGAATCACTTCCAACCTGTGAGTCCTGTCTTCTTGATAAAATGACCAAGTCACCTTTTACTGAAAAAGGTGAGTGAGCCAGTGAACTCTTGGGTCTGGTACATTTTGATGTATGTGGACCCATGAGGTCAAGTACAAGAGGTGGATATTTCTACTTCATAACCTTCACAGACGACCTATCGAGGTATGCGTATGTCTATTTAATGAAGCATAAGTCGGAGTCGTTTGAAATGTTCAAACTATTTTGAAATAAGGTAGAAAAACAAACTGGGAAGTGTATGAAAACTCTTCGATCTGATCGAGGAGGTGAATACCTTTCCAATGAGTTTCTGACATATCTTGGGGAGAATGGGATTCTCTCTCAATGGACTTCTCTTGGAACACTACAGCATAATGGTGTATCTGAAAGGAGCAATCGGACCTTGTTGGACATGGTTCGATCCATGATGGGGTTTGCTGGTCTGCCGATCTCCTTCTGGGGATATGCGCTCGAATCGGCTTGTTACCTTCTAAATAGAGTTTTGAGTAAGTCTGTAACCAAAACGCCATATGAGATATGGATAGGACATAAGCCAGTACTCTCGCACCTAAGAGTTTGGGGGTGTCTGGCTTATGTTAAACGTTTAATTACAGACAAGCTAAGAGTTCCTTGGTGAAGGGACTGTTGCCTCTAAGGTCAAACTTGATGAAGTTCGACAGGTGGAAAAACCGACACAAGTTGCTGAACCTGAATCGGATTTGATTAGATCAGATCCGGAGCTCATTGTTCAAGCACCCATAAGGTGATCTGGTAGAGTACCACGTCAACCAGACAGATACTATAGTTTCTTAATCCAGGATGACGATCCTATCGAACTTGATGAAAACGATGAGGATCCGATCACCTACATGGATGCAATGCAGAGATCCGACTCTGAGAAATGGCTAGAGGTCATGAAATTCGAAATGGAGTCTATGAAGGTCAACTATGTGTGGACATTGGTTGACCCACCCGAAGGAGTAAAACCCATAAGGTATAATTGGGTCTTCAAGAGGAAGAGGGGCGCAGACGGAAAGGTGGAAACCTATAAAGCCCGTCTGGTTGCCAAGGGATATCGTCAACGTTATGGTATAGACTATGACGAGACGTTTTCTCCTATGACAATGCTCAAATCCATTCGGATTATGCTTGCGATAGCTGTCCATCTGGACTATGAAATCTGGCAGATGGATGTGAAAACAGCTTTCCTAAATGGAGAGCTAGATGAAGAAGTGTATATGATACAACCTAAAGGATTCACATCCACTGATGAGTCTAAGGTGTGCAGACTACAGAGGTCCATTTATGGACTTAAGTAGGCATCCTAGAGTTGGAACATACATTTTGATAGGATGATCAAGACGTATGGCTTCGTTATGAACGGAGAAGAGCTCTGTATTTATAAGTGGGCTAATGATCCAATAGTGGTATTTCTTGTATTGTGTGTGGATGATATTCTCTTAATCGGGAATGATGTCCTTGCATTACAGAGAATAAAGATTTGGCTATCGTCACAGTTCTCCATGAAGGATTTGGGAGAAGCTTGCTACATCCTAGGGATGAGGATCTATAGGGATAGATCTAAAAGGTTGCTTGGTTTATCCCAGTCTACATACATAGATACTATGCTGAAGAGGTTCAGCATGGAGAATTCCAAGAAAGGCTATCTACCGATAGGCCATGGAATTTCTCTCTCGAAGAGAGATTGTCCGACAACACCTCAAGAGAGAGAGCGTATGGGTAGGATTCCATATGCTTCGGTAGTGGGATCTATCATGTACGCCATGACATTCACACGACCAGATGTGGCACACTCACTAGGGGTAGTGAGTAGATACCAATCTGATCCAGGGGAGAATCACTGGAAGGCTGTTCAAACCATCCTGAAATATTTAAGAAATACTAAGGACCAGTGGCTTGTTTATGGTGAATCAGACTTGAGACTTATAGGGTTTACAGACTCTAGTTTCCAGTCTGATCGCGATGACAGCAAAAGTGTGTCGGGATTTATTTTTACCCTTGATGGTGGGGCTATCTGCTGGAAGAGTTCCAAGCAACACACAGTGGCTGATTCAGTTTGCGAGGCGGAGTATGTCGCTGCATCAGATGCTGTCACAGAAGCGGTGTGGCTTAAAAAATTCATCACCGAGCTCGGAGTAGCACCCTCCCTTGTTGGTCCAATTCTGCTCTACTGTGACAGCTCTGGAGCCATTGCTCAGGTGAAGGAACCCAAGGCACACCAGTGGACGAAGCATATTCTGCGTCGTTACCATCTCATCCAAAAAATTATGGATTGAAGTGATGTCGACCTTCAGAAGATCGACAGAAAGGAGAACATAGCCGATCCATTCACTAAAGCCATTGCGGTGAAGGAGTTCGAGACTACAAGTCGAAGATGGGTATTAGATACTGTACCGATTGGCTTTAGGCCAAGTGGGAGATTGTTGGGAATAGTGTCCCAAAGCCAATCGTCAGCCTGTTGACAGTTTGCTCATTTTTGTATATGTGCATGAATTATGAATTAATAAAAATTATTTTGATATTTTTTATCACAAAATGTTTCATCTTTTAATGAACTCCTATGTTGTGGTGAAGTCCTTAGGACTATTTAGACTCGACAAAGGAGGATTTGTCGTTTAGTCCTTAAATCTATTTACGACCAAATGATATGTTATTACCAAGGATGACAACGTTTATCAAGCATAGGTCGTTGTATGCCATATAGGTTGGTTGTCCTCTTAACCAATGAGTGTGAAGACATTGGTATGGCATACAGGTGAGATGTAAGGGTACATCTGCACTGAACGTGACCGACTCCAGAGCTATTTCTGCTGTCAAGATTTGCTCCGATGGAATATGGGTATAAATGTCCTTCCGACCTGAGACCGTCACGATGACTTGCAAGCAACTCACTGCACTTAGGCACTGGACTATCTGAATTTCTAATTCAGTGACGAAAGGCTGCTGGGTGTAGTCAAGTACTTAACTTATCGGTGCATGTGTCAAGATGGGATTGACCACTCCAGTTCAGGAGCTATGTACAGTCATATTTCAATTTAGCAAAACCTTGGCCAGGGTAGTCTTTGTGAGGAGTCACAGGACTGTTTGAGTTGAGCACGATTCGGATGATCTAATTAGGGTTGACAGTTTAACATTGAGTCATCCTAAACACAGAGGTCAAAAGGATGAATTATACAGTAACCATATTCACGTAGGTTTTGAGTGTTGCGATTGCGACTATTCGACCTATCCGATCATCAGGTACCATTGCTAGATAGTCACTTCGATTAGTACAGGAATTGGTTCCTGTGCTACCAGCTTAGGTTCGAACCTATGGGGTCACACACATTAGAAGTTTCTATCTGATCTGATGGCTGATGAAGAGTCATAATGCTCGTGGACTATGAGTCCTACGTGTCTGTGACTCTATGATCGAGAATCAGGATTCTCTGATCACGAGTCCCACACATTTTGGGTACCGGGGTCAAGAGTCTCACTGGTTTGGGACTCTTCGATCAGGGTTACATATCGATGAATTCTGATGCCCGATTACCCATCGAATTTGGACTTAATATTTATGAGAGATTTAATTAGTAATTTAGTCACTAATTAACTCAATTTGATTGAGTAATTATTTTTGGATCAAGTCAAATTGAATTGGATTCAGTTGGGTTTGTCCCGATTAGGTTAAGAGTTGACCTAATCGTCGAGATGGTTTGGTCCCTGATTTGATCAGGGGTTAGGCTTAATCAATTCCTGATTTGATTAGTATTTTATTGAGCCTAATTAAGTCTAATTTAATTGGGTTTAAATTAGTCTAATTGGGCCTAACTTATTTGGTTCAATTAGGTTGGTTTAAATAATGAAACCACTTTGACCCATTCTCCCTGTGCCACCTCACTTCCACTGCGCCCATTTGAATTCAAGAGAAGGAAGTTCTCATGAATTTTTTCTCATGCAAAGCCCTTCTCATGCCCTACTTTAATGCGCCAAATGAGTGGATAAGGATGATTGGTTGGCCATTCAAATTCAAAATAAAGTTTGAATTTGAATGAGCAACCAATCTTAGCACCTTGACCTTATCCTCTTTTAGCACCCCATTTATTATACGAGAAAATGTTTCTCATGAAATCACTCACACACAAATTAAGCCACACCCTCCTCTTCTCATGCCCTTAGTGGATAGAGATAAATTAGTTTCCATTTGAATTTAAAATTTGATTTGAATTCAAATGTGCAATTACTCATCTTTATCCTCTCACTTGGATAAGACATTGGTTGTTGTTTTAAAAGGAGGAGAAGAGTGGGGCATGTAAAAGGAAAAATTTTGGAGAGAAAATTTGGAGTGAGGAATCCTTGTGTGCAAGGTGAAGGTCTATATCCTTCCGAGAGAGAAAGAAAGAAAAGAAAGAAAAAGTGTGCGCAGGGTTTCGGTGAGTTCTTCAGGGTTTCAGCCTGGAGTTCGAGAAGTGAGAAGGTGAGCTATGAGTGTCGTGAGCCCACCAAATTTTAGAAAGATCTTCAACATCCTCTCAAGCATGTCTGTTGATGATCCGGAGCATCCAAAGAATCGACAGACATCGATCGAAGGAGTTCGATCAGTATCGACCGTCGAAAGGGCTCTACAACGAGCTAGCACTCGTGAGGAGTCGATCAGACCGAGAGCTTCATGTGGATGATTCGTAGAGGCCAGAAATATTATGTGGCTGCATCGTAATGATCAGACTCTTCCCACGATGATCAGATTGCGGTGATCTACTACCCGCACAAAGGTATTGTGTTCTGAACACATTACAGTAAAGTGTTTACTGTTCAAATTCGAATTTTAAATTTAAATGTATGCATGCCATATATCATATTTAGATCCTAGTGTAGGGTAAATTTTTATTAATTAATTATATTAATTAATAATTTCTACTGTAAAATAATGATTTTAAAAAAAATTTAAAATTATCATTTTACCCCTGCACTGAATTTTTCTCACAGGCACCACCCATTCTTTTCAACTATTCCTCACACCACTTAGAGATAATTAGGAGATAATATAGAGATAATGAGGAGATAATTCATGTCAACTTATTGACATAATCCAATCTTTTTGGGCTCACAATCAGGAGTCCAATTAAATTCAGATGGATTTAGGTTAGGTTCAAGGCTATGGACTTGATCCAATCGAAGTCTCGAGAAAAATTGGTTCAACCATGTGCTAGCATGGTTCTATTAAATCCAATAGGATTTCAATAAACCCTAATTCAATTAGAACTTCATAAGCTTAATTGACAAATTTGAGATTAAATCCCTTAATGTGTGACCCTATAGGTTCCATTCTATCTGATAGTAAGATATATTATGATCTCCATTATAATCGAAACTCTTTTCGATAGATTGAAATTTTTTTAATTTTACTCTTTAAGGATTATCGATTATCAAGATAACACCCGATGAGTCACACAATCCACCAGTGACACCTAGTAGTATGTAGTGGCAATCCAATAAAATAAAAATATGAACCCTTAGGTGCAGTTATCATATGATTCAGTCTTTTATCATGAGTCCCGACTTGACAGAGGTTATGGAGAACTCGTCAAAGTCCAATGTCAGTCATATGCATGATTGGCTTAACTCAAGTTCATTTGTGAATCTCGTGAAAACTCTTTTCAGTATTCACACTTGCTTTGGCCAAAAACTTTCTAAACTCAGTCTCGCAAATTGCATAGTACTTCTCCTTTTCTATCAAGATTGATAGATTTCTTATAAATGCATCCTACACCAAACAGCAAACCTGAACCTACTGAAGCCAACATACATAGCAAAGATCCAAATGGCTAGGGACCAAGAAAATATGCAGTCAAACTTAGTAGCCTCACTGCAAATAGCCAATGATACCGCAGGTCAAAGGACCACTCACATCATGGCAATATTGAGAAGATCACTGATGACTGAGTAGACATCCATGTGGTTTCTCGTGTTGGTCATGCTCAGTGAAAGAATAATGCCCTACAAGTCAATCGCATACAGGATGCGATAAGATATTTTCTGTAATTTATCTTCCAGACTCATATAATTGATATTTATATTATTAATAAAATAGATATTTTTGATTCATTATATGCTGTATCTTATTATTTTTAAGATTATAATGAACCCCATAGGTTCGGACAATTATTTTAGGGTCGTGATGAGATCACACCAGTGAGACCTAAATCTTTGATAGCTATAAGTTAAAATATTTTTAGTCGTTGGTTCATTAAGTCAAAGATCAATGATACCGGTAAGACTGGCATATTTTATGTATGTACAGAAGTGAGGGTGGTTGATCTGACAACCAGTTATGTGGTGATACTAATACAAGGATATGGATGCTCATTAAAGAATGAGTTCATTGGATAAACCTATGAGAGAATATCAGATAGAGTCTTATTTACATGTCAACCGATGATTCTCTAATAGGAGTTGTGTAAGTGATCTTTTGACCTGAGATCATCATGGTACCTTGTGTACATGGATCTATATTTTGGTTCACTTCCTAACTTGATTCTTTGATCCTTGTATGGGATGTTCTGGATATGGTGAAGTATGCATAGAGATTATGAGTGATTAATAAGAGATCAATCACTCCTAATAAGGGAAGCGAACATCCTATGTGATCTCATAAGTCGATGTTTCGAAAGTCTTTGGCCAAAGCAGGATGATAATTAGAAAAAGATTTCTAAAGTATCATCAACTAAATCATCACCTTCAGATTGAGATACAAAAAGATAAGTGATTGAGTTTGACATATTTTCATACCCACAACTCATCTGGAATGTGTTTGACTGAAGGATTGAATTACACAGTAACTTGCCACTGAAGGATATTTTGATAATTTTTTATCAAAATTATAAATCTTTTGGATGGTCATGACATATTACTAGACATCAATATTGACTTGTGGACTCATCAGAATTAAAAAATTTTAATTTTAGAATCAATTAGAAAGAGTCATAGTTGATTGAGACTCTTCGGGTGATCTAATTTTATCGGATTAGGGTTATGTCGAAAGTCTAGGTCCATTGCTGGCTAGATTTAGAACCTAATGGTTCACACACTTTGAGATTTAATCTTGGTCTAATTTAATTAGAGTTTAATATAAATTTTATGGGTTAATTTGATATGTTAGCATATTGTATTAATCCAAGTTCTAAATTGGTTTAGATCAAAGTGTTTGAGCTAACCTAGACTAGTTGTCTTTGACTTAATGGGATTGGGTCTATCTTAATTAGTTTTCTACTCAACTTGAAACAATTTCAAGTGGAGAAAGACTCTTCTACACCCACAAATGCCACACCAAAATATTAATGCTGCCTCATTCATTTTAACATGTGAAGATGGAGAGTCCTTCTTAAAGAAGGCTCTTATCATTACATGTTGCCTTAAATTCTCAACCAGAAGTCCTTTGATTGGTTGCCAAATTTTAATGAGATTTTTATGACATGTAGAAGAGGAAGAGTTCTTCTATGTGAAGGCTCTCATGCACCAAAAATTCTACACCATGAATTTATTCACCATGTGAGAAAGTGGAGCACCAAAGGTTGGTGCCCCTTGGTCCCATGACATGTCTCTTGGTCCCTTATTTATATGGGATGTCCCACATGGTCTTGCTACTAGGATTTTGAGTTGAAACTAGAGTTAAGGGGTATGAAAATCTGATAAAAAATTTTGAAAAAAAATTGAGAAAAAGACAAGGAGAAATTGAGTGACAAAAGTTGCAAGAAGGGTGGTGAGAGATATAGCAAGTGTTGCTAGTGTGCCCTAGGGTTTGGTTTTTCTATATGTTGGAGCTAAAAATCAAATTCTAGGTTATGAGATATCTGAAGAGTATCTTCTTGATGTCATTTTGGTGGTAAGTTCGAAAGCAACTGGGCTTTGGCACAATCATTCCTTGAGTTTGAAGCCGATGGTGTTCTTAAGAAGATAAGGCTGCGGTAGCATACCGGTTAGGAAGGACCTTGGCTAACTTTCGTGTGGATCACCATTGGAGGGCTTCTACCTTGGAGTCTCATGCAGAACACCAATATGCCACTTCATTCTTTTTGATAAAAGTAAAAATTCTATCTTTTTTTGCATGCTTGTTTTGTTTTATCGATATCGGTAAGGTGATTCTAGGGTTTTGGGTTCGACTCAATAGTTTTATTTGTTAAAGCTATTGACTTATTTAATTTCAAATTTTTTAAAAATTATTTTTCACTATATGACTGAAATTCAATAGTGGTATTAGAGCTATCCTTGTCTGATTCGATCAAACAAGTGCAATGTACTTGCACAGAATTGTTATTGATCATACATTGCCAAAAATGTTGCATTGATCTTTAGCATTGATCTTTAATCTCCAAAAATATTTTTGACTTTATATGTACCATGATTTTCAATTTAATTATTAAAATTATAAATTTATGATAATTTGAAATTTATATTATCACAGTAGCTTCATGCTTAAATCGATTTATGGTTAAGGATGTTATGCATGCCTAATATAATTAGGGGTTACTTAATTATTTTAATATATTTATCATATGTTATGACTTCAATTGCACTCTTAGATGATTTTTGACATATTTATATGATTTCTATTATGATTTGTGATTACATACCAAATTGCATAATATATAAAGTACATTTTATGTAGTTGTAGTTAGGATGTGCCGAGACTAGTTCAAAGTCCCTCTTAAAAATTATATTAAGTTGTAATATCAGGATTCACTTTCAATGCAAATGTCGAATTCATTAGATCAATTGATGTTGAAAAAAATATGAAAGATAATTTTTTAATTAGGTCCATATACTAGTCTGGCCAATTTTGTTGGTGTCTAAGAAAAGCTATGGGAAGCCTCCCACCTATTGATCTGGCCAATTTGATCTTATTAAATTTCAGACTTAGATTGATTAGTAATGTAGACACTATAAGGGCCTTCCTTCAAACTTGATCAATAGAGTGTCAAGATCTTAGTGAGCTTATTATGCTATCCACAAGGCTTACTATAGAAATTGATATTATGTTGACTAAGTGCATTTTGATGCTTCTGACATATTTTGAATAGTATTGCTTTGTTATGCTATCCACAAGGATAGCATTATTTAAGTATGACCATATAGGATTGAAGGGTCAATTTAACTAGAACATAATAGTTTGTTGTGCTATCTACAAGGCTATATATGATCTAGAGGCCAGAGAAAAAAATTTTGAGAATTGTAGAGGTATAATTGGTAAAGAGTTACCTACTCTTGAACTCATGAATACTGTTATGCTATCCACAAGGTGTTTGTGAGGAATAAGAATCTCAACCCCACTAAGAAATATTAGTATGTTTCTCAATTTTCATACTTAAGGATTATGAATTTCAATAAAATAGTGGGAGACACAATTAGATAAAAGTCCTAATCTAGTTGTGCATATCATCATGAGTTATCCGCTTATATTGTGTTCTTATAGATTAACTACACACATGGCATCCTCACTGTCACTTAGAGGCACACTAGATGCAAATAAATTGACCAAATCTAACTATGTGGACTGGTTAAGAAACTTGAGAATTATTCTCACTCAGAAAAAAGTCTCGTATATTCTGGATACACCTACACCAGTTTCACTTGGGGAAGATGCTTTCAAGGAGGAAAGGACCACATACAAGATGTGAAAAGAGGACAGTGTGACTGTCAAATGTATCATGCTTGCCTCCATGAGCAACAAGCTTCAGAGGCAACATGAGGATATGGATGTTTCCTCTATACTCTTTAATCTTAAGGAGTTATATGGAGAATAAAGAGAACTACTTGATATGAGATATCAAAGCAGTTGTTCCATGTCCGTATGACTAAAAGTACCTCCATGCAAATGCATGTCCTGAAGATGATTGATTTGATCACTCATCTGGGATAGCTGAGCTTTGCCATGGATGGTGAACTGAGCTAGGATTTGATCTTGTAGTCTCTCTCTGACTTTTTTTCTCAGTTTGTTATAAATTATCATATAAACAAAACTGAACATTAGCCTACCTGACTGCTGAACATATTGAAAACAGCAGAGAGCCATTTCAAAGGTGAAAAGGCTCCAGTACTCTTGTTTATAAGATCAACAGAAGAGCAAAGAAAGTTTTAAGAA
>NC_025994.2:39812489-39868169 GCF_000442705.2 Elaeis guineensis
CCTCAGGGAGCTCCAAGGGGGCAATCCCAGCCTCAAGGTCGGACATTGGACATAGAGGTACTTCTCCTTCCAGTTATGGATAGAAGAGGGAGCACCTTTCAGCAACCCCTTCTTACCAAACTGGGGGGAGAAGTACCACCAGTCTTTTATCGAGGGGTGGCGCTTGAAGGTGTAAAAATACCTAAACAAAGGAAGGGATGGCTGAACTTTGACTATGTGGCAAAGGGAAAGGAACCCTATCAAAAACCTAAAGGAGTTCGGTGCGACTGAAGCTAAAGAAATGTCTAGAAAATGAAAAAGAGCGACGACGAAGGACGAAAGTGGGAGCCAGAGTCCAACACGGAAGGCCTTCTGGTACAGACAGAAACGACTAGGTGGGGGGATGCTAGCCCGGTCGGCTGGATCAGGAAGCTCCAGATCGTACTTCGGAGGAACTCTATACTGAACCCTTATCAGTAGGAGTTCGTCTGGAGTCAGAGAATAGGGAATGGTGTCCGACATAAAAACCGGACGAGGTCCAACCCTAGTTATGGGTTCATCTACGGTATGAGGGTTCTGAGGGACTGAGGCAGACGAACTCCTGGAACCGCTAGAGGCGGAGGTGCTAGAAGATATTTCAAGCAAAAATCCTAAAAATCCCAAAAAATTGGGAGAAATAAGAGACGAAAGGTTCGTGGGGAACCAAACAGGTGGAATGTGGCAGAAGAAAAATGAAGAAGAAGAACACCTAAATGACAAGAGAAGGAACGAAAGTTCTGGAACTAACCTAAGTTGCTCCGAAGGATGCAGAGATGCAGGGACAGGGATGACTCGAAGAACACCTAGGGCCAAAACGGACGTCGAGGAAGGTCAGAGCTCTCAGAAAGAAGACAGGCACCAACAGGACTTTCAGGCAGAATGAAACTCCCGGGGGAAGAAGGACGGGTTTAAATAGATCCTGAGATCCAGCGTAATAATGATTGCGGATCTCCCCAGGCCGACCCATATTCGCCACGTGTCCCACTCGCCACAGCAGGCGGCTAAAAATGGCTGACAGCAGGCAGAGCCATCATTGCACCGTACCTGGAGTAACGCTCCAGCAAAAATTTTGAAAAGTTTCTTCGGATCACCCCGATTTGAAAAGACTCTGGCACACACGCATTAAATGCCAAAATATCTGAGGGCGATCGGCATAGGATTCAAGGGAGCAACCTCGGCTGTGAAAATTTTTCTATACTTCCTTCATTCGAAACTCGAACTCGAAAGTAGGGGGACTGGTGTTGGGTATAAAATACCCCCCAGCTGAAGTTCGTATCAGGAGTGACCCTCTCGGGACTCTACCGACGTCCGATCTTAGGCGACATCTTTTCGAACCTCTCCGACGGCCGAGGTTCCACAATGTTTTCAAGTTCTGCCGATGGATAAACTCCCACAGCGTCTTCCACAAGTGTCGATCGGATTCCCCCGACGGACGAACTCCTGCCGCATCTCCTGGGCTTCTCCACCGATAAGCTTCTTCGGTCATTTATCAGGCTGCTCCAAGTGCTCTCTGGATTCTACTATCGGCCGACCTCCTACAAGGGTCAACCATTCTCCGGACCTCTTCTAGATCTTTTCCAATAGGATTCGATCGACTCCAATCCAAATTTCTTCCAGAACTTCGTCAGTTCATCAGTGGTCGAACTTTTCCAATAGCAGATCTCCACGACGGATGGACTCCATCCAAGTTTCTACGATGGTCGACTGCCTTTTGGATTTCATCCGAGCTCTACGGGAGTCGGACTTCTTCCCCGAACTCCTACTGCAGGTAGACTTCGTCCAAGCTCCTACAAGAGCCGGACTTCAGCCCTGAGCTCCTATTACAGGTAGACCTCATCCGGATTCTTACAAGGGCCAGGCTCCGAGCCCCCACCACAAGCGATCTACTCTGAGCTTCTACTACAAGTGATCTACTCCGAGCTACCACTACAAGCGGTCTACTTCGAATTTCTACTACGAGCGGTCCACGTCGGATTTCTACTGTAAGCCTCCACCTAAGCTTCTATTGTGAATGAATTCCTTCCAACTTCTATTGCAGGCAGGCTTCGATCAAGCTTCTTCAACAAATGATCCCCATCTGGACTTCTACGGGAATCAGACTCCGATCGAACTTCTGTAGCAGACAGATTCCGGACGAACTCCTACGACACACGGGCTCCAACAGTCGGACCCCTCCAGCAGGTGAACCTCTCCAGGCCATCTGACATCCACTGTCGGTCGACCTTCTGCCAGATTCTATATGAAACCGAACTTCATCCACAGAAAGCCCCTGACGAGCTTTTACAGCAGATAACCTTCGCCTGCAGTACTAGTGCCCAAGGCACCCAATGGTAGAAGGCTCGCCAGCAATATCCGAGCTTCTCTTAGATGGAGAGCTACCCCTCTCCACCAGACACCCCAACTGAGCTTCGACCGACGGGCCTGGACTCCCTGGCAGGCCACAGTAATGGCCACGACTCTGCTCCACTTCCTGTAACGGATCCCACAAGTCTCCATCATACTCTGGCAAGTCACGACAACGGACATCACTCCACTCTCCACAATAAGCTCCACGTGACAGGCCACTGTGATGGCCACGACTCCACTCCACTACTCTCCGTAACAAACTCCTCATGGCCCCGAACAGCCCACTACCAGGTGGTTACAGACGTCGCTGTCAATCTGTTACGCCCTCCACCTATAAAAAGGGGATCCCCAGATACGTTATTCTCTAAGCTCTAATCTCTATCTCAAAACTCTGCTAAAATTTCCGTTCGAGCACTCCATTCTTGTTGAGGTAGAGAACTGACTTGAGCGTCAGAGGATCTTGCCAGAGCACCCCCAACTCCAGTTTAGACTTTCTTTGCAGGTCCCGACGGCGACCGCGACTCCCTCGACTCCAGCTTCTCCGACGCTGGTAGATTTTTGCACCAACAGCACCCACTAGAATCACTCATCACATTAGGATTTTCGTTTCTCTATCCGAAGAGTATGAGAGACTCGAAAAAATTAATGAGAGCCTTTGTTTGTTTTTAAAGTTTCTAGAACAAACTTTTACAAGCACAATCATCTAATTAAATCATTACTCTCTGTAGTTAATTCTATCAGCTTTCAACCCTCTAGCTTGAATCCTAGATATCAACCACTTAACTGAAACTAATTACATATTCTGGCTCAGAAATCTAAGAATAGTTCTTAGCTTTTTAGAAATTAAGTCATATTCTTAACCAAATTAACCCAATGTCATCAGCTTATCCAAGCCATAGTCGACGAGCTATACTTGACTAATGGTTGTATTGCTCCTTGAATTGATTTTGATGATTATAAAGTATTTGAAAAGGTTACTAATAATTTTGGTTTGGAAAAAAAATTATTATTTTTCAAGGGCAAAATCATAATTTTACCAAGTCCTAATTCGAAAGCCTTAAGAGCAAGAACAGAAGATTTGTGATCTATTGAAGAAAATTCATAATTTTTGGATATATATTTTAAAAAAAAATAATATTTATAAAATTGAGTCGACCCCATGAGTCGACTCATGTCAAATGGGACTGAACAGCACGCTATTTTTTGGCTGGCACACCCAATTGAGTCGACCCCATGCGTTGACCTCTGTTGTTGTGTATGCCAAAATTATAGAATAGTCATTTTCTGTTCTGTGCCATAGAAGTTGACCCCATAAGTGGACTCATGTGTATGAGTCGACCCTATAAGTCGACCCCTGCAACAAAAAAATTTCATAATGGCTAGTTTTTCAGCTCATTTTGACATATTTAATGCTCATTTAATGATCTTCAACGGCTCTAAAACTATCCAGATCACTCTCCACCATTATTTAAAGCTATAAAAGGCACTTAAAGGAGGAAATAATGAAGATTTTTCAAGCATTCATTTCAGTCCTAAGCAAAAGCCTTCTTGAAGTTAAAGAAGCTTTCATTTCTAGTTCACCAACCCCTCAAGAGCTCATTCAAGTCTTCAACAACCTTGAGGAGAATCAAAAAAGCTTCTTCATTATTATGTAAAGTATATTTAAAGCTTTATTTGCTCATTAAAGGAGTTACATTTGTATTTTCGTATGATTAACTGTTATACTCTATTTTTAAGTTGATCTTTAGTTTTGAAAGGGTTACAAAATATGAAAAGGTTGATCCGAACCTTGAATCGGATTGTATTGGGTTGGTTTGTACCTAAAAAATAAGCATTCTAGCTTGGGATAGCTAGAGTCAGAGGTACCGACATTGTATTCTTGTTGAACACGGTTTAGTAAATTTGAATTCTCAAGTAGGAGCTTGGAGAGTGGATATAGGTGTAAGGTTGGCACCGAACTACTATAAATCTTGATTGTTTGTGGTGTGCTTACTTGTTCTCTATCTTATTTTCTTTTTCTTCTTGCACTCTTGCATCTAATATCTTTACTTTGCTTAAATCACTCACTTCAACTAACTTGCCTTTTATTACTTAATCCTTGTGGTTCTAGATTAATTTTAAATTTTTAAAAATTTAATTCAGCCCCTCTCTTGAGTTGCATAGCTGGGCAATAAGTGGTATCATAGTCCAGTGCTCTAGCCCTACTTTGATTTAACCATCAAAGAGCTAAAGATCTATGACAACACAAGTTGGTGCTTCACTAGCCGAGGGGCAGTCCATAAATCGATCTTCACTTTTTAATGGGTCAAATTATACCTATTAGAAAGCTCGGATGAAAATCTTTATTCAAGCACTTGACTATGATATGTGGAGTATCATAATAAATAGACCACACCACTCACTAAAATAATTGATGATGTGAAATCAACCAAATCCGAAAAAGAATAGGATGAGGATGACAAAAAAATGGCTCAACTTAATGCAAAAGCCATGAATGTTTTGTATTATACTCTAGATGCTAATGAGTTCAATCGTATTTCAATATGCATGTCAGCTAAGAAAATATGAGATAGATTAGAAGTAACTCATGAAGGAACTAATCAAGTGAAGGAATCAAAAATTAGCATGCTCGTGCATAAATATGAACTCTTTAAAATGGAGCATGATGAATCAATAACTGAAATATTTACTCATTTTACTGATATTATTAATGATCTAAAAAGTCTTGGTAAGTCTTATTCTAACAGTGATCTCGTGAGAAAGATTCTTAGATCTTTACCAAGGACTTGGGAGGCCAAAGTGACCGCAATCCAAGAAGCCAAAGATCTGAATATCTTATCCTTGGAGGAGCTTCTAGGATCGCTAATGACACACGAACTAAGCATGAAACAACATCAAGAAGAAGATGTCAAAAAGAAGAGGACAATCACCCTCAAATCCACTGCTCAACTTGATAAGAAATCCGATGATATAGAAAATGAAGAGCAGGATGAAGAAATGGCCCTCATTACTAGAAAGTTTAAGAAGTTTTTAAAGAAAAGAAGACAAGAAATGAGGAAGAGGCCACCTACAAAAGGAGAACATGGCAAAGAGAAGGATAAGGAGCAACTCCTTATTTGTTATGAATGTAAGAAGTCGGAACACTTTAAGTCTGAATGTCCACAACTTAAGAAGGGTCCCAAGAAGTACAAGAAAAAAGCTATGATGGCTACATGGAGTGGAAGTAATGAGTCAAGCTCCGAAGAAGAAGATGCAAATGAACAAACCAACTTATGTCTTATGGCATATGAAAATGAGGTAAACACTAAAACTCCTAATGCCTTTACCTTTGAAGAACTTCATGAAGTATTTTATGATCTAATTGATGAATTAAAGAAGCTAGGGGTAAAGAACAAAGAATTAAAATCAAAGAATCAATCTTTAGTAAAAGAAAATGAGATTATTTCAAATAAAAAATCAATCTTGTCTCAAAAAAATCTGAACTTAAAAAATGAGATTGCTAAGTTAAAACAATGGTTGAAAAGTTCACTTTAAGTTCAAATAAACTTCAAATGATACTTGACAATCAAAAGGCCATTTATGATAAAGTCAGTCTTGGATATAACCCTTTAAAGAAATAAAAACTTTTGAAAAATATCTTTGTAAACTCATCATACAATAATTTTTTAAATATTACTTGCTTTAAATATGGTAAAGTAGGATACAAATCATATATATTTTTCTAACAAATCTAAAAATTCTAATGTGAAAAAAATATGGGTTCCAAAAGGAACCATTATGACTAACCAAAGAGGACCCAAGAAAACTTGGGTACCTAAAGTCAAAATTTGATTTTTATATGTAGGTGTGTCTTGCATCCCAAGGAACAAATCAGAAATGGTATCTTGATAGTGGGTGCTCAAGACACATGACTGGTGATGAATCCCAATTCATCACACTTAATACTAAAGATGGAGGATGATTACCTTTGGAGACAATGACAAAAGAAAGATCATCGGTATAGGTAACATTGGTATCACTCCCTCCAAGTATATTGAAAATATTTTATTAGTAGATGATTTGAAACATAATCTATTAAGCATCAGTCAATTTTGTGATAAAGGATGCAAAGTATTTTTGAATCTTCATTATGCATAGTAACTAGTCCTATTGATGAAGGTATTAAATTTGTTGGGCATAGACATGGTAATGTCTATATGGTAGATTTGAATGATCTTTCCAAAATAAACATGCAATGCCTAGTAGCCTTGAATGCCAAGATTAATGAGACTAATTAGCTTTGGCATCGTAGGCTTGCACATATTAGCATACATTCACTTTCAAAACTTATTAAAAAGGAATTGGTTACTGGTTCACCCAAATTGAATTTTGAAAAGGATAGAATTTGTGATGCATGCCAACTGGGTAAACAAACAAGAGTCTCATTTAAATCTAAAAATATTATTTCAACTTCTAGGTCATTAGAACTATTGCACATAGATTTATTTTGACCCACTAGAACTACTAGTCTAGATAGAAAATGATATGGTTTTATGATTATTGATGATTTCTCTCGTTTTACATGGTTCTTTTTTTTGGCATATAAGGATGAAACTTTTCATGTATTCTCAAAATTTTATCAAAAAGTCACTAATGAAAAAGATTTTTCAATTCAAAATATTCAAAGTGATCATGAAACTGAATTTGAAAATCAAGATTTTGAAAAGTTTTGTGATGAAAAAGGTTTGACCATAACTTTTCAGCACCTAGGATACCCCAACAAAATGGAGTAGTAGAAAGAAAAAATAGAACCCTCGAAGAAATGGTCCGTACTATGCTATGTGAAAGCAACCTCCCAAGATATTTTTGGATGGAAGCAATTAACACAGTATGTTACATATTAAACCATGCTTTAATTAGATCAATTTTAAAAAAAACTTCCTATGAGCTTTGGAAAGGAAGAAAACCAAACATTGCATATTTTTATATTTTTGATTACCGATGTTTTATTTTGAATAATGGTAAAAAAAGATTAGAAAAATTTGATGCAAAATTCGAGAAAGTTATTTTTTTTGATTACTCCTCTTCTAGCAAAGCTTTTAGAGTTTTCAATAAAAGAACTTTAGTAGTAGAGGAGTCAATACATGTTGTTTTTTATGAAACTAATGCTCTTCCTTCAAGAAAGAATGAAGGTATTGATGATGCAAATCCTCTTATAGAAGAGATGAAGGAGATCACCCTAAAAGACTTAATAATTCAAAATGAAGAAGAATATGAAAAAAACAAGAGGATGAAGGTGAAGAACAATAAGAACAACCTCAAGGCTCAAATGATCTACTTAAAGAATGGAGGTATGATCATAATCACTCCAAAGAATTGATTATTGGTGATCCTACACATGGAGTAAGAACTCATTTCTCTCTTAGAGATGCATACAATTATTTTGCATTTATTTCTTATTTTGAACCTAAAACTATAGATGAAGTTAAAAAAGATTATAATTAGATAAATGCAATGCAGAAGAACTTAATCAATTCAAAAAAAATAATGTATGGACTTTAGTATCAAGACCTAAAAATTATCCAGTAATTGGCATAAAATGAGTATATAAAAATAAACTGGATGAACATGAAAATGTAATTAGGAATAAAGCAAGATTGGTTGCAAAGGGTTATAATCAAGAAGAGAGAATTGATTTTGATGAGACCTTTGCACCTGTTGCTAGATTAGAAGCAATTAGACTTTTACTTGCATATGCTTGCTTTATGAATTTTAAGTTATTCTAAATAGATGCCAAAAGTACTTTTCTAAATGAATATATTACTGAAGAAGTTTATGTAGAACAACCTCTTAGTTTTGAAAATCATGCTTTTCCTAATCATATTTTTAAATTAAACAAAGCATTATATAGTTTGAAACAAGCACCTAGGGCTTGGTACGAAAGGCTAAGTAAATTTTGCTTAATAATGATTTTTTAAGAGGAAATATAGACACAACCCTTTTCATTAAAAGAAATCAAGATGATATCTTAGCTATACAAATATACATTGATGACATTATTTTTGGGTCTACTAATGAAACTCTTTGTCAAGATTTTGCTAAGCTCATGCTGGGGGAGTTCGAGATGAGCATGATGAGAGAACTTATATTCTTCCTCAGACTCCAAATCAAACAAACAAAGAAAGGAATCTCCATCACTCAAAGCAAATATACAAGAGAACTACTCAAAAGATTTGGAATGGAGGGTTCCAAAGCAATTGGTACACCCATGAGCCCATCATGTAAGTTTGACAAGGATGAAGGAGGTAAAAATATAGACTTAAAATTTTATAGAGGTATGATTGGTTCTCTATTGTATTTAACTGCTAGTAGATCAGATATTATGTTTAGTATATGTCTTTGTACTCGCTTTCAATCAAATCCAAAAGAATCACATTTGAATGCAGTTAAAAGAATCCTTAGATATTTAAATGGTATACAAACTCTAGGACTATGATATTCTAAGGACTCATCAATTGACTTAATAGGATATTCAGATACCGATTTTGCTGGATGAAGATTAGATAGAAAAAGTACTAGTAGAACTTGCCAATTTTTTGGAGTTAACTTAATCTCTTGGTTTAGTAAGAAGCAAAATTCGGTGGCACTATCTACGGCCGAGGCCGAATACATTACAGCCGAAAGTTGTTGTGCTCAAATCTTGTGGATTAAGCAACAACTTGAGGACTATGACATCAAACTCAATAAAACTCCCATAAGATGTGATAACACTAGTGCTATCAATCTAACTAAAAATCTAATTCAGTACTTTAGATCAAAATATATTAAAATTAGACATCATTTCATAAGAGAATATGTTCAAAATAATAATATAATTCTTGACTATGTATGTACTGAGAAACAATTGACTGATATTTTTACCAAGGCCTTAAGTGAAGATAGATTTTGTGAAATTAGAAAAAAACTAGGAATCTTTGATCCATCAGCTTAAGTATCTCTCTAATTCCAAGTTCTTAATACCAAAAATTTATTGAACCAAATTTATTGAGCTCAATTCTCATCTCTTCTTTTCTTTTAAAAGCTCAAAACTATACTTCACATGATCAATCTCTAGGTAGACACTTTTTCCTCAAAATTTTAGATTTTTTCAAATTTTTTCATCATTCTTATGAATTTTTCTGTGCCATGAGTCGACCCCTAGGGTCGACCCTAGGGTAAACTTATAATTCTGTCAAAATCCTTCGGGTGCTCTCTTTTTATGAAAATTTTTTTTTGAGCCGACTCAGCCCTTCTTCTTCTTCCTCCCATCGAACCAAAAGCTCCCCCTCTCTTCTCCCTCAAATCGAAGATTTCTTTCAAATCTCTCTTCCCACCGATTTTCACCCTTCAAATCGTCCGTTTAGGAACCAACTTCCTCTCCTCTTTCTTTCTGGTTTGGGCGATTCGAGCTTGTCCTAGATTCTACCCATCTTCTCCAAATCAATGATTTACCTCTCCAAAATCTTTGCTTTTTCTTCTAAAATTCTTTACTCTCTACCTCTCATTTAGTCTCCTAAGCTCCTTGCAAGTCTCTTTTATCCAAATGACTCCCAAAATGAAGCTACCGTAAAGAAGAAAAATCTGTTCGCGAGTTGGAAGAGAGTGTACGCAGAAAAAGAATAGCAGCTGAGCCCTCTCCTACTCCAATCCCAACTCCAGATCCTATTTCAGCTTCTACACAATCCCCAATCAGCCCAAGCAAGGTACCTCTCTCTGATCGAAAAGTAAAATCCGGGAAGAATATAGATTTCAAGTTTTTTTGAAAAAGAAGGGTTTTCTATTGGATCGAAGATTAAAAATCAAGGATGGAAGTTTTACTATTCATTAAAAGAAAATACTTATATTAATTTGGTCTGAAAATTTTACTTAAATTTGAGCTATTATAATGGAATAATAAAATCTACAGTAAAAGGTGTTGATATTATTCTTGATCCATTGCATTTTAGACAAATCCTGCACTTATCTTGTGAAGGCTATACTAATATGGAGCTCCCAATCAAAGAAGAAGGAAATAATGTTATCTTAGGAAGAACTTTTACTGAAAGTTTAAATAAATTAGAAACCAAAATACTTTCAGTGGAAATGAGGCTTTTGCATCACATGGTGACTAAGCTTTTTGTCCCTAGGAGTGATAGGCATGACCTCTTATCTGGTAGGGATATTTGCATCATGTACCATGTGATCACCTAGACCCTCTTGAACCTTCCTGCTTTGATGTTTGAGGCCATGAGAGAGACTCTGAATAGGTTTAAGGCTCACTTGCCTTATGGTATGGCACTCACCCTGGTCTTTAGGAGGTTCGGAGTCAGTTTTGAGGGGGAGGCAGTCACCAGATTATCTCATTCTGACACCATCAACCGCCACACACTGCACTGTATGGGTTTATCAAAGACTGATGGTGGTTGGTCAAAGAGTGTTGAAGAGAGAGCAAAGGAGGAGGGACCGTCTTCACCTCTTCGTGATCACAGAGCATCTCCTGATATTCAGTTCGTGTCTGATCACGAGATTGGTCCCTCAAAGTATGTGAGGAGGCATGCTTCAGTTCCACAGTCAGAGAGCAGGGTACATCCTTCAGAGTTTTGACTTGCAGATGATCAGATTGAGCTGATGTCCCAACATGTTGCCTCCATTTTATCTCAGCAGTTTGCTACCTCAGTCTTTGCTCAGAGGTCAACATCTCAGGATGACTCAGATCAGACTTTGATCTCTCATATCTCTACTATTTTTCAGATGCTCACAGCTTAGTCCGTACGACTTGAGGAGCTTGAGGGATGTGTTCTGAGACTAATGGGCATACTTCTAGATTTGCAGGGATAAGTTTTAACCTTAGCCCATCTCCAGCCGTAAGAGAACATCATGGAGGACTCAGACCTATCTGCAGAGGCGGCTAGACTTTGAAAAGTTTTAGAGAGTGGATTTGACTTTTTGAGGAGAGAGATCAGGGGCTCCAATGAGACTGCCTCTACTCAGTTTAGTACCCTGATGCAGTTTGGGTCGAGAGCCTTGGATCTTTTGGATACCATCAGACTTTCTCTTCTAGCACAATCCATAGCTTCCCAGGCTCCAAAATCCTCTGACCCCTCTACTCATGCCGGTACTTCTACCCGTGGCTGAGGCCGACGTGGTCGAGGTCGTGCCTATGGATTTGATCCTACATCTCCTCATCATATCTCTGACTCTTTAGATTCTGATCCCTTTACCCATGATATCTATTAGATCTAGAATAGTTATTTTTTTTTTATTTTTGTCTAGAATCTATCTTATGGCCTTTGTATTTTGTTGGCTGATTGACTCTTGGATAGTTGTTATCCATGATTTTTGTATGATCTATGTATTTTGACTTAATGTATTCAGTCACATTTTGATTTATACATTTTTTATACTTTGAATTTCAATGAATGTCTTTGGATTAATGTTTATGAATGAGATCAATTAAAATATTTTAATTATAAGATATGAAAAATGACTCATGTATGTGTGATGAAATATCATGAATAGCAATATCTTCTAAATGAGCAAATTGATATGTCTTTTATAATTGCTATAATGAGGGGGAGTAAAGAAATTAACAATGAAAGAGAGAGAGTAAAGAAATAAAATATGGTATCAAAAAAAGAGAAGTAGAGAAAATATGTCCTTTATGTTATCCTTTTTTTTTCTCTCTTCAAAATTCCTTAAGATCTTAATTGATGTTGTCAAAAAGAGAGAGTAGAGAATCAAAAATTGAGATCGAGCAATAAGCAATAGAGAAATAGAATCGAGAGCAATAAGCAAAATTGTCAAAGCAAATGAGCAAAATTGTCAAAGCAAAAGTATCAAAGAACCAAAATTGTCAGTAATTTTCAAAGCAAATAATCTAATAAGCAAATTTCAAATGGATCTTCAAACTACTCATGATGCATTTCATTCAAATAACTGGCTATGATGTTTAAGTGATGCATCTTCATAAATTTAAATTTATGTTCAATGCTTTATATATGTTATACTTTGCTTTTGCTCAACTGTTTTGTCATCACCAAAAATGGAGAGATTGTTTCTCCTTGAATTGATTTTGATGATTACAAAATATTTGAGGGGTTACTAATGATTTTAGCTTAAAAAAAGATTTATTATTTTTTAGAGGCAAAATCATAATTTTATCAAGTCTTAATTCGAAAGCCTCAAGAGCAAGAACAGAAGATTTGTAATATATTGAAGGAAATTTCATAATTTTTGGATGTATATTTTGAAAAAAAATAATGTTTATAAAATTAAGTCGACTCCATGAGTCGACTCATGTCAAATGGGACTGAACGGTACACTATTTTTTGGCTGACACACTTAATTGAGTCGACCCCATGAGTCGACACCTGTGCATGAGTTGACTCTATGAGTCGACCTCTGTTGCTGTGTATGCCAAAATTACAGAACAGTCATTTTTTATTCTGTGCCACAAAAGTTGACCCCATAAGTCGATTCATGTGTATGAGTCGACCCCTACGATGAAAAAACTCCGTAACGACTAGTTTTTCAGCTCATTTTGGCGTATTTAATGCTCATTTAATGATCTTCAATGATTCTAAAACTATCCAGATCACTCTCCATCATCATTTGAAGCTATAAAAGGCATTTAAAAGAGGGAATAAAGAAAATTTTTCAAGCATTCATTTCAGACCTAAGCAAAGAGCCTTCTTGAAGTTAAAGAAGCTTTCATTTCAAGTTCACCAACCCCTCAAGAGCCCATTCAAATCTTCAACAACCTTGAGGAGAATCAGAAAAGCTTCTTCATTATTGTGTAAAGTATATTTAAAACTTTATTTGCTCATTAAAAGAGCTATATTTATATTTTCATGTGATTAACTGTTATACTCTATTTTTGAGTTGATCTTTAATTTTGGAAGAGTTCCAAAATATGAAAAGGTTGATCCGAACCTTGAATCAGATTGTATTTGATTGGAGATTCAAATTTACTACTCGAGAAACAAGTGTTCCAGCTTGGGATAGCTAGAGTCAGAGGTACCGACGTTGTATTCTTGTTGAATATAGTTTAGTGGATTTGAATTCTCAAGTAGGAGCTTGGAGAGTGGATGTAGGTACAAGGTTGGCACCGAACCACTATAAATCTTGGTTGTTTGTGGTGTGCTTACTTGTTCTCTATCTTATTTTCTTTTTCTTCTTGCACTCTTGCATCTAATATCTTCACTTTACTTAAATCACTCACTTCAACTAATTTGCCTTTTATTACTTAATCTTTGTGGTTCTAGATTAATTTTAAATTTTAAAAACCCAATTCACCCTCCTCTTGGGTTGCATAGCTGGGCAACAGGTTGGATATTGACAATTAAGTTAGGTGCTATAAATTGGAGTCCATGGTTGATGAACTCTAATATGTGCATAAGGACATGTAGACTACCAACAACATGCTGATTCATCTGCAACAGTTATGAGATGATCAGAGTCGTATAGCGTATAAGATGCATGTGTTGGGAAATATGTCCCAAAAGCCAATCGTCAAGCTATTGATGGTTGAGCAACCAAGTATGGTAATTGATTTGTTAATAAATAAAATATATTTGGCATTTTCATCATAAGCTTTCATCTTCTAATGAACTCCATTGTTATGATGAAGTCCTTAGGACTATTCAGATTTGATAAAGAGAGGATTTATCGATTAGTCTTTAAAACTGTTCACGACCAAATGATAGGCTGTTAATAAGAACGACAGCTTCTATCGAGCATAGATCGCTGTAGGCTATATGGGTTGGTTATCCTCTTAACCAAGGAGTGTGGAGATACTGGTATGGCATATAGGTAAGATATAAGGGTACATCATCATTGAACGTGACCAACTCCAGAGCATTTTGCTGTCGAGAATGTCTCTCATGGGATATAGGTATAAGTGTCTCTTAGACCTGAGATCACCTTAGTGACTTGCAAGCAACTCATTGTGCTTTGGTACTGGACTAACTGAATTTTTAATTCAGTGACGAAGGCTTCTGGGCATAGTCAAGTACTTGCAAAGTCAGAGTGTAATCGAGATGGGATTGACCACTTCAAGAGTTGGAGAAGAATGAGTCACTGTATTTCAATTTAGCAAAACCTTGGCCAGGGTAATCCATCAGATGGATTTGATATTTTGAAATACAATGTGGACAACCTGATCAGAGTTAACAGTTGAACTCTGAGGTATCCTATGACCATTTTGGTCAAGGGGATGAATTATATGGAAACTATATCCGCATGGGTTCTAAGGATGTTGTTCTACACATTCGACCTATCCGATCATCGGGTACTATTGCTAGATGGTCACTTTGATTGATATAAAAATTTATTTTGTGCTACTAACTTAGGTTCAGACCTATAAGGTCACACACATTAGAGTTCATGATCCAATCGGATGGTTAATCAATGATTAAGAATCGTTCTAGGGTTAAATGATCAATACGATTGACATTTAACCTAGTGTAAGTATTGCAGGAGGATCGATTAGCAATTCGATTGCTAATTTGATTAAGCCAATGGACTGAGATTAAATATAATTGAATATGATTTAATTAGATTTAGTTTAGACTTGATTGGATCAAGTCTAATTAGTTTAGTGGATAAGCCAAGTGCAAGAAAAAAACTAGTCCTAGTTCAATTAGGACTTGGGTCAACCTAATTTCTAATTTGATTAAAAATTAAATCAGATTTAAATCTAGTTTAATCTGATTAAATTAAGTTATTAATTGGGTTAAGACCTATTTTCATTGGGTTGATCTAATTTTGGTTTGAGAAATCAAATTAAAACAAGTCATAAAATAAAATCCTAGTAAGACTAGGATTCCACCTTGCGCCACATAAGCCCCCCCCTACGCCCTCTCTCTTATTCCACGCCAATCCCCTCTTATTTGGTGCAACAAAAGCTCTCTCCTAGGTCTTTCTCATGTCCAAAAGATTTTTTCTCTTCTTTCTTACATGGAAAGTAGTTGTGGATCAAATCAAAGTAGGAATAAGTTTGGATTTCAAATTCTATGAGATAGAGTTTTAGAAATCTAAAACTCTTTTTTTTTTGCATCGAATTTATCCAGATGTTTTTTGAGATTTTTCTAACTTTTAGGGCACACATTGTGCACCCTTTGCTGGTGGTCCATTCATGAAAATAAGGAGGAGGCATCTAAAAGTTGGGTGCCCCTTATCTTGCCATGTTTGGATAAGCCTTGACTAGGTATTTGACCTAGACAAGAACTGTATCATATATCTCTCTATAAAATGAGTTTCTTCATAAAAGTTTTGGAGGATATAGAGATTTGAGAGTCCTTTGGGGTATCCAAAAATTAGAGAGAAAGATCTTTGGGTCGTGGAGATATAATAGACATAAGATAGGGTGTCTAGGAGAGAGTAAAGAGAAGAAGAAAAGGGTCTTCTTCTAGGGTTGTTAGTTTTATCTCTTTCCTTCCTCCATCTTGAGTTTTCTGAGAGCATCTCAGATCTAAAACTCCTCCTCCTACTTCTCATTTTTAGAAGAGTCTAAATCAAAAAGAAGGAGGCACCTGATCAACCATCGAAGAAGGATCAGCGCAGTAGTAGCATATTGTGCTGATTTCCTGAAGCAGGACTTCTGATCGAGATTCGTGGGCTCGTGTAGATGACTCCTAGAGATCAGATGCATGTGCGGTTTGCAACATTATCCTCAAGCCCAGATCAGCAAGATTAGAACGTCTAACTTGCAAGGTAATAGATTTGATCTATTGTTTAATACATATATTAGATGTAGTATAGAAACATGTTGATATGATCAACATGTAGTTCATGCTCTATATATTTTAATTTTTGATTTAATGCTATGTAATAATCATGTAATAGGATCTTAGATCTAGAGATTCTTTGATTTTAAAAAATAAATTTTAATTTATTTTAGTCTTCCACTGTCTGATCTTGAAAAAGTTTCAAGATCTAACCCTGAAATCCTAGATCTGGTTCCTTCAGCATGATGGGTAGTTTGTCCATGATCATTGTTTGACAATAATCAAAGACATTGAAAAGCTTGAGAAGCTCGATATGACCATGAATAAGAAATTGCTAATAGATTTGATCCTGCAATTTTTGATTCAAATAGGTAGTTTGTGAAACTATTATATGAATAAATATTATAGCATCTTAACTAAATTGATCAATATGTTGGTAACTAAAGGAACTCTGAAATGTTTAAAAGTACATATATGAAAAGCCTAAAGAAACATAAACACATCTTTGAAAGTGTGGGGAAAATTCAGTGCAGGGGTAAAATGGTAATTTTAAAACTTTTCAAAATTATGATTTTATAGCAAAAAATATTAATTAATCTAATTAATTAACATGAATTTATCCTACACTAGGATCTAAATATGATATATAGCATGCATTCATTTAAATTTAAAATTCAAATTCGAACAGTAAACACTTTACTGTAATGTGTTCAGAACATAATACTTTTGTGCGGGTAGTAGATCGCCGCAATCTGATCACCATCAGGAGAGTCTGATCGTTGCGATGCAGTCACACAGTGTGTCTGGCTTCTGTGGATCGTCCATACGAAGCTCTCGATCTGATCGACTCCTCACGAGTGCTAGCTCGTTGTAGAACCCTTTTGACGGTGGATGCTGATCGAACTCCTTCGATCGATGTCTGTCGATTCTTCGGATGCTCCGGATCGTCAACAGACTTGCTTGAGAGGATGTTAAAGATCTTCCTAAGATTTTGTGGGCTCACGACACTCATAGCTCACTTTCTCACTTCTCGAACCCCAGGTTAAAACTCTAAAAAATTCATCGAAAACCTTGCACCCACTTTTCTTTCTTTTTCTCTTGGAAGGATTGTAGGAACTAGATCTAGAGTTTCAGGGTTAAATCTTGAAACTTTTTCAAGATCATATAGTGGAAGACTAAAATAAATCAAAATTTATTTTCTAAAACCAAAGAATCCCTAGATCTAAGATCCTATTACATGATTATTACATAGCATTAAATCAGAAATTAAAATATATATATACAGCATGAACTACATGTTGATCATATCAACATGTTTCTATACTACATCTAATGTATGTATTAAATAATAGATCAGATCTATTACCTTGCAAGTTAGATGTTCTAACCTCACTGATCCGGGCTTGAGGATGATGTTGCAAACCGCACATGCGTCCAGCCTCTAGGAGTCATCCACACGAGCCCACGAATCTCGATCAGAAGTCCTGCTTCAGGAAATCAGCATAGTATGCTAGTACTGTGCTGATCCTTCTTTGATGGTTGAGCAGGTGCCTCCTTCTTCTTGATTTGGACTCTTTCAAAGATGGAAAGTAGGAGAAGGAGTTTCAGATCTGAGATGCTCTCAGAAAACTCAAGATGGAGGGAGGAAAGATATGAAAACAAACAACCCTAGAAGAAGACCCTCTTCTTCTTCTCATTTCTCTCTCTAGACATCCTATCTTATGTCTATTATATCTGCATGACCCAAAGGTCTTTCTCTCTGATTTTTCAATAGCCCAAATGTCTCTCAAATCTCTATATTCACCAAAAATTTCATGAAGAAACTCATTTTATAGAGAGAGATATGATAGAGTCCTTGTCTAGGTCAAATACCTAGTCAAGGCTTATCCAAACATGGCAAGATAAGGGGCACCCAACTCTTGAGCACCTCCTCCTTATTTTTGTGTATGGATAATTAGAAAAGGGTGCACAATGTGTACCCTAAAATTTATGAAAATTTAAAAAAAAAATTGGATAAATTTTGTGCAAAATTGAAAGAGTTTTGGATTTCTAAAACTCTATCTCATAGAATTCAAAATCCAAACTTATTCCTCTTTGATTTGATCCAAACCACTTTCCATGTAAGAAAGAAGAGAGGAAACCTTTTGTGAACATGGGAGAGACCTGGGAGAGGGATTTTGTCACACAAAATAAGAAGAGATTGTCGTTGAATGAGAGAGAGGACGTGGGGAAGGCTTATGTGGCGCAAGGTAGAATCCTAGTCTTACTAGGATTCTATCTTATGACTTGTTTTAATTTGGTTTCTCAAATCAAATCAAATCAAAATTAGATCAATCTAATTAAAATAGGTTTTAACCTAATTAAGAACCTAATTTAATCAGATTAAATTAGATTTAAATCTGATTTAATTTTTTAATCAAATTAGAAATTAGATTGACCCAAGTCCTAGTTGAACTAGGACTAGTTTTTCCTTGCACTTGGCTTATCCGATAAACCAATTGGACTTGATCCAATCAAATCCAAACTAAATTAAATTATATTTAATTAGACTTAATCTCAGTCCATTGGCTTAATCAAATTAAGTCAATTAGCAATCGAATTACTAATCGATCCTCCTGCAACACTTGCACTGGGTTAAATATCAATCGTATTGATCATTTAACCCTAGAACGATTTTTAATCGTTGATCAACCATCCGATTGGATCATGAACTCTAATGTATATGACTTCATAGGTTCGAACCTAAGTCGGTAGCATAGGAATAAATTTTTATACCAATCGAAGTGACCATCTAGCAATGGTACCCGACGATCGGATAGGTCAAATGTGTAGAACAACATCCTTAGAACCCATGCGGATATAGTTTTCATATAATTCATCCCCTTGACCAAAATGATCATAGGATACCCCAGAGTTCAACTGTCAACTCTGATCAGATTGTCCACATTGTATTTCAAAATATCAAATCCATCTGATGGATTACCCTGGCCAAGGTTTTGCTAAATTGAAATACAATGACTCATTCTTCTCCAACTCTTGGAGTGGTCAATCCCATCTCGATCACACTCTGACTTTGCAAGTACTTGACTATGCCCAGAAGTCTTCCGTCTCTGAATTAGAAATTCAGTTAGTCCAGTACCAAAGTACAGTGAGTTACTTGCAAGTCACTGAGGCGATCTCAGGTCTAAAGGACACTTATACCTATATCCCATCAGAGACATTCTCGACAGCAGAATACTCTGGAGTTGATCACGTTCAATGATGATGTACTAGTACATCTCACCTGTATGCCATACCAGTGTCTCCACACTCTTTGGTTAAGAGGACAATCAACCCATATGGCCTATAGTGACCTATGCTCGATAGAAGCTGTCGTCCTTATTAACAGCCTATCATTTGGTCGTGAACTGTTTTAAGGACTAATCGATAAATCCTCTCTTTATCAAATCTAAATAGTCCTAAGGACTTCATCATAACAATGGAGTTCATTTGAAGATGAAAGCTTATGATGAAAATGCCAAATATATTTTATTTATTAACAAATCAATTACAATACTTGGTTGCTCAACCGTCAACAGCTTGACGATTGGCTTTTTGGGACATATTTCCCAATAAGTCCCACTTGTCCTAAAGTCACTCAGCACAGTATCTAATACCCATCTACGACTTGTGGTTGTCGAACTCCTTTATCGTCAGGGCTTTAGTGAAGGGGTCGGCCAGGTTCTCCTTTCCATCGATGTTCTGAAGGTCGACGTCACCTCGATCCACGATCTCCCGGATCAGGTGGAAGCGGCACAAGATATACTTCATCCACTGATGTGCTTTGGGTTCCTTCGCCTGAGCTATGGCACCAGTGCTGTCGCAGTAGAGCAGGACCGAACCATCGAGGGAGGGTGCTACTTCGAGCTCGTTGATGAATTTTCTCAGCCACACAGCTTCCTTCGCGGCATCCGATGCTGGATGTACTCCACTTCACAAACAGAGTCCGCCACAGTATGCTGCTTGAAACTCTTCCAGCAGATGGCTCCACCATTCAGAGTAAAGATATAACCTGACACGCTCCTGCTGTCATCATGGTCAGATTGCAAGCTAGAGTCTGTGAACCCCACAAGTTTCAGATCTAACTCGCCATAAACCAACCATTGGTCCTTAGTATTTTTTAAATACTTAAGGATGGCTTTAACCACTTTTCAGTGATTTTCTTCAGGATCAGATTGGTATCTACTCACTACTCCTAGTGAGTATGCCACATCTGGTCTTGTACATATCATGGCGTACATGATAGATCCCACGGCTGAAGCATATGGGACTCTATTCATATGCTCTCTCTCTTCAGGAGTTGTCGGACAATCCTTCTTAGAGAGAGAAATTCCATGGTATATCGGTAGATAGCCCCTCTTGAAATTCTCCATGCTGAACCTCTTCAGCACAGTGTCTATGTACATGGACTGGGATAACCCAAGCATCTTTTTAGATCTATCCCTATAGATCTTCATCCCTAGGATGTAGGATGCTTCACCCAAGTCCTTCATGGAGAACTGTGATGACAACCAAACTTTTATTCCCTGTAGTGCGGGGATGTCATTTTTGATTAAGAGAATATCATCCACGTATAAGACAAGGAATACCACAACTAGACCATTTGCCCATTTATAGATGTAGGGCTCTTCTCCATTTTTAATGAAGCCATATGTTTTGATCACCTTATCAAAATGCATGTTCCAACTTCGAGAAGCTTGCTTCAATCCATAAATGGATCTCTGAAGCTTGCACACTTTGGACTCATCTGTGGATGTAAACCCCTCAGGTTGTATCATATACACCTCTTCGGTCAGCTCTCCATTTAGAAAAGCTGTCTTTACATCCATCTGCCAGATTTCATAATCCAGATGGGCAGCTATTGCAAGCATTATCCGAATGGATTTGAGCATTGCCATAAGGAAAAACATCTCGTCATAGTCAATACCATAATGTTGACGATACCCCTTGGTGACCAGACGGGCTTTATAGGTCTCCACCTTTTCGTCTGTGCCCCTCTTCCTTTTGAAGACCCATTTACACCCAATGGGTTTAACCCCTTCAGGTGGGTCAACCAATGTTCATACATCGTTGACCTTCATGGACTCCATTTCGGATTTCATGGTTTCAAGCCATTTCTCAGAATCAGATCTCTGCATTGCATCTATATAGGTGATCGGATGCTCATTATTCTCATCAAGTTCGATGGGATCACCATCCCGGACCAAGAAACTGTAGTATGTATCCGGCTGATGCGGTACTCTACCGGATCGCCTTAATGGTGTAGGTACATTGGGCTCCAGATTTTATCTAATCATATCTGACTCAGGTTCAGCTATTGGTGTTGGTCCTTCTACCTGTTGAACTTCATCAAGTTCAACCTTAGAGACAACGGTTCCTTCACCAAGGAACTCTTTTTCTAAAAAAAATTGCCTTAAGGCTGACGAACACCTTTTGTTCATCAGCATGGTAGAAAAAATATCCTTTTGTCTTTTGGGGTACCCTATGAATGAGCATTTGTCAGACCTAGGTCCAAGTTTGTCTATGACTAATCGTTTGACATAGGTCGGGGACCCCCAGACCCTAAGGTGTGAAAGTGCTGGTTTACGTCTTGTCCATATCTCATATGGAGTCTTAATTACAGACTTACTTGGAACCCTATTTAACAGATAACAGGTCGATTCGAGTGCATATCCCCAGAAGGATATCGGCAAGCTAGCAAAACCCATCATGGATCGGACCATGTCTAACAGAGTCTGATTCTTCCTTTCAGACATACCATTATGCTATGGTGTTCCTAGAGGAGTCCATTGGGAGAGAATCCCATTCTCTCCTAGATATGTGAAAATTCACTAGAAAGGTATTCTCCTCCTCGATCAGATTGAAGAGTTTTAATACTCTTCCCAGTTTATTTTTCTACTTCACTTCGAAATCGTTTGAACATTTCAAATGAATCCGACTTATGTTTCATCAGATAGACATATCCATATCGAGATAGGTCATCCGTGAAAGTTATGAAGTAGAAATTGTTGGGAATAGTTCCCAAAGCCAATCGTCAGCCTGTTGACGGTTGTGCTCCTTTTGTATTAGTACATGAATTATAAATAAATAAAAGTTATTTTGGTATTTTTTCATCACAAATGTTTCATCTTCTAATGAACTCCTGTGTTGTGGTGAAGTCCTTAGGACTATTTAGACTCGACAAAAGAGGATTTGTCGCTTAGTCCTTAAACATGTTCGCGACCAAATGATACGTTGTTACCAAGGATGACAACATTTATCGAGCATAGGTCGTTGTGTGCCATATGGGTTGGTTGTCCTCATAACCAAAGAGTGTGGAGACACTGGTATGGCATACAGGTGAGATGTAATGGTACATCTGCACTGAACGTGACCAACTTCGGAGCTATTTCTGCTGTCAAGATTTGCTCCGATGGGATATGGGTATAAATGTCCCTCCGACCTGAGACCGGCACGGTGACTTGCAAGCAACTCACTGCACTTAGGCACTGGACTACCTGAATTTCTAATTCAGTGACGGAAGGTTGCTGGGTGTAGTCAAGTACTTGACTTGTCGGTGCGTGTGTCAAGATGGGATTGACCACTCCAGTTTAGGAGCTGTGTACAGTCGTGTTTCAATTTAGCAAAACCTTGGCCAGGGTAGTCCTAATGAGGAGTCACAGGACTAATTGAGTTGAGCACGATTCGGATGATATGATCAGGGTTGACAGTTTAACTCTGAGTCATCCTAAACACAGGGGTCAAAAGGGATGAATTATACGGTAACCATATTCACGTAGGTTCTAAATGTTGTGATTGCGATTATTCGACCTATCCGGTCGTCGGGAACCATTGCTAGATGGTCACTTCGATTAGTATAGAAATTGGTTCCTGTGCTACCGGCTTAGGTTCGAACCTGTGGGGTCACACACATTAGAGGTTCCTTTCTGATCTGATGGCTGATTATGAGTCTTATCTATCTGGAACTCTATGATTGAGAATTAGGATTCTCTAATCATGAGTTCCACACATTTTGGGTACCGGAGTCAAAATTTTGAATTTCGAATTTTGAATTTGAAATTTGAACTCTTTGATCAGGGTTTCATATCGATGGTCTCTGATGCCTGATTGCCCATCGGATTTGGACTCAACATTTATGAGAGGTTTAATTAGTAATTTAATCACTAATTAACTCAATTTGATTGAGTAATTATTTTTGGATCAAGTCCAATTGAATTGGATTCAGTTTGGATTGACCCGATTAGGTTAAATGTTGACCTAATCGCTAAGGTGGTTTAGTCCCTGATTTGATCAGGGGTTAGGTTTAGTTAATTCCTGATTTGATTAGGATTTTATTAAGCCTAATTAAGCCTAATTATGTTGGGTTTAATTTGGTCTAATTGTGCTCAACCTATTTTTAACTAGGTTGGCTCAATTTGAATCAAACCACCTTGTTTTAAATTTCCTGCATCACCCAACTTCCTTGCACCCATTTGAATTCACGAGAAGAAACTTCTCGTGAAATTTTTCTCACTAAAACCCTTCCCCACATCCTCATTTGTGCGCCATATGGATGGATAAATTAATTAGTTAGCCATTCAAATTCAAAGCATGTTTGAATTTGAATGGATAACTTATCACTTGCCCTTTCATCCTTATCCATTTTGTGCACCACATTACTTACACGAGAAAAGGTTTCTCATGAAACTTTTCCATGCACAAAGAGCCACGCCCCTTCTCTTCTCACGCCCAAAAGGATAGGGATAAGTTGGTTTTTGTTTGAATTCAAATTTGATTTGAATTCAATGTGTAACCTCTTGTCTTTATCCTCTCACGCGGATAAGACACGTTCGACGTTGTTTTAAAAAGAGGAGAAAGGTGGGACGTGCGTAGAAAAATTAGGAGAGAAACTTTGGGGCGTGAGGAAGGCTTCTGCATAAGGTGAAGGTCCAAAACCTTCCGAGAGAAAAAGAAAGAAAAGAGAGAAAATTGGGCGCAGGGTTTTTGGTGTGTACCCTAGGGTTTCTACCTAGGGTTCGGGAAGTGAGATTGGTGTGCCACGAGTGTCGTGAGTCCACCAAATTTTAGAGAGAGATCCATCAGCCTCTCAAGTAACTGTGCAGATGATCCAGAGCATCCGAGAAGTCGCACACATCGATCGAAGGAGTTCGATCAACATCTGCCATCAAAAGGGTGAAATCACGAACTAGCATTCGTGAGGAGCTGATCAGACGGGAGCTTCGTGTGGATGATCCACAGAGGCCAGACAGTTGGGTGGCTATGACGTGACAATTAGAACCCTCCGACGGTGATCAGATTGCGGTGATCGACTACCCGCAAAAGGTGATGTGTTCTGAACACAGTACTGTAAAACGTTTACTGATTCAAATTTGAATTTCAAATTTAAATGCATGCTGTTGTATCATATTTAGATCCTAGTGTAGGGTTAATTAGTATTAATTAATGAGATTAATTAATAATTTCACTGTAAAATAGTAATTTTGAAAAAGTTTTAAAATTACCATTTTGCCCCTGCACTAAATTTTCGCTTCAATTGGTATCAGAGCAGGTTCTAGAATATGATATACATATGCATGCGTAGATTAAGGTGTAATCTATAAGTTTAAATTTGAAATTCAAAATTCGAAATTCGAAATTCAAAAAGATTTGAAATTTGAAATTTATTAGAAGTTTCAAATTTAAAATTCAAAATTTGAAATTTGAAATTTGGTTGAAATCTCAAATTTGAAATTTGAAATTTGAAATTCAAAATTTGAAATTTGAAATTCAAAATTCAAAATTTGAAATTTGAAATTTGGTTGAAATCTCAAATTTGAAATTTGAAATTTGAAATTCGAAATTTGAAATTTGAAATTCAAAATTTAAAATTCAAAGATTGAAAATTCGAAATTTGAAATTTGGTTGAAATCTCAAATTTGAAATTTAAAATTTGAAATTTGAAATTTGAAATTCAAAATTTAAATTTTGAAATTTGTATATTTAGATATACATGATCCAAGTAGCAAGTAATCTAATTTGGTTGGTTGCCATGGCCGTCCGGTCATAGGAGAAAAGTAGGGTTTAAAGGCCCTCTCTTCCCATTCGATGGGGTCTCCTATGGCGGTAGGGGTGCCGATGCAATTATATCCCATGCCGATGAAGCAGCGAAAGGACTTAATTAAGAAATTTATCATGAATGTGTTAGATTAGATCTAAAAGAAAATTTATGATTTATTTTGAGTTATTTTCTGTTATGAAATGAGCAATAGAATTGCTGTTTATGAAATGTACTGACCCGTTTGTGAAATGAGTTAACACATTTGGTGAACAGAAAATAAAATCTTTCAAATTTGAAAATTGTTTTCGAAATGCCAAACCCTGACCCATCAGCCCAAGTACTTAATTAAAAGAATTAAGTGTTGTCTAGTAGGTCTAGAATTGTGAATTAAGACCTAAGACAATTGCATAAACTTTTGGGTCAATGGGTTAGATGAATTAGGTCCATAATTGGGTTAGACCTAAGGTTAGTTTAAAAAATGGACGAATTGGAGTAATTGGTCAAATCTAATCAAAAGTTGAATTAGATTAGGTCAAGGATACTCTAGACTCAACTTCAATAGTTGTAGTTGAATGGGTCCATGTCTTTAACTAGACCAAGATGGACTTAATTCATGGCTACGCGGTGGAGCTCTATTTACTAAGTTGATCAAAATTAAAACTAATGAACCGGTTGGTGTCTAAGGTAAGTTCGGCAGTTTTGACCAGTGGTTCTTAAGCGGGAGCTACTCGCATTGATTCGATCATTGACGAGTTAATGGCAAATCCCCACCACTGATCTCACTTACCTGGCCAATCTGGTAAGTTAGATTTTGATTAGATCACTTGGTGATTAGAGCTCACCCATGTCATTAGGTAAATCAGTATGACTGATTTAGGTGCTCCTAATGCCAGCTTTAATTAAATCCTTTTTAATCTGACTTGGTGAAGTCAGTGGGAGGATTGAAATTGGCTGGATGATTTCTTCTCTACTATTCTTTAATAAAATCCTCAAAAATTATTAGGTCCCTAAAATGATTAAGTTATAATGATAACTAAGTCATAGCCTCCCATTAAGTGAATGATAATGAGTCCATTAGTTCAATGATCATTGGAGGCCCAAAGGTCTGGTGCTCATTGGCTAATGGAATTATTATTCATAATATGATAATTTAATTGAGTCTTTCTGATGGTGGTTAGGTTGGCCGGCCAAAGTCGGGCCTGATCATTTATTGGTCCGATTCACTAAATTAAGTCATGTTAATGGTTGGACCTAACCAGATCTTTTCAGTGGAGGCCAAAGCCTACTAATTAGGTTCTGGGGCAAAATAAATTACTAGAAGTTGTTTAGAGAAACAACTGGTTAAGAACCTACCCATAGATGCACATGGGTTGACCAACCAAAGTTGGGCTTGTGTGTAGTCTGTGTGGATTCTAGTACCCATTAAGGAATTAAAGTAATTTCTCGAATTGGAGGATGAGGCTACCAGTTCGTAAAAATATTGGGAAAAACTTTAGACTAAAGTCCAAGTCTTTAGTATTAATTTATGTACTAATAGAGGTCTCGTTTTCCTTTATGCAGCTATGGCCACTACCCTGTCGCTCCGGTCATTATTAGATAATGACAAGCTCATGGGACCCAATTTCGATAGCTGGTATCGAAAATTAAAAATCGTCCTTGAGCATGAACGGATCCTTTATGTAGTAACGGATCCAGCACCTGAGGAGCCAGCTCCGAACGCTAGTAAAGCGATCCGAGATACTTACTTGAAGTGGCTCAATGACCGCACCACCATTCGATGTATTATGCTGGCAGTAATGAATGACGAGTTCAGCCGAAGGTTTGAGAACGCCCAGCCACAGGAGATGCTTCAAATGTTGAACGACTCCTTTGGCACGCCTGACGACGTTGAAAGGCACAAAACTAGTTGTGCTATTTTCAATGCTCGGATGAGGGATGGGGCCTCAGTCACTGATCATGTACTGTATATGATCGAGATGATTGAGCGCCTAAGCAAATTGGGCTTTCCTCTGCACGAGCAGCTCGGTAAGGATGCGATCCTTAATTCCTTGCCCAAGTCCTTCCTCCCATTCCTTACTCATTTTCGAATGACAAAGCCTGCAGTAAACTACCACGGATTGTTGGGGTTGCTGCAGAACTTTGAGAAGGATCACCAACTCCATAAGGAGTCGGTGAATGTAGTGGGAGGGTCTTCTTCTCGTCGTCAACCCTTTGGGAAGGGGAAGAAGAACAAGAAGAAGAAAAATAAGAAGGTGCAATCTCATGCTGGGACAGTAGCACGGGGTCAGACCAAGAAGCGCAAGCATGACCAGAGCCAGGCGGAGTGCTTCTTTTGCAAGAAGCACGGGCATTGGAAGAGGAATTGTCCTCAATACATTGCCTCCCTGGACCCGAACAGGCCAAAGAAGAAGCAAGGTAATTATATGATAACTCCTTGCAACTTTTTGATTTGTGATACTACTGCCTGGGTATTGGATACCGGAAGCCCTTATCATATTTGTAATTCGATGCAGGGTCTGCAGGTCAGTAGGAGATTTGATGAAGGCGAGAGGTTCCTGAATGTTGGAGATGGAAGCAAAGTTTCAGTTCTAGCTTTAGGAATCATGAGTCTTGTAATCAATTCTCGTAATGTAATTCTGAGTGAATGTCACTATTGTCCAAGTTTTTTATTAAATATTATTTCTGTAGGCCTTTTGGCCATGTACGGTTATGATTTTTTAATAAAAAGAAATATTTGCAATATCATTTTGAATGGTGTTACAATATTTGTTGGACAATTAAATAATGGAATTTACTTACTATCACAGCCTGTTAATGTGGTTCAAAAATTCGGTAAACGCTCTAGAATAGATAATGTGTCAGAAGTCTACCTTTGGCACTGTAGGCTAGGTCATATCAATAAGAACAGGATAAACAGGTTGGCTCAAGAAGGAATTCTTGAAGTTAGTGATTGTGAATCACTTCCAACCTGTGAGTCCTGTCTTCTTGGAAAGATGACCAAGTCACCTTTTACTGGAAAAGGTGAGCGAGCCAGTGAACTCTTAGGTCTGGTACATTCTGATGTATGTGGACCCATGAGCTCAAGTGCAAGAGGTGGATTTTTCTACTTCATAACCTTCACAGACGACCTATCTAGGTATGGGTATGTCTATTTAATGAAGCATAAGTCGGAATCATTTGAAATGTTCAAACTATTCTGAAATGAGGTAGAAAAACAAACTGGGAAGTGTATTAAAACTCTTCGATCTGATCGAGGAGGTGAATACCTTTCCAATGAGTTTCTGACGTATCTAGGGGAGAATGGGATTCTCTCTCAGTGGACTCCTCCTGGAACACCACAGCATAATGGTGTGTCTGAAAGGAGGAATCGGACCCTGTTAGACATGGTTCGATCCATGATGGGGTTTGCTGGTCTGCCGATCTCTCTCTGGGGATATGCGCTCGAATCGGCTTGTTACCTTCTAAATAGAGTTTCGAGTAAGTCTGTAGCCAAAACGCCATATGAGATATGGATAGGACGTAAGCCAGTACTCTCGCACCTTAGGGTTTGGGGGTGTCCGGCTTATGTTAAACGTTTAATTACAGACAAGCTTGGACCTAGGTCTGACAAGTGTAATTTTATAGGGTACCCAAAAGAGACCAAAGGGTATTATTTCTACCTTGCTGATGAGCAAAAGGTGTTTGTCAGCCTTAAGGCAATCTTTTTAGAAAAGGAGTTCCTTAGTGAAGGAACTGTTGCCTCTAAAGTCGAACTTGACGAAGTTCGACAGGTGAAAAAACGACACATGTTACTGAACCTGAACCGGATTTGATTAGATCAGATCCGGAGCCCATTGATTATGCACCCTTAAGGCGGTCTGGTAGAGTACCACATCAACCGGACAGATATTATGGTTTCTTGGTCCGGGATGGTGATCCTATCGAACTTGATGAAAACGATGAGGATCCGATCACCTACATGGATGCAATGCAGAGACCTGACTCTGAGAAATGGCTAGAGGTCATGAAATCCGAAATGAAGTCCATGAAGGTCAACGATGTGTGGACATTGGTTGACCCACCCGAAGGAGTAAAACCCATAGGGTGTAAGTGGGTCTTCAAAAGGAAGAGGGGCGCAGACGGAAAGGTGGAGACCTATAAAGCCCGTCTGGTTGCCAAGGGATATCGTCAACGTTATGGTATAGACTATGACGAGACATTTTCTCCTGTGGCAATGCTCAAATCCATTCGGATTATGCTTGCGATAGCTGCCCATCTGGACTATGAAATCTGGCAGATGGATGTGAAGACAGCTTTCCTAAACGGAGAGCTGGACGAAGAGGTGTATATGATACAACCTGAAGGGTTCACATCCACAGATGAGTCTAAGGTGTGCAAGCTACAGAGGTCCATTTATGGACTTAAGCAGGCATCTCGGAGTTGGAACATACGTTTTGATAGGACGATCAAAACGTATGGCTTCGTTAAGAACGGAGAAGAGCCCTGCATTTATAAGTGGGCTAATGGTCCAGCAGTAGTATTTCTTGTATTGTATGTGGATGACATTCTCTTAATCGGGAATGATGTCCCTGCATTACAGGGAATAAAGATTTGGCTATCGTCACAGTTCTCCATGAAGGATCTGGGAGAAGCTTCCTACATCCTAGGGATGAGGATCTATAGGGATAGATCCAAAAAGTTGCTTGGCTTATCCCAGTCCACGTACATTGATACTATGCTGAAAAGGTTCAGCATGGAAAATTCCAAGAAAGGCTATCTACCGATAGGCCATGGAATTTCTCTCTCGAAGAGGGATTGTCCGACAACACCTCAAGAGAGAGAGCGTATGGGTAGGATTCCATATGCTTCGGCAGTGGGATCTATCATGTACGCCATGACATGTACACGACCAGATGTGGCATACTCACTAGGGGTAGTGAGTAGATACCAATCTGATCCAGGAGAGAATCACTGGAAGGTTGTTAAAACCATCCTGAAGTATTTGAGAAATACTAAGGACCAGTGGCTTATATATGGTAAATCGGACTTGAGACTTATAGGGTTTACAGACTCTAGTTTCCAGTCTGATCGAGATGATAGCAAGAGTGTGTCAGGATTTATTTTTACCCTTAATGGTGGGGCTGTCTGCTGGAAGAGTTCCAAGCAGCACACTGTGGCTGATTCAGTATGCGAGGCGGAGTATATTGCTGCATCAGATGCTGCCAAAGAAGCGGTGTGGCTGAGGAAATTCATCACCGAGCTCGGAGTAGCACCCTCCCTTGTTGGTCCAGTTCTGCTCTACTGCGACAGCTCTGGAGCCATTGCTCAGGCGAAGGAACCAAAGGCACACCAGCGGACGAAGCATATTCTGCGCCGCTACCATCTCATCCGGGAGATTGTGGATCGAGGTGACGTCGACCTTCAGAAGATCGACGGGAAGGAGAACCTGGCCGACCCATTCACTAAAGCCATTGCGGTGAAGGAGTTCAACGACTACAAGTCGAAGATGGGTATTAGATACTGCACCGATAGGCTTTAGGCCAAGTGGGAGATTGTTGGGAATAGTGTCCCAAAGCCAATCGTCAGTCTGTTGATGGTTGTGCTCCTTTTGTATTAGTACATGAATTATAAATAAATAAAAGTTATTTTGGTATTTTTTCATCATAAATGTTTCATCTTCTAATGAACTCCTGTGTTGTGGTGAAGTCCTTAGGACTATTTAGACTCGACAAAGGAGGATTTGTCGCTTAGTCCTTAAACATGTTCGCGACCAAATGATACGTTGTTACCAAGGATGACAACATTTATCGAGCATAGGTCGTTGTGTGCCATATGGGTTGGTTGTCCTCATAACCAAAGAGTGTGGAGACACTGGTATGGCATACAAGTGAGATGTAATGGTACATCTGCACTGAACGTGACCAACTCTGGAGCTATTTCTGCTGTCAAGATTTGCTCCGATGGGATATGGGTATAAATGTCCCTCCGACCTGAGACCGCCACGGTGACTTGCAAGCAACTCACTGCACTTAGGCACTGGACTACCTGAATTTCTAATTCAGTGACGGAAGGTTGCTGGGTGTAGTCAAGTACTTGACTTGTCGGTGCGTGTGTCAAGATGGGATTGACCACTCCAGTTTAGGAGCTGTGTACAGTCGTGTTTCAATTTAGCAAAACTTTGGCCAGGGTAGTCCTAGTGAGGAGTCACAGGACTAATTGAGTTGAGCACGATTCGGATGATATGATCAGGGTTGACAGTTTAACTCTGAGTCATCCTAAACACAGGGGTCAAAAGGGATGAATTATACGGTAACCATATTCACGTAGGTTCTGAATGTTGCGATTGTGATTATTCGACCTATCCGATCGTCGGGAACCATTGCTAGATGGTCACTTCGATTAGTACAGAAATTGGTTCCTGTGCTACCGGCTTAGGTTCGAACCTGCGGGGTCACACACATTAGAGGTTCCTTTCTGATCTGATGGCTGATTATGAGTCTTATCTATCTGAAACTCTATGATTGAGAATTAAGATTCTCTAATCATGAGTTCCACACATTTTGGGTACCGGGGTCAAAATTTTGAATTTCGAATTTTGAATTTGAAATTTGAACTCTTTGATCAGGGTTTCATATCGATGGTCTCTGATGCCTGATTGCCCATCGGATTTGGACTCAACATTTATGAGAGGTTTAATTAGTAATTTAATCACTAATTAACTCAATTTGATTGAGTAATTATTTTTGGATCAAGTCCAATTGAATTGGATTCAGTTTGGATTAACCCGATTAGGTTAAATGTTGACCTAATCGCTAAGGTGGTTTAGTCCCTGATTTGATCAGGGGTTAGGTTTAGTTAATTCCTGATTTGATTAGGATTTTATTAAGCCTAATTAAGCCTAATTATGTTGGGTTTAATTTGGTCTAATTGTGCTCAACCTATTTTAAACTAGGTTGGCTCAATTTGAATCAAACCACCTTGTTTTAAATTCCCTGCGTCACCCAACTTCCTTGCACCCATTTGAATTCACGAGAAGAAACTTCTCATGTAATTTTTCTCACGTAAAACCCTTCCCCACGTCCTCATTTGTGCGCCATATGGATGGATAAATTAATTAGTTAGCCATTCAAATTCAAAGCATGTTTGAATTTGAATGGATAACTTATCACTTGCCCTTTCATCCTTATCCATTTTGTGCACCACATTACTTACACGAGAAAAGGTTTCTCGTGAAACTTTTCCACGCACAAAGAGCCATGCCCCTTCTCTTCTCACGCCCAAAAGGATAGGGATAAGTTGGTTTTTGTTTGAATTCAAATTTGATTTGAATTCAAATGTGTAACCTCTTGTCTTTATCCTCTCACGCAGATAAGACACGTTCGACGTTGTTTTAAAAAGAGGAGAAAGGTGGGACGTGCGTAGAAAAATTAGGAGAGAAACTTTGGGGCATGAGGAAGGTTTTTGCATAAGGTGAAAGTCCAAAACCTTCCGAGAGAAAAAGAAAGAAAAGAGAGAAAATTAGGCGCAGGGTTTTTGGTGTGTACCCTAGGGTTTCTACCTAGGGTTTGAGAAGTGAGATTGGTGTGCCACGAGTGTCGTGAGTCCACCAAATTTAGAGAGAGATCCATCAGCCTCTCAAGTAACTGTGCAGATGATCTGGAGCATCCGAGAAGTCAGCACACATCGATCGAAGGAGTTCGATCAACATCTACCATCAAAAGGGTGAAATCACGAACTAGCATTCGTGAGGAGCTGATCAGACGGGAGCTTCGTGTGGAGATCCGCAGAGGCCAGACAGTTGGGTGGATACGACGTGATGATCAAAACCCTCCGACGGTGATCAGATTGCGGTGATCGACTACCCGCAAAAGGTGATGTATTCTGAACACAGTACTGTAAAACGTTTACTGATTCAAATTTGAATTTCAAATTTAAATGCATGCTGTTGTATCATATTTAGATCTTAGTGTAGGGTTAATTAGTATTAATTAATGAGATTAATTAATAATTCCGCTGTAAAATAGTAATTTTGAAAAAGTTTTAAAATTACCATTTTGCCCCTGCACTAAATTTTCGCTTCAGAAATATCCACCTCTAGCACTGGTGCTCATGGGCCTGCATACATCAGTATGTACTAGACCAAGAGCTCAGTAGCTCTCTCACCTTTTCCAATAAAAGGTGACTTGATCATTTTATCAAGAAGACAGGACTCACAGGTTGGAAGTGATTCACAATCACTGACTTCAAAGATTTTTAGTAATTTTAATTTTGCCCCAGAAACCTAATCAATAGGCTTTGGCCTCCACTGTAAGGATCCAGTTAGGTCCAACCATTAACATGATCATACTTGGTGTATCTAACCAACGAATGATTAAGCCCAACTTTGGTTGGCTCACCTAACCACCATTAGAGAGACACTTCCAAGTCGTCATATGATGAGTGATAATTCCATTAGTCAACAAGCACCAGCCCTTTGGGTTTGCAATGATTATTGAGTTAATGGACTCATTATCAAACACCTTAATGGGAGGCTATGACTCAGTTATCTCCATAACTTTATTATTTTAAGGACCTAATAATTTTAGAAGATTTAAATAATTTAGAGGATGAGGTCAGATGAACCAGCTTATCATGATCCTCCCACTGGCTTCACCAAGTCAGCTTAAAGGAGACTGTTGGGTACAAAATACCCACGGCCGAAGTTCTCAGCAGGATTAGCCCTTGCGAGCCCCGCCCGGACTCCTACGGGAGCCGGGTTTCGTCGCCAACGTCAACCGCCGGTAAGGTCCGTCCGGACTCCTACGGGAGCCAGACTCCGCCAACAACTTCAACCACAAGTAGACTCCGCCCAGACTCCTACGGGAGTCGGGCTCCATCCTCAACATCAGCTGCCGGTAAGCCTTGTCCGGACTCCTACGGGAGCCGGACTTTGCCTTTAACTTCAATTGCAGGAAGACTTCGCCCGGACTCCTACGGGAGCCGGGCTTCGTCCTCGACTCCAACGGCTGCAGACAGACTTCGTCCAGACTCCTACAGGAGTCGGACTCCGCCAACAACTTCAACCGCAAGTAGACTCCGCCCGGACTCCTACGGGAGCCGAGCTCCATCCTCAACATCAGCTGCCGGTAAGCCTTGTCCGGACTCCTACGGAGCCGGACTTCACCTTTAACTTTAATTGCAGGAAGACTCCTCCCGGACTCCTACGGGAGTCGGGCTTCGTCCTCGACTCCAACGGCTGCAGACAGACTTCGTCCGGACTCCTACGGGAGCCGGACTCCGCCAACAACTTCAACCGCAAGTAGACCCCGCCCGGACTCCTACGGGAGCCGGGCTCCGTCCTCAACATCAGCTGCCGGTAAGTCTTGTCCGGACTCCTACGGGAGCCGGACTTCGCCTTTAACTTTAATTGCAGGAAGACTCCGCCCGGACTTCTACGAGAGCCGGGCTTCGTCCTCGACTCCAGCCGAGCTTCGATCGACAAGTCTGGACCCCCTGGCAGGCCACAGTAACGGACAACACTGCTCCACTCCCTGCGGTGGACCCTACGCAGCTCCATTACTCCCTGACAGGCCGTATTAACGGCCATGATTCTGCTCCACTCCCTACGGCGGATCCTGTGCGATCCACCACTCCATGATGAGTCACGACAGCGAACGCCGCTCCACTCCCCGTAACTGACTCCACGTGGCACACCCCGGGGATAGCCACGGGTCCACTCCACTACTCTTCACAGCAAACTCCGTCTGACCCTGGGCAGCCCACTGCCAGACGGTTACAGATGTCGCTATCAGGCTACTGCCCCCTCCGCCGATAAAAGGGGACCCCAGATACGTTATTCTAAGAGCTTTCATCTTTCATCTAAAAACTCTGCTAAATTCTCCGTTCGAGCACTCCATTCTTGTTGAGGCAGAGAACTGACTTGAGCGTCAGAGGGTCTTGCCGGAGCAACCCCACCTCCAGTTTAGACTTCCTTTGCAGGTCCCAGCGGCGACCATGACTTCCTCGACTCCAGCTTCTCCGGTGCGAGCGAATTTTTGCACCAACAGGATTGGCGCTAGAGGAAGGGTCTGTGTCTTCGCAGTACCCTTGTTCTTGAAGGAGCGTTCAATGGAGCAGCCCCCGATCGTCTCCTCCGACACCCACTCCTTTTTTCCCACGGGATCCATACTTGATGCCTCCTCGTAAGGCGTCCACGCGACGGTCCACGGCCTCCGCGGCCAGATCCCAGGCTCCGGCCTCCCCTTTTGTTTCTCAACCCCCTCCTCCTCCTCCGGCGGCGGCGGTCGGTGCGGAGCAGTTTGACCTGCTGGCGCAGCAGGTCAGAGGCCTCATCGAGGCTGTGCAAGCTATGCAGTAGCAGCAGCCACAGACATCGGTACGCCCGAAAAGGGCATCCCCGGAACACCAGAATTCGGCGACGGGGCGGGCCACCTGGGCCAGCCGCCCCATCCTTCCTGGGAAAATGAACCCGAGGGTAGAGAGCCCTCAATCGGACCACGACTCCACCACTGGAAGATCCCTGCCCCCATTCTGCCAGAGGACCCTCGAGACTCGAAGTCGAGAGGATTTCCTGGATCGGAGGCTCCAGGAGATGAACCGACGGATCGAAGAACACTGCCATGCGCCCCCCGCTTATGGTGAGGATATTTGTACTGACCCTCCCTTCTCCTAAATGATCATGTAGGAACCAATCCCTTCAAACTTCAAGCTTCCCCAGTTCGAAAGCTACGACGGGACTTCGGACCCGGTTGATCATCTGGAGGCCTTCCGGACGATGATGCTGCTTCATGGTGCTCCTGATGCCATCTTATGCCGGGCCTTCCCGTCCACCTTGAAGGGAGTGGTGAGGAACTGGTACTCGGCTTTGAGACCGGGTACCATCTTTTCCTTCGATCAAATGAGCCACCAATTTGTGGCCCATTTTGTCAGCAGCCGGCGCCCCCGGAAGGGTTCGAATCCCTCATCAACATCAAGCAAAGGGAAGGGGAGTCCATTCGGGCCTACATCAACCGCTTCAACATTACGGCACTGGAGGTCCGAAACTTGGACCAATCAGTCGCAATGGCCGCCCTGAAGGGTGGCCTTCAGAAGAATGATCTTTTGTTCTCCCTGGAGAAGAAGTATCCCAGGAATTTTGCTGATTTGCTGGCCCGAGCCGAAGGGTACGCCCGAGCGGAAGAGGCCTTCAAAATGAAGGACGAAGAGACGGCGAGGGAGCGGCAAGCGGGAGACTCGAGCAAGCCCGCAATTGAAAAAAGGCCAAAGGAAGCCCGACTGCGTTTCGATCCCCTCCTGATCATAAGCGCGCCCATACTCCACCCCGGGCACGCAGGCAGAGAAGCCCGATCATGGGGTTCGGCGGGGTTTCCCACCAGAGAAATTCTGCAACTACGCCCCCCTCAATGCCTCGAAGGCCCAAGTATTGATGGAGGTCAGGGAGCAGCTCCCTAGGCCGGAGAGGATGCGCACGCACCTCGGGAAGCGCAACCCCAACAAGTTCTGTCTCTACCACTGCGACCACAGCCACGACACAGAGAAATGCATCCAGCTCCGAGATGAGATCGAGGAGCTCATTCGGCGAGGTCGACTCGACAGGTTCATCCGACGCAGGCCTAAGGGTAGAGGAGATCGACCAAGGGCCCTTCCGCAGCCTGAGCCACCAAGAAGGGAGGAGCAGCCCAGGGATCGGCCTCCCATCGGGACCATTGACTCCATCACCGGAGGGCCTCAAGGAGGAGCGGACCACCCGCGATCGTGGAACTCGAAAAATCTGTAAATGTATCACTTTCGATTTCACCTTGAATCTAAATTTCTTTCTACTTGACGTACTCTTCCCATCTGGCGTAGATTTATTATGACTGGATATGACCCCTCCAAATGCTTGGAGCAAAGTTATGTTAGGAACGGGGAAGAACCCCATCCTAAGATACCTAAAATGAAAGTCCGACTATCTCAAAATCGGATTGGGGGAGAGGCCTTACAACGCCCTAACGTGCCCCCACAGCCATGTCAGGATAGGAGGAGAACCTCGTCCTGACATGAGCAAAGTCAAAGGCCCGGTTCTTTTAGATCGGATGGGGGGAGAGGCCTTACAACACCCTAATGTGCCCCTACAGCCATGTCAGGAACAGGAGGAGAATCTCGTCCTGACATGAGCAAAGTCAAAGGCCCGGTTCTTTTAGACCGGATGGGGGGAGAGGCCTTACAATGCCCTAATGTGCCCCTACAGCCATGTCAGGAACAGGAGGAGAACCTCGTCCTGACATGAGCAAAGTCAAAGGCCCGATTCTTTTAGACTGCATGGGGGGAGAGGCCTTACAACACCCTAATGTGCCCCCACAGCCATGTCAGGAACAGGAGGAGAACCTCGTCCTGACATGAGCAAAGTCAAAGGCCCGGTTCTTTTAGATCGGATGGCGGGAGAGGCCTTACAACGCCCTAATGTGCCCCCACAGTCATGTCAGGAACAGGAGGAGAACCTCGTCCTGACATGAGCAAAGTCGAAGGCCCAGTTCTTTTAGACCGGATGGGGGGAGAGGCCTTACAACGCCCTAATGTGCCCCCACAGCCATGTCAGGAATAGGAGGAGAACCTCATCCTGACATAAGCAAAGTCGAAGGTCCGGTTCTTTTAGATCGGATGGGGGGAGAGGCCTTACAAGCTCTAATGTGCCCCCACAGCCATATCCAGAACAGGAGGGTAACCTCATCCTGACATGAGCAAAGTCAAAGGCCCGGTTCTTTTAGATCGGATGGGGGGAGAGGCCTTACAATGCCCTAATGTGCCCCCACAGCCATGTCAGGAACAGGAGGAGAACCTCGTCCTGACATGAGCAAAGTCGAAGGCCCGATTCTTTTAGACCGGATGGGGGGAGAGGCTTACAACGCCATAATGTGCCCCCACAGCCATGTCAGGAACAGGAGGAGAACCTCGTCCTGACATAAGCAAAGTCGAAGGTCCGGTTCTTTTAGATCGGATTGGGGGAGAGGCCTTACAACGCCCATATGAGCCCCCACAGCCCTGTTAGGGACAGGAGGAGAACCTCGCCCTAACTTGAGCAAAGTCGAAGGCCCGGTTCCATTTAGACCGGATGGGGGGAGAGGCCTTACAACGCCCATATGAGCCCCCACAGCCCTGTTAGGGACAGGAGGAGAACCTCGCCCTAACTTGAGCAAAGTCGAAGGCCCGGTTCCATTTAGACCGGATGGGGGGAGAGGCCCTACAACGCCCATATGTGCCCCCACAGCCCTGTTAGGGACAGGAGGAGAACCTCGCCCTAACTTGAGCAAAGTTGAAGGCCCGGTTCCATTTAGATCGGATGGGGGGAGAGGCCCTACAACGCCCATATGTGCCCCCACAGCCTGTTAGGGATAGGAGGAGAACCTGCCCTAACTTGAGCAAAGTCGAAGGCCCGATTCCATTTAGACCGGATGGGGGGAGAGGCCTTACAACGCCCATATGAGCCCCCACAGCCCTGTTAGGGACAGGAGGAGAACCTCTCCCTAACTTGAGCAAAGTCGAAGACCCGGTTCTATTTAGATCGGATGGGAGGAGAGGCCTTACAATGCCCATATGAGCCCCCACAACCCTGTTAGGGACAGGAGGAGAACCTCGCCCTAACTTGAGCAAAGTCGAAGGTCCGATTCCATTTAGATCAGATGGGGGGAGAGGCCCTACAACGCCCATATGTGCCCCCACAGCCCTGTTAGGGACAGGAGGAGAACCTCGCCCTAACTTGAGCAAAGTCGAAGGCCTGGTTCCATTTAGACCGGATGGGGTGAGAGGCCCTACAACGCCCATATGTGCCCCCACAGCCCTGTTAGGGACAGGAGGAGAACCTCACCCTAACTTGAGCAAAGTCGAATGCCCGGTTCCATTTAGATCGGATGGGGGGAGAGGCCCTACAATGCCCATATGTGCCCCCACAGCCCTGTTAGGGATAGGAGGAGAACCTCGCCCTAACTTGAGCAAAGTCGAAGGCCCAGTTCCATTTAGACCGGATGGGGGGAGAGGCCTTACAACGCCCATATGAGCCCCCACAGCCCTGTTAGGGACAGGAGGAGAACCTCACCTTAACTTGAGCAAAGTCGAAGGTCCGGTTCCATTTAGACCGGATGGGGAGAGTGTTGGGTACAATATACCCACGGCCAAAGTTCTCAGAAGGATTAGCCCTTGCGGACTCCGCCCGGACTCCCACGGGAGACGAGTTCCGTCACCAACTTCAACTGTCGGAGCCGGGCTACGTCGCCAACTTCAACTGAAGAAGGACTCCGCCCGAACTCCCATGGGAGATGGGCTCCGCCTATGACTCCGACCCCAAGGGGGACTTCGCCCGGACTCCTACGGGAGCCAGGCTCCGTCACCAACTTCAACTGTCGGAGCCGGGCTACGTCGTCAACTTCAACTGAAGAAGGACTCCGCTCGAACTCCCACGGGAGATGGGCTTCGCCTACGACTCCGACCCCAAGGGGGACTTCACCCGGACTCCTACGGGAGCCGAGCTTCGTCGCCAACGTCAACCGCCGGTAAGATTCGTCCGGACTCCTACGGGAGCCGGACTCTGCCGACAACTTCAACCGCAAATAGACTCCATCCGGACTCCCACGGGAGTCGAGCTTCGCCTTGACTTCAGCGGAGAAAAACTCCGAGCGAAAAGGAAAAAGGAAGGCAACGGACTATGACAGCTACGATTGGAAAACGGACAGCGATCGAGGTACAGAAAGCTCTATCACCGCAAGGACTGGGGCTCCCATCGGGAGTCCCAGCTTTTAAGGAAGTTTTTGACACAAAACAGGACAACTTACTTAAGGTGACAGAAGCTCGGATCCCCAAACTCAAGCCCTAGGAGGGACCCCAGGCCCGAATGGCCCCAAGCGAGCCTGCAGCCATTGACGGGAAAATGACAATCAGGTATCTTCGAACGGCGTAAAAGTCGAAAAGGAGCTCGGCAAATAACAATCCAACACGAATAAAAAAGATCGTCGACGACCTTGGGATGACGTGAAAAAGAAATGAAGAAAAGAAGGAAGAGAGAAGAATGAAGAATAAAGAAGTTCGACAGATGACTACTCGATACAAGATGCAGACGAGGTAACAAAATCTCCTTTTCATTTTTCAACTGACAGGATGTACGTTACAAGACCCGGTGGGCCAGAAAAAAAAAATGTATACATCATTGCAAGTCTCACGAACACGGTTTGGAAAGGATGCACCGGAGGCCGCTTCGAGCTGCAAACTTCTCGTCCCATTTCTGTTCTTCCCAGCCACATCGTCCAGTACGTGTGACGGGCTCATCGGCTTTCGCCCCGCCTTGTTTCGCTCCACCTCCGAAGTCCCAACCTCAGGGGGAAAAGGATGGGATAGATTCCCGGGGGCGGTAAGGACAACGGCAGCGACGACGAAGACCTGTTTCAAGAAGAACCGGAGTCACCTTGGGAGCAACGGTGGCGCCAGAAATATGCATCATCACCGAATATTCCGTGGTGGCCACCGTCCAGAACGCTCCGGCAAGGTCGGCATGCGCTACTTCCACCGTCCCCGCAACAAGTTTTACTGCCCCACCGTCGACGTCGACCGCTTCTGGTCCCTCGGCCTCGACGGCATCAAGGATCCCGCCACAGCTTGTGACGACAGCTCTACCCTCTTGACCGGTATCACCCCACCTTGCTACTCCGAAATTCTCGGGCAGAATACCTTTACCGACGGCCCCCGTTATTAAACCCCTGTTGTTGAAGAAATTCTTCCTTGAGCCCCCTTTGAAACAACGGAGATCCTCAGCGGCCACTTGATGACCGGCGAACTCACCGACCGCTGTTCTCCTCCTCGCCTTCCTCCAGGCCCTATACATCCCTTCGAGGATGGCCTCCGGAGTGGAGGGCATGACGTGAGAACCCCTTAGAGAAGAATCGAGGGGCTGAAGATGGTGAGGGCTGGTGCGGAGGAAGTGGCTGAGTAGTTAGGCTCTCAGACGAAAGAAAGATGCCATCCTTTCGGCAGGATGAAGCCCCGAAGGAAGAGTAGGGGGTTTAAATACCCAACGGATCTTAGCACAGTTATGCGGCGGGCGTCCCCAGGCCAACTGGTGCGTGCCACATGTCCCGCGTGTCCCACTCACCGCTATCGAGGATTGACTATTCGCAAATTTCTGTAACGCGACGCTTGGGATCACGTTTCGACGGGAGTTTCGAAAAGACTCTTCAAGTCGCCTTAACCGAAAAAAGGGCTCTAACGTGCGCACATTAAATGCCAACATATCCGAGGGCGGTTATGCGCAGGATTCGGGGGGATAACTTCGGCCATCTCTCTGTACTTCCTTCATTCGAACTTCAAACTCGGAAGTAGGGGGACTAGTGTTGGGTACAAAATACCCACGGCCGAAGTTCTCAGCAGGATTAGCCCTTGCGAGCCCCGCCCGGACTCCTACGGGAGCCGGGTTTCATCGCCAACGTCAACCGTCGGTAAGGTCCGTTCGGACTCCTACGGGAGCCAGACTCCGCCAATAACTTCAACCGCAAGTAGACTCCGCCCGGACTCCTACGGGAGCCAGGCTCCGTCCTCAACATCAGCTGCCGGTAAGCCTTGTCCGAACTCCTACGGGAGCCGGACTTTGCCTTTAACTTCAATTGCAGGAAGACTCCGTCCGGACTCCTACGGGAGTCGGGCTTCATCCTCGACTCCAACGGCTGCAGACAGACTTCGTCCGGACTCCTACGGGAGCCAGACTCCGCCAACAACTTCAACCGCAAGTAGACTCCGCCCGGACTCCTACGGGAGCCGGGCTCCGTCCTCAACATCAGCTGTCGGTAAGCCTTGTCCGGACTCCTATGGGAGCCGGACTTCACCTTTAACATTAATTGCAGGAAGACTCCGCCCGGACTCCTATGGGAGCCGGGCTTCATCCTCGACTCCAACGGCTGCAGACAGACTTCGTCCGGACTCCGCCAACAACTTCAACCGCAAGTAGACCCCGCCCGGACTCCTACGGGAGCCGGGCTCCGTCCTCAACATCAGCTACCGGTAAGCCTTGTCCGGACTCCTACGGGAGCCAGACTTCGCCTTTAACTTTAATTGCAGGACGACTCCACCCGAACTTCTACGGGAGCCGGGCTTCGTCCTCGACTCCAGCCGAGCTTCGACCGATAAGTCTGGACCCCCTGGCAGGCCACAGTAACAGACAACACTGCTCCACTCCCTGCGGCGGACCCTACGCAGCTCCATTACTCCCTGGCAGGCCGTATTAACGGCCACGATTCTGCTCCACTCCCTGCGGCGGATCCTGTGCGATCCCACCACTCCATGACGAGTCACGACAGCGAACGCCGCTCCACTCCCCATAACTGACTCCACGTGGCACACCCCGGGGATAGCCACGGGTCTACTCCACTACTCTTCGCAGCAAACTCTGCCTGACCCTGGGCAGCCCACTGCCAAACGGTTACAGATGTCGCTATCAGGCTACTGCCCCCTCCGCCTATAAAAGGGGACCCCAGATACATTATTCTAAGAGCTTTCATCTTTCATCTAAAAACTCTGCTAAATTCTTCGTTCGAGCACTACATTCTTGTTGAGGCAGAGAACTAACTTGAGCGTCGGAGGGTCTTGCCGGAGCAACCCCACCTCCGGTTTAGACTTCCTTTGCAGGTCCCGGCGGCGACCGTGACTTCCTCGACTCCAGCTTCTCCGACGCGAGTGGATTTTTGCACCAACAGAGACCATTAAAAGGGCTGGTCTAGGAGCACCTAAATCAGTCACACTGATTTTTCTAGCTGACATGGGTCAGCTCGAATAGTCAAGTGATCCGATCAAAACATAATTTCACCAAGAGGCCAGATAAGTTCGATCAATGGGAGGGTCTGCCAAAGCTTGCCTTAGATACCATCAGAAATGACCAGGTAAGCGGGCTCCCAATTAAAAACCACCGGTCTGGTTTACCTTAAACACCAACTGGTTTAATTAGTTTCGATTAGATCAACCTAACAGTTCGTGCAAGACTGCTTAGCCAAGAATCAAGTCCATTTGGTTCTCGTTAAAGACATTGACTTGACTAACTACAACTATTGTAATTGATCTAGAGAATCCTTGACCTAATCTAAGACAACAATTGATTAGATTTAGTCAATTCTCTAATTAAGTCCATCTTTAATCTAACCATAGGTCTAACCCAATTAATGGACCTAATTCCCACTAATCCATTAACCCAATGTGTTATGGTTTGTGTCTTAGGTTCTTCAATTCACAATCCTAGAACCTAATCAAACAACTTCTTAATTCTTAATTAAGTTTTGGGCTGAGGGTTGGGTTCAGCTTTTCAAAAATAATTTTCATATTTGTAAAATAATTTTACAATATGATTCTACCAACCATATTGCATGTTTGATTCATAATCAAGATACAAGTAAAATAAACATGAAACTACTTTAGATCTAATCTAAACAGGTTCATGTAATTTAAACAATTTCAACTTTAAACAATTTCTTTGCACAAAAATTATTAACAAAGAAATTTTATTTCAAATTTAAACACCTTTTAAATCTAATAAATCATAAATTTAATCTAGATCATATCTAACAAATTTATGATTAAAGATAGATCTATACAAACTAGGACAACCTTTGCACTGTAAGGAGTAAACCTTACAGCAGGACAACCTTACAGTTCGTGATTGATCTAAAATTTTAATTTTAGATTTAATAATCAGAATATAAATTAGATCTAATCTAAAGAATAATCTAAGCATATATAAATAATCATGTAATAAAGAACCTAGGCTCTGATACCAATTGAAGAAACCAGATCTAGGGTTTCAAGGTTAGATCTTGAAACTTTTTCAAGATCATACAGCGGAAGACTAAAATAAATCAAAATTTATTTTCTAAAATTAAAAAGTTCTTAGATCTAAGATATTATTACATGATTATTATATAGCTTTAAATTAGAAATTAAAAAATATATATATAGTATGAACTACATGTTGATCATATCAACATGTTTCTATACTACATCTAATGTATGTATTAAACAATAGATCAGATCTATTACCTTGCAAGTTAGATGTTCTAACCTCGCTGATTCAGGCTTGAGAATGATGTTACAAGCTGCACATGCATCCGGCCTCTAGGAGTCATCCACACGAGCCCACGAATCTCGATCAGAAGTCCTGCTTCAGGAAATCAGCACAGTATGCTAGTACTGCACTGATCCTTCTTTGATGGTTGATCAGGTGCCTCCTTCTTCTTGATTTGGACTCTTCCAATGATGAAAAGTAGGAGGAGGAGTTTCAGATCTGAGACACTCTCAGAAAACTCAAGATGGAGGGAGGAAAGATATGAAAACAAACAACCCTAGAAGAAGACCCTCTTCTTCTTCTCGTTTCTCTCTCTAGACACCCTATCTTGTGTCTATTATATCTCCACGACCCAAAGGTTTTTCTCTCTAATTTTTGGTTGGCTCAAAGGTCTCTCAAAGTTATATCTTCATCAAAAATTTCATAAAGAAACTCATTTTATAAAGAGAGATATGATAGAGTTCTTGTCTAGGTCAAATACCTAATTAAGGCTTATCCAAACATGGCAAGATAAGGGGCACCCAACTCTTGAGCACATCCTCCTTATTTTCGTGCATGGATCACTATAAAAGGATTCACAATGTGTACCCTAAAAATTATAAAAATTTTAAAAAAAATTTGGATAAATTTGGTGCAAAATTGAAAGAGTTTTGGATTTCTAAAACTCTATCTCATAGAATTCGAAATCCAAACTTATTCCTCTTTGATTTGATCCAAACCACCTTCCATGTAAGAAAAAAGAAAGGAAACCTTTTGTGAACGTGGGAGAGACCTGGGAGAGGGCTTTTGTCACACAAAATAAGAGGAGATTGTCATTGAATGAGAGAGAGAGCGTGGGGAAGGCTTATGTGGCACAAGGTGGAATCCTAGTCTTACTAGGATTCTATCTTATGACTTGTTTTAATTTGGTTTCTCAAACCAAATAAAACCAAAATTAGATTAATCCAATTAAAATAGATCTTAACCTAATTAGGAATCTAATTTAATTAGATTAAATTAGATTTAAATCTGATTAAATTTTTTAATCAAATTAGAAATTAGATTGACCCAAGTCCTAGTTGAACTAGGACTAGTTTTTCCTTGCACTTGACTTATCCAATAAACTAATTGAACTTGATCCATTCAAGCCCAAACCAAATCTAATTAAATTATATTTAATTAGACTTAATCTCAATTATTGACTTAATCAAATTAAGTCAATTAGCAATCGAATTGCTATTCGATCCTCCTGCAATACTTGCACTAGGTTAAATGTCAATCGTATTGATCATTTAACCCTAGAACAATTCTTAATCATTGATCAACCATCCGATCAGATCATGAACTCTAATGTGTGTGACCTCATAGGTCCGAACCTAAGTCGGTAGTATAGGAATAAATTTTTGTACCAATCGAAGTGACCATCTAGCAATGGTACCTGACGACCGGATAGGTCGAATGTGTAGAACAACATCCTTAGAACCCATACGGATATAGTTTTCATATAATTCATCCCCTTGATCAAAATGATCATAGGACACCCAGAGTTTCACTGTCAACTCTGATCAAGTTGTCCACATTGTATTTCAAAATATCAAATCCATCTGATGGATTACCCTGGCCAAGGTTTTGCTAAATTGAAATACAGCGACTCATTCTTCTCCAACTCTTGGAGTGGTCAATCCCATCTCGATCATACTTTGACTTTGCAAGTACTTGACTGTGCCCAGAAGCCTTCCATCTCTGAATTAGAAATTCAGTTAGTCCAGTACCAAAGCACAGTGAGTTGCTTGCAAGTCACTGAGGCGATCTCAAGTCTAAGGGACACTTATACCTATATCCCATCAGAGATATTCTCGACAGCAGAATACTCTGAAGTTGGTCACGTTCAATGATGATGTACTAGTACATCTCACCTGTATGCCATACCAGTATCTCCACACTCTTTGATTAAGAGGACAACCAACCCATATGGCCTACAGCGACCTATGCTCGATAGAAGCTGTCGTCCTTATTAACAGCTATCATTTGGTCGTGAACTGTTTTAAGGACTAATCGATAAATCCTCTCTTTATCGAATCTAAATAGTCCTAAGGACTTCATCATAACAATGGAGTTCATTTGAAGATGAAAGCTTATGATGAAAATACCAAATATATTTTATTTATTAACAAATCAATTACAATACTTGGTTGCTCAACCGTCAACAGCTTGACGATTGGCTTTTTGGGATACATTTCTCAACAAAGATATGGACTTCCTTCTCAAGCACAAGACTTCTCATGCTCCAAAATTTTTCTCCAAAAATCTTCTTCTTGCATGCCCCACTCTTCTCCTCCTTTTATAACAACGTCAAACATCTTATCCAAAAGAAAAGATAAAGATAAGTAATTACACATTTGAATTCAAATCAAATTTTGAATTCAAATGGACACCAACTCATCCCTTATCTACTAAAGGCATGAGGCGTGGCTTAAATTATGCATGGAGTGATTTCATGAGAAACCTTTTCTCATGTAATAAATAGGGCGTAAAAAAGGAGATAAGGTGCAAAGATTGATTGCCCATTCAAATTCAAACTTTATTTTGAATTTGAATGGCCAACCAATCATCCTTATCCATCCATTTGGCACATTTAAGTGGGGCATGGAGAGGGCTTGGCATGAGAAAAAAATTCATGAGAAGTTCCTTCTCATGAATCCAAATGGGTGCAATGGAAGTGAGGTGGCGCATGGAGATTGGGTCAAGGTGGTTTAATTATTTAAACCAACCTAATTGAACCAAATAAGTTAGGCCCAATTAGACTAATTTAAACCCAACTAAATTAAGCTTAATTAGGATTAATAAAATCTTAATCAAATCAGGAATTGATTAAGCCCAACCCATGATCAAATCAGGGAGCAAACCATCTCGATGATTAGGTCAACTCTTAACCTAATCGGGTCAAACCCAACTGAATCTAATTCAATTGGACTTGATCCAAAAATAATTACTCAATCAAATTAAGTTAATTAGCAATCAAATCACTAATTAAACCTCTCATAAATATTTAGTCCAAATCTGATGGGTAATCGAGTATCAGAATTCATCGATATGTAACCCTAATCGAAAAATCCCAACCAGTGGGACTCTTGACCCCGGTACCCATAATGTGTGGAACTCATGATCACAGAATCCTGATTCTCGATCACTGAGTCCCAAACATGTAAGATTCTACATCAGCCATCAGATCAGATAAGAACCTCTAATGTGTGTGACCCCGCAGGTTCGAACCTAAGCCGGTAGCACAGGAACCAATTCCTGTACTAATTGAAGTGACCATCTAGCAATGGTACCCGATGATCAGATAGGTCGAATGGTCGCAATCACAACACTCAGAACCTACATGAATATGGTTACTGTATAATTCATCCTTTTGACCCTTGTGTTTAGGATGACTCAGGGTTAAACTGTCAACCCTGATCAGATCATCCGAATCGTGCTCAACTCAAACAGTCCTGTGACTCTTCACAAGAACTACCCTGGTCAAGGTTTTGCTAAATTGAAATATGACTGTACACAGCTCCTAAACTGGAGTGGTCAATCCCATCTTGACACACACACCGACAAGTCAAGTACTTGACTACACCCAGCAGCCTTCCATCACTGAATTAAAAATTCAGGTAGTCCAGTGCCTAAGTGCAGTGAGTTGCTTGCAAGTCACCGTGGCGGTCTCAGGTCGGAGGGATATTTATACCCATATTCCATCAGAGCAAATTTGACAGCAGAAATAGCTCCGGAGTTGGTCACGTTCAGTGCAGATGTACCCTTACATCTCACCTGTATGCCATACTAGTGTCTCCACACTCATTGGTTAAGAGGACAACCAACCTATATGGCACACAATGACCTATGCTTGATAAACGTTGTCGTCTTTGGTAACAATGTATCATTTGGTCGTGAACAGATTTAAGGACTAAACGACAAATCCTCCTTTGTCGAGTCTAAATAGTCCTAAGGACTTCATCACAACATAGGAGTTCATTAGAAGATGAAATATTTTGTGATAAAAAATATCAAAATAATTTTTATTAATTCATAATTCATGTATAAATATAAAAATGAGCACAACCGTCAATAGACTGACGATTGGCTTTGGGACACTATTCCCAACAATCTCTCACTTGACCTAAAGCCAATCGATGTAGTATCTAATACCCATCTTCGACTTATAGTTGTCGAACTCCTTCACCGCAATGGCTTTAATGAATGGGTCAGCCAGATTCTCCTTCCCATTGATCTTCTGAAGATCAACGTCACCTCGATCCATAATTTTTCGGATGAGATGGTAGCGACGCAGAATATGCTTCGTCCGCTGGTGTGCCTTTGGTTCCTTCGCCTGAGCAATGGCTCCAGAGCTGTCACCATAGAGCAGAACTGGACCAACAAGGGAGGGTGCTACTCCGAGCTCGGTGATGAATTTTTTCAGCCACACTGCTTCTTTGGCAGCATCTAATGCGGCGACATACTCCGCCTCGTAAACTGAATCAGCCACTGTGTGTTGCTTGAAACTTTTCCAGTAGATAGCCCCACCATTAAGGATAAAAATAAATCCTGACACACTTTTGCTATCATCATGATCAGACTGAAAATTTGAGTCTGTAAACTCTATAAGTCTCAAGTCTAATTCACCATCAACAAGCCACTGGTCCTTAGTATTTCTTAAATACTTCAGGATGGTTTTAACAACCTTCCAGTGATTCTCCCCTGGATCAGATTGGTATCTACTCACTACCCCTAATGAGTATGCCACATCTGGTCGTATACATGTCATGACGTACATGATAGATCCCACTGCGAAGCATATGGAATCCTACCCATACGCTCTCTCTCTTGAGGTGTTGTCGGACAATCCCTCTTTGAGAGAGAAATTTCATGGCCTATCCGAAGATAGCCTTTCTTAGAATTCTCTATGCTGAACCTCTTCAGCATAGTATCAATGTACGTGGACTGAGATAAACCAAGCAACCTTTTAGATCTATCCCTATAGATCCTCATCCCTAGGATGTAGGAAGCTTCTCCTAGATCCTTCATAGAGAACTGTGACGACAGCCAAGTCTTTATTCCCTATAATGCAGGGACATCATTTCGATTAAGAGAATGTCATCCTCATACAATACAAGAAATACTACTACTGGACCATTAGCCCACTTATAAATGCATGGCTCTTCTCCGTTCTTAACGAAGCCATACGTCTTGATCATCTTATCAAAACGTATGTTCCAACTCCATGATGCCTGCTTAAGTTCATAAATGGACCTTTGTAGTCTGCACACCTTAGACTCATCTGTGGATGTGAATCCTTCAGGTTGTATCATATACACCTCTTCATCCTGCTCTCCATTTAGGAAAGCTATCTTTACATCCATCTGCCAGATTTCATAATCCAGATGGGCAGCTATCGCAAGCATAATCCGAATGGATTTGAGCATTATCACAGGAGAAAATATCTCGTCATAGTCTATACCATAACGTTGACGATATCCCTTGGCAACCAGACGGGCTTTATAGGTTTCTACCTTTTCGTCTGTGCCTCTCTTCCTCTTGAAGACCCACTTACACCCTATGGATTTTACTCTTTCAGGTGGGTCAACCAATGTCCACACATCGTTGACCTTCATGGACTCTATTTCAGATTTCATGGCCTTCAACCATTTCTCAGAGTCGGGTCTCTGCATTGCATCCATGTAGGTGATCGGATCCTCATCGTTTTCATCAAGTTTGATAGGATCGCCATCCCGGACCAAGAAATCATAGTATCTGTCCGATTGACGTGCTACTCTACCAGATCGCCTTAAGGGTGCTTGAACAATGGGCTCCAGATCTGATCTAACCAAATCTGGTTCAGGTTCAGCAACTTGTGTCGATTTTTCCACCTGCCGAACTTCGTCAAGTTCGATCTTAGAGACAACAGTCCCTTCACCAAGGAACTCTTTTTTCAAAAAGATTGCCTTAAGGCTGACAAACACTTTTTACTCATCAACTAGGTAGAAGTAATACCCTTTGGTCTCTTTTGGGTATCCTATAAAATTACACTTGTTAGACCTAGATCCAAGCTTGTTCGTAATTAAACGTTTAACATAAGCTGGACACCCCCAAACCCTAAGGTGCGAGAGTACTGGCTTACGTCCTATCCATATCTCATATGACGTTTTGGTTACAGAATTACTCAGAACTCTATTTAGAAGGTAACAAGCCGATTCAAGCGCATATCCCCAGAGGGAGATCGGCAGACCAGCAAATCCCATCATGGATCGAACCATGTCCAACAAAGTCGATTTCTCCTTTCAGATACATCATTATGTTGTGGTGTTCCAGGAGGAGTCCACTGAGAAGAATCCCATTCTCCCCAAGATATGTCAGAAAATCATTGGAAAGGTATTCACCTCCTCGATCAAATCGAAGAGTTTTAATACACTTTCCAGTTTATTTTTCTACCTCATTTCGAAATAGTTTGAATATTTCAAACAACTCCGATTTATGCTTCATTAAATAGACATACCTATACCTCGATAGGTCGTCTGTGAAGGTTATGAAGTAGAAATATCTACCTCTTGCACTTGAGCTCATGGGTCTACATACATCAGAATGTACCAAACCCAAGAGTTCACTGGCTCGCTCACCTTTTTCAGTAAAAGGTGATTTGGTCATTTTACCAAGAAGACAGGACTCACAGGTTGGAAGTGATTCACAATCACCTACTTCAAGAATTCCTTCTTGAGCCAACCTATTTATCCTGTTCTTATTGATATGACCTAGCCTACAGTGCCAAAGGTAGACTTCTGACACATTATCTATTCTAGGGCATTTACCGGAGGTTTGAACCATATTAACAGGTTGTGATAGAAAGTAAATTCCATTATTAAGTTGTCCAACAAACATTGTAACACCATTCAAAATGATATTGCAAACATTTCTTTTTATTAAAAATTGATAACCGTTCATGGCCAAAAGGCCTACAGAAATAATATTTAATAAAAAGCTTGGACAATAGTGACATTCACTCAGAATTATATTTCGAGAATTGATTACAAGGTTCATGATTCCTAATGCTAGAACTAAAACTTTGCTTCCATCTCCAACGTTCAGAAATCTATCACCTTCATCAAATCTCCTACTGACCTGCAGACCTTGTATTGAATTGCAAATATGATAAGGGCTTCCGGTATCCAATACCCAGGCAGTAGTATCACAAAGTACCTTGCTTCTTCTTTGGCCTGTTCGGGTCCAGGGAGGCAATGTATAAAGGACAGTTCCTCTTCTAGTGCCCCTGCTTCTTGCAAAAAAAGCACTCCGCCTGGCTCTGGTCGGGCTTGCGTTTCTTGGTTTGACCCTGTGCAGACATCCCAGCATGCAGTTGCACCTTCTTATTTTTTTTCTTTTTGTACTTCTTCCCTTTCTTAAAAGGTCAACGACCAGAAGAAGACCCTCTCACTACATTCACCGACTCCTTATGGAGCTGGTGATCCTTCTCAAAGTTCTGCAGCAACCCCAACAAGCCATGGTAGTTCACTGCAGGCTTTGTCATCCGAAAATGAGTAAGGAAGGGGAGGAAGGACTTGGGCAATGAATTAAGGATCACATCCTTACCGAGCTGCTCGTGCAGGGGAAAGCCCAGTTTACTTAGGCGCTTAATCATTTCGATCATGTACAGTACATGATCAGTGACTGAGGCTCCATCCCTCATTCGAGCATTGAAAATGGCACAACTAGTTTTGTCTCTTTCAACGTCGTCAGGCGTGCCAAAGGAGTCATTCAACATTTGAAGCATCTCCTGTGGCTGGGCGTTCTCGAACCTGCGACTGAACTCATCATTCATTGCCGCCAGCATAATGCATCGAACGGTGGTGCAGTCATTGAGCCACTTCTGATAAGTATCTCGGACCGTCCCTCTAACATTCGGAGCTAGCTCCTCAGGTGTCAGATCCGTTACTACATAAAGGATCCTCTCATGCTCAAGGATGATTTTTAATTTTTGATACCAGCTATCGAAATTAGGTCCCATAAGCTTGTCATTATCTAATAATGATCGAAGGGACAGGGTAGTGGCCATAGCTGCATAAAGAAAAATCAGACCTCTATTAGTACATAAATTATAAATACTAAAGACTTGGACTTTAGTCTAAAATTTCTCCCAGTATTTTTATGAACTGATAGCCTCAACCTTCAATTTGAGAAATTACTTTAATTCCTTAGTGGGTACTAGAATCCACACAGACTACACACGAGCCCAACTTTGGTTGGTCAACCCATGTGCATCTATGGGTAGGTTCATAACCAGTTGTTTCTCTAAACAACTTCTAGTAATTGATTTTGCCCCAGAACCTAATCAGTAGGCTTTGGCCTCCACTGAAAAGATCTGGTTAGGTCCAACCATTAACATGATTTGATTTGGTGAATCGGACCAATAAATGATCAGGCCCGACTTTGGCCGGCCAACCTGACCACCACAGAAAGACTCAAACCAAATTATCATATTATGAATGATAATTCTATTAGTCAATAAGCACCAGGCCTTTGGGCCTCCAATGATTATTAAACTAATGGACTCATTATCACTCACTTAATGGGAGGCTATGACTTAGTTATCAATATAACTTAATCATTTTTAGGGACCTAATAATTTTTGAGAATTTTATTAAAGGATAGATGAGAAAAAAATATCCAGCCAATTTCAATCCTCCCACTGACTTCACCAAGTCATATTAAAAAAGAATTTAATTAAAGCTGACATTAGGAGCACCTAAATTAGTCAAATTGATTTACCTAATGACATGGGTGAGCCCTAATCACTAAGTGATCTAATCAAAACTTAATTCATCAGGTTGGCCAGGTAAGTGAGATCAGTGGTGGGGATAAGCCATTAACTCGTCAGAGATCGAATCACTGCGAGTAGCTCCCACTTAAAAACCACTAGTCAAAATGCCAAACTTACATTAGACACCAACCGATTCATTAGTTTTAATTTGATCAACTTATTAAATAGGGTTCCATCGTGTAGCCATGAATTAAGTCCATCTTGGTCTAGTTAAAGACATAGACCCATTCAACTACAACTATTGGAGTTGAGTCTAGAGTATCCTTGACCTAATCTAATTCAACTTTTGATTAGATTTGATCAATTACTCTAATTTAGTCCATTTCTTTAAGCTAACCTTAGGTCTAACCCAATTATGGACCTAATCCATCTAACCCATTGACCCACAAGTTTATGCAATTGTCTTAGGTCTTAATTCATAATTCTAGACCTACTAGACAACACTTAATTCTTTTAATTAAGTATTTGGGCTGATGGGTCAGGGTTTGACATTTCGAAAATAATTTTCAAATTTGAAAGGTTTTATTTTCTGTTCACCAAATATGTTGACTCATTTCACAAATAGATCAGCACATTTCATAAATAGCAATCCTATTACTAATTACATAACAGAAAATAACTCAATCAAAATAAATCATGAATATTTTTTTAGATCTAATCTAACACATTCATGATAAATTTCACAATTGAACCTTTACAATTAATTCCTTTCACTGCTTCATCTGCATGGGATATAATTACAGCGGCACCCCTACCGCCATAGGAGACCCCTTCGAATGGGAGGAGAGGGCCTTTAAACCCTACTTTTCTCCTATGATCGGACGGCCATGGCAACCAATCCAATTCGATTACTTGCTACTTGGATCAAGTATATCTAAATATACCAATTTCAAAATTTAAATTTCAAATTTCAAATTTTAAATTTTAAATTTTGAATTTCAAATTTCAAACAAATTTCAAATTTCAAATTTCAAATTTTTGAATTTCAAATTTTAATTTTAAATTTTGAATTTTAAATTTGAAATTTCAACCAAATTTTAAATTTCAAATTTTGAATTTCAAATTTTTAAATTTTGAATTTCAAAATTCAAAATTCAAATTTTAAATTTTAAAATTCAAAATTCAAAATTTAAATTTTAAATTTCAAAATTCAAATTTCAAATTTTGAATTTCAAACTTTTAAATTTTGAATTTCGAACAAGTTTCAAAATTCAAATTTCAAATTTTGAATTTTAAATTTTAAATTTAAACTTTTAGATTACAACTTAATCTACATATGCAAATTTATATATCATATCTTAGAACCTGCTCTGATACCATTTGTGGGGAAAATTCAGTGCAGGGGTAAAATGGTAATTTTAAAACTTTTTAAAATTATGATTTTATAGTGGAAAAATATTAATTAATCTAATTAATTAATATAAATTTATCCTACACTAGGATCTAAATATGATATATAGCATGCATTCATTTAAATTTGAAATTCAAATTCGAACAGTAAACACTTTACTGTAATGTGTTCAGAACACAATACCTTTGTGCGAGTAGTAGATCGCCATAATCTGATCACCGTTAGGAGAGTCTAATCATTGTGATGTAGCCACATATCATGTCTGGTCTCTGTGGATCATCCACACGAAGCTCTCGATCTGATCGACTCCTCACAAGTGCTAGCTCGTTGTAGAGCCCTTTTGACGGTGGATGCTGATCGAACTCCTTCGATCGATGTCTGTCGATTCTTTAGATACTCCAGATTATCAACAGACTTGCTTGAGAGGATGTTGAAGATCTCTCTGAGATTTTGTGGGCTCACGACACTCGTAGCTCACTTTCTCACTTCTCGAACCCCAAGTTAAAACTTTAGGGAATTCACCAGAAACCTTGCATCCACTTTTCTTTCTTTTTTTCTCTTGGAAGGATATGGACTTCTTTCTCTTGCACAAGACTTCTCATGCCCCAGAATTTTTCTCCAAAAATCTTCTTCTTGCATGCCCCACTCTTCTCCTCCTTTTATAACAACGTCAAACGTCTTATCCAAAAGAAAAGATAAAGATGAGTAATTGCACATTTGAATTCAAATTAAATTTTGAATTCAAATGGACACCAACTCATCCCTTATCCACTAAAGACATGAGGCATGGCTTAAATTGTGCATGGAGTGATTTCATGAGAAACCTTTTCTCATGTAATAAATAGGACATAAAAAAAGGGATAAAGTGTAAAGATTGATTGCCCATTCAAATTCAAACTTTATTTTGAATTTGAATGGCCAACCAATCATCCTTATCCATCCATTTGGCACATTAAAGTGGGGCGTGGAGAGGGCTTGGTGTGAAGAAAAAAATCATGAGAAGTTTCTTCTCATGAATCCAAATGGGTGCAATGGAAGTGAGGTGGCGCATGGAGATTGGGTCAAGGTGGTTTAATTATTTAAACCAACCTAATTGAACCAAATAAGTTAGGCACAATTAGACTAATTTAAATCTAACTAAATTAGTCTTAATTAGGCTCAATAAAATCTTAATCAAATCAGAATTGATTAAGCCCAACCCCTGATCAAATCAGGGACCAAACCATCTCGACGATTAGGTCAACTCTTAACCTAATCGGGTCAAACCCAACTGAATCTAATTCAATT
>NC_025994.2:39868269-39900130 GCF_000442705.2 Elaeis guineensis
GGACTTGATCCAAAAATAATTACTCAATCAAATTGAGTTAATTAGTGATCAAATCATTAATTAAATCTCTCATAAATATTTAGTCCAAATTCGATTGATAATCGGGCATCAGAATTCATCGATATGTAACCCTGATCGAAAAATCCCAACCAGTGGGACTCTTGACCCCGGTACCCATAATGTGTGGAACTCATGATCAGAGAATCTTGATTCTCGATCACTAAGTCCCAAATATGTAAGATTCTACATCAGCCATCAGATCGGATAAGAACCTCTAATGTGTGTGACCCCACAGGTTCGAACCTAAGCTGGTAGCACAGGAACCAATTTCTGTACTAATCGAAGTGACCATCTAGCAATGGTACCCGATGATCGGATAGGTCGAATAGTCGCAATCGCAGTACTCAGAGCCTACATGAATATGGTTACTATATAATTCATCCTTTTGACCCCTGTGTTTAGGATGACTCAGAGTTAAACTGTCAACCCTGATCAGATCATCCGAATCGTGCTCAACTCAAATAGTCCTGTGACTCCTCACAAGGACTACCCTGGCCAAGATTTTACTAAATTGAAACATGACTGTACACAGCTCCTAAACTGGAGTGGTCAATCCCATCTTGACACACGCACCGACAAGTTAAGTACTTGACTACACCCAGCAGCCTTCCGTCACTGAATTAAAAATTCAGGTAGTCCAGTGCCTAAGTGCAGTGAGTTTCTTGCAAGTCACCGTGGCGGTCTCAGGTCGGAGGGATATTTATACCCATATTCCATCGGAGCAAATTTTGACAGTAGAAATAGCTCCGGAGTCGGTCACGTTCAGTGCAGATGTACCCTTACATCTCATCTGTATGTCATACCAATGTCTCCACACTCATTGGTTAAGAGGACAACCAACCTATATGGCACACAATGACCTATGCTTGATAAACATTGTCATCCTTGGTAACAGCGTATCATTTGATCGCTAACAGATTTAAGGACTAAACGATAAATCCTCCTTTGTCAGGTCTAAATAGTCCTAAGGACTTCATCACAACATAGGAGTTCATTAGAAGATGAAATATTTTGTGATAAAAAATATCAAAATAATTTTTATTAATTCATAATTCATGTACAAATATAAAAATGAGCACAACCGTCAACAGGCTGACGATTGGCTTTGGGATACTATTCCAACAGAAAGATATGTCAAGTTGCTCAAATTTGATCTTATGATTTTTTCTTCTTCCAGTTGAGTATTAGACTCTAGTGCATCTTACGCACTTCAATATAGTGTCTAAAGAAAGGAAGAGGGATGAAGAAAGGTGAAGTGACTATTTTGAGTCGGCAATGGCGCAAAAGTTACACTATGGCCATGGGCACCTAACCTCGGAGATTATCATTTTAAATTTAGTTCTCTAACATTTGTATGGTGATGCATATGTAAACATATTTGAGCAAACAGTGAATGCCATTGGTTTTAAAAAATCTAGAAATCAAATAACCTAAGTATATAGGTGGTTCCTTAGGCTAGGTCATATAAGAAAAGAAATGATTTACGACTGAAGAAATATAAGCCTTTGGACTCATTAATTGTTGAGTCATATCTATTCTGTGAATCATCTCTTTGAGAATTAATGACCATGTTGTCCTTTGTGGGACAAAGGGATAGGACCACTGAGATACTTATCCTAGTACACATTTGATGTGTGCGGCATATTTGATGAGTCATACGAGAAATGTTATATCTACTTCATTATCTTTACTGATGATCAATCATGGTATAAATATATATATGAGATACAAATCTGAAATCTTTAAAAAGTTTGAAAAATTTAGTATGAAGTAGAGAAGCAAATCAAAAAAAATTCTAAAGGTACTTCAATCAGATCGAAGATGCAATATCAAATAGAAAATTTCATGATTATCTCTAGAAAATGGTATAGTTTCGTAATGAAATCCTCCTAGTATACCTCAGCTCAATGGGGTATCTGTGAGGAAGAAAGACACTATATTAAATATGGTCTAGTCCATTATGAATTTCACTAATTTAACCTTTATTTCTTTAGGAACAAATTTTAATTTTTAAAATTTAAATTAGGTTCCTTCTAAAGTTGGTTCCATCACACCGTATGAGATATGGTATAGTGGACAAGTTAGAGGATAGGTCTTGAGAGCTCATTTGTAGGATATCCTAAAAGGTTTGGGATGCCACTTACTCTTTTCAGTGGTTCACAGTATGATTGTGACAAATCATACTATTTTTTTGGAAACATTGGGAGGATGAACTCAAAGAGAGAGTCTAAAGAACAATGAGTCATAGGACCTGTAGAACTTTTTCATGATAAGCCAGTACATGTAGTACCTCCTCTATCTCATAGATTTAGTAGGATCTTCCATCCTTCTGAAAGAAATTTGGTATTCTTACAGAAGATTAAGAGAAAGTGTTTCTCAAGAGAGATTGGAAACATAGAGATGATCCTGAAATCTATAATGAGATGATATTGAATATCGACCCTAAGAAATAGATGTGTAAATAGCCCTACTGAATGGATATCTTGGGAAGGTATCTATATGCAGTGGTCGATGGATTTCACTTCCAGTGATAAGATTACACTATAAAAATCTATTTATGGATTTAAGCGAAGTCAGATTAAGTTATTTTAATGATGTAATCAAATTATTTGATTTCATCAAAAATGAAGAATCATGTGTTTACATGAAGGTCAGTGGGAGGGTCCCATACTGACATCGGTTATGATGTAGTTGCATATATAATTTTCATCAAAGATCTAGTGTAAACATCCTATATTTTGAGAGTAAAGATTTATAGAGATAGATCTTAAAGGATATTTGATTTTTCACAGACAAGTACATAGAAGAGGTGCTGAAAGGGTTCAGTATAGAAACCTGCAAGAGGGATTCATTATCCTCTAGGGCATAGGTGTATGCCATGCTACGTCCTCAATTTCGTATATCTTGCTGTGAGAGTCACAAGTAGATATTTATTGAATCCAGGCTGAGAGCACTGGATTGCTATGAAAAAAATCCCTTAAGTACTTGAGAAGCACTAAAGGTTTATTTTTGATCTTTGGAGAAAGGTTAGAGTTAAGAGTGAGAGGATACATTGATGGTAGAATATCTGCATCAGTATATATTCTTAAGTTATACTAGATTGGTATGTTGGAAGGATTCCAAGCAACTGATCAATGAAAGTTGAATATGCTGTAGATGTACAGAATGCATTCTAATTCTTGTAATAGTTGCGAAACTCGATGACATGACATCGAATATCATGACACCGTACTGCAAAGATAATGGCCCATAGCCCTTACTGAGGAGCCAAAGTCTTACTAGAAGTCCATGTTGGGTTTCGATCATGCAGCGAAAAGTAAATTTTAAATTTTTTTTTAAAAACATGCATATCAAAAGCTTTAACAATTAAAACTGTCAAACTGAAATCTAAACCCTAGAATCACCTTGTAGATGTCGAACAAAATAAAATCAAGCATACAATGAGATAAAAATTTATACTTTCTCCAATGAGTAGAATGGTAAGATGGTGATCTTCATGAGACTCCAAAATAGAAGTCCTTCAATGGTGATCCACATGAAAGTTGGCCAAGGTTCTTTCTAACCGGTGCGCTACCGTAGCCTTTTCTTTACAAGAATACTGTCACTTCGAACTTGAAGAACGATCGCACCAATACCCAGTTGCCTTCAATTTTATCATTAAGATCACACTAAGAGAATTCTCTCTAGAAGTCTCACAATCTAGGATTTGATTTTGTGCTTCAACACATGAAAAAATCAAACCCTAGGATAAGCTAGCAACACTTGCTAATTTTCTCACCACCCTTCTTACTATTTTTCCTCTCAATTTTTTCTTATTTTTTTCTCAATTTTTTTTAGATTGTTTCTCCCTTATCACATACTAAATAGCTCTGATTTTCATCCAAAATTTAGTACCTAACCCATATGGGATGCCCCATATAAATAGGCCAAGAAGGGATGTGAAGAAGCACCAAGGGGTAGCAACTCTTGGCACTCCAAGTCTTCATGCAGAGAATTAATTCTCCATGGCTTTAAGTGGCATAAAAGAGCCTTCACATAGAATGACTCCTCTTCTTCTACACCCCATAAATCTCTTATAAAAAATCAGCATGTGATAATTAAGAAACTGGAGAAAAATAAGGAGATGGATAAGAGTCTTCATGAAGAAGGACTCTTCCACTTCTTAACGCAATAAAGGGTGGGCGGCAATTTATTTTTGGCATAAAACCTAGTGGGCATGGAGGTCTCCTTCCACACTTAAAATACTTCCAATTTGAATAAGAGTTCAATTAAAATAGACCCAATCCAATCAGGTTAAAGGTAACAGGTCTAGTTTAGCTCAAACACTTTGAACTTAACTAAATTAAAAATTTGGGTTAACACAATGTGCTAGCATATCAAATTAACCTCTAAAATTTATATTAAATCTTAATTAAAGTAGATCAGGATCAAATCTTAAAATTTGTGACCCATTAGGTTCTAAATCTAGCCAGCAGTGGATACAGACTCTTGACCTAACCCTAATCCGATCAGAGTAGGTCAACTCAAGAGTCCCAATCAACTAGGACTCTTCCTAATTAATTCTTAAATTAAACTCTTTTAATTCTGACAAGTTCAAAAGTTAAAATTGATATCTAGCAACATGTCATGACTTTCTCAAATATTTAGAATTTTGGTTGAAATTATCAAAATATCTTTCAGTGGCAAGTTATCATGTAATTTAATTTTTCAATCAAACAACATCCCAGATGAGCTGTGGATATTGAATCATGTCAAACTCAATTGCTTATCTATATATATCTCGATCAAAAGGTGATGATTCAATTGATGATACATTAGAAATATCTTTCTAATTATCATCCCACTTTGGCCAAAGATTTTCAGAATCATCAACCTATGAATTTACATAGGATGTTCGCTCTCTTTATTAGGAGTGACTGATCTCTTATTGATTACTCACAACCTCCATACATACTTTACCATATTCAGAACACCCCACACAAAGATCAAAGAACTAAGTTAGGAAGTGAACCAAAATGTAGATTCATGTACACAAGGTACCATGCGATCTTAGGTCAAATGATCATTTACACAACTCTCACTAGAGAATCATCAACTAACATATAAATAAGACTCCATTAGATATTCTCTCATAGGTCTATTAAGTAAACTCATTCTCTAATTAGCATCTGTTGGTGCAGAATTCCGCCGATGCTGGAGAAGCTGGAGTCGAGGGGATCGTGGCCGCTGTCGGGACCTGCAAAAAAAGTCTAAATCAGAGTTGGGGGTGCTCCGGCAAGATCCTCCGACACTCAAATCAGTACTCTGCCTCAACAGAAATGGAGTACTCGAATGAGATTTTTTGCAAGATTTCGAGATAGAGTTTAGAGCTTAGAGGAGAATGTATCTGGGGGGTCTCTTTTATAGATGGGAGAGCATAACTGATTGACAGCGACATCCGTAACTGTCTGATAATGGGCTGTTCGGGGCCACGTAGAGTTTGTTATGGAGAGTGGAGTGGTGTCTGTTGTCATGACTTGCCAGAGAGTGGTGGGACCACGTGGCGTTTGTTACAGAGAGTGGAGTGGTATCTGTTGTCGCGACTCGCCGGGGAGTCTGGGTCAGATGGCTGAAGCTCGGTTGGGATGTCTGGTGGAGTAGAATAGCTCTCTGTTACGGCAATCTAGGAGAAGGTCGGATGTCTCCGAGGTTGCAGATGGGTTAACTGTGGTTGGGTGCTGTTGGTGCTGCAGACGGAAGTCATCTGCTATAGAAGCTCGAATGGAGTCCAGTTCTTATAGGAGTCCGAAAGGAGGTCGCTTACTATAGAAGCTCAGATAGAGACCAGTTGTCATGGAAGCCCAGATGGAGACCGCTCATTGTAGAAGTTTGTCTGGAATCCATCCGCTGTAGAAGTTCAGACGGAGTCCGATTCTTGTAGGAGCTTGAATGAAATTCGGAAGGTGATCGACCATCACAGAAACTTGGATGAAGTCTAGCTACTATAGAAGTCCTGCTGTTGGAGAAGCTCAAACATTGACGAAGTCTGAAAGAAGCTCAGAGTATAGTCGATCATGACAAGAGAAAGTCTGGAAGAGATTCGGAGAGTAGTCGATCACTGTAGAAAATCGACTGATAGTGAAGCCCAGAGAGCATTTGAAGCGATCTGATAGGTGAATGAAGGAGCTCATTATTGGAGAAGTCCAGATGGCACGATAGGAGTTCGTCCGTTGGAGGAATCTGGAGGATACTATGGAAGGTCGACTACTCGAGGAGTCCGGATGGCTTTGTGGAAGCTCGGACGACCGGGGGAGATCAGAAAGATGCCGGCGAGGTCGGAATCCGGAAGAGTCCTGGGAGGGTTGGCCTCTTACGAACTTCGACTGGGGTTATTTTATACCCAACACCAGTCCCCCTACTTCTGAGTTTGGGTTTGAATGAAGGAAGTACAGAGAAATTTTTACAACTGAAGTTGCTCCCCTCGATTTTTGTACTCAGTTGTTTCCAGATATTTGGTGTTTGGCGCATCGAAGCTGGAGTCTTTTCAAATCGAGGCGACCCGAAAAGATTTTTTCGAAATTTCTGCTGGAGCGTCACTCCAGGTATGGTACAATAATAATTCTGTTAGTCATCAGCCGTTTGCCACAATGAGTGGGACACGCGGTGGTTGTAGATCGGCCAAAGGAGATCTGCAATCTTATTGCGCCAGACCCTGTTGCCTATTTAAACCCATCCCCCTCCTTCAGGGGTTTCACTTTGCCTGAGATTTTTCTTCGGTCCCCTCTTCTTCCCCGAGAGCTTCGTCCTCCTCCAACATCCCTCTCGACCTTAGGCACCCTTCAGGTCATCTTCCATCGCCCTCGTTGCCCTTCTGCATCTCTCGGACTAGCCTAGGTTAGTTCTGAAACCCTTCTTTTTCTTGCTGTTCTTTTATTTTTCCTCTTTTTCATTCCGTCCGTTCGATTTTTCTGTGAGTGCCTTATTTCTTATTTTTTCCAATTTTTTTAAGATTTTTTGGGGTTTTCACTTGATTCAAAATATCCTCCAACACTTCCTCCTCTAACAGTTCTAGAAGTTCGTCCGTTCCAGTCTCCCAAAATCCTAGTCTATAGATGGACCTCATCCGATCTTTGTACCAAACACCATTCCTAGCTCTCTGACTTCGGATGAACTCTCGCTGATTAGGATTCAGTATGGAGTTCCTCCAGAGTACGAGCTTGAGCTTCCCGGGCCAACTGACCGGGCTAGCACCGCTCCCCCTGGCCGCTTCTGCTTATACCAGGAAGCTTTCCACGCTGAGCTTCGACTTTCACTTTCACCTTTTGTTGTTGCTCTTTTTTATTTTTTAAATATTTTTCTAGTTTCTATAGCGCCGAACTCCTTTAGGTTTCTGATAGGATTTCTTTCTCTCTGTCGTTTAGCTGAAGTCCGGCCAACTCCTTCCTTGTTTAGAAATTTTTGTACCTTCAAACATCACCCTTCGATAAAAGACTGGTGGTACTTCTCCCTCCAGTTCGATAGAAAGGGGTTGCTGAAAGGTGCCCCCTCTTCTATCCACAACTGAAAGAAAAAGTACTTCTACGTCCGATACCCGACCCTGATACTGGGGTTGCCCCCCTGGGGCTCCCTGAGGGACTCCGTCCATCGGGCTTCTAGCCTAGGAAAGGACGACCTTGAAGCCTTCAATAAACTTAAGGCTTATCCAGCTCCTCTCCTCTCTGATTTTCTAAAGGAGCAACTTTTATTTAATGTCGGCTTGAGCCCTCTCAATCCTGTCGGTATTTATTTTTTATTTTTTATTTTTTTCAAGTCATTCGCTACTTCCTCTTTGTCTTATTCTTTTTTTAAGCTGTGCCGATCTTCTTTCATTGCAGATATGAACGCAGATGCGGCTCGAATGCTAGCCAAGGGTCTCAAGGCCCACAAGAGGAAGGGCACCACAACTTCTGGGTCGGCGAAGAAAGTGAGGGTAGGGGAGACGAGCTCGGTCGTGCCTGTAAGAACCAGATCTAGGATTTCAGGGTTAGATCTTGAAACTTTTTCAAGATCATACAGCGGAAGACTAAAATAAATCAAAATTTATTTTCTAAAATTAAAGAATATCTAGATCTAAGATCCTATTACATGATTATTACATAGTATTAAATCAAAAATTAAAATATATAAATATAGCATGAACTACATGTTGATCATATCAACATGTTTCTATACTACATCTAATGTATGTATTAAACAATAGATCAGATCTATTACCTTGCAAGTTAGACGTTCTAACCTCGTTGATCTGGGCTTAAGGATGATGTTGCAAGCTGCACACGCATCCGGCCTCTAGGAGTCATCCACACGAGCCCATGAATCTCGATCAGAAGTCCTGCTTCAGGAAATCAGCACAGTATGCTAGTACAACGCTGATCCTTCTTTGATGGTTGATCAGGTGCCTCCTTGTTCTTGATTTGGACTCTTTCAAAGATGGAAAGTAAAAGGAGGAGTTTCAGATCTGAGATGCTCTCAGGAAACTCAAGATGGAGGGAGGAAAGATATGAAAATAAAAAAACTAGAAGAAGACCCTCTTCTTCTTCACATTTTTCTCTCTAGACACCCTAACTTGCGTCTTTTATATCTCCACTACCCAAAGGTCTTTCTCTCTAATTTTTGGATAAAACAAAGGTCTCTCAAATATCTATCTTCTCTTAAAATTTTATAAAGAAACTCATTTTATACAGAGAGATATGATAGAGTCCTTGTCTAGGTCAAATACCTAGTCAAGGCTTATCCAAACATGGCAAGTTAAGGGGCGCCCAACTCTTGAGCACCTCCTCCATATTTTTGTGTGTGGATCACCAGCAAAGGGTACACAATATGTACCCTAAAAGCCACAAAAATTCAAAAAAAAATTTGGATAAGTTCAGTGCAAAATTGAAAGAGTTTTGGATTTCTAAAACTCTATCTCATAGAATTCGAAATCCAAACTTATTCCTTTTTGATTTGATCCAAACCACCTTCCATATAAGAAAGAAGAGAAGAAACCTTTTCTGAACGTGGGAGAGACCTGGAAGAGGGCTTTTGTCACACAAAATAAGTGGAGATTGGCGTTGAATAAGAGAGAGGGCGTGGGGAAGGCTTATGTGGCGCAAGGTGGAATCCTAGTCTTACTAGGATTCTATCTTATGACTTGTTTTAATTTGGTTTTCCAAACCAAATCAAACCAAAATTAGATCAACCTAATTAAAATAAGTCTTAACCCAATTAAGAACCTAATTTAATCAGATTAAATTAGATTTAAATCTGATTTAATTTTCTAATCAAATTAGAAATTAGATTGACCCAAGTCCAAGTTGAACTAGGACTAGTTTTTCCTTGCTCTTGGCTTATCCAATAAACCAATTGGACTTGATCCAATCAAGCCCAAAGTAAATCTAATTAAATCATATTTAATTAGACTTAATCTTAACTCATTGGCTTAATCAAATTAAGCCAATTAGCAATCGAATTGCTAATCGATCCTCCTGCAATACTTGCACTGGGTTAAATGTCAATCGTATTGATCATTTAACCCTAGAATGATTCTTAATCATTGATCAACCATTCGATCGGATCATGAACTCTAATGTGTATAACTTCATAGGTCCGACCCTAAGCCAGTAGCACAGGAATAAATTTCTGTACCAATCGAAGTGACCATCTAGCAATGGTACCCGATGATCGGATAGGTCGAATGTGTAGAACAACATCCTTAGAACCCATGCGGATATAGTTCTCATATAATTCATCCCCTTGACCAAAATGATCATAGGACACCCCAGAGTTCAACTGTCAACTCTGATCAGGTTGTCCACATTGTATTTCAAAATATCAAATCCATCTGATTGATTACCCTGGTCAAGATTTTGCTAAATTGAAATACTGCGACTCATTCTTCTCCAACTCTTGGAGTGGTCAATCCTATCTCGATCACACTCTGACTTCGCAAGTACTTGACTGTGCCCAGAAGCCTTCCATCCCTGAATTAAAAATTCAGTTAGTCCAGTACCAAAGCACAGTGAGTTGCTTGCAAGTCACTGAGGCGATCTCAAGTCTAAGGGACACTTATACCTATATCCCATCAGAGACATTCTCGACAGCTGAATACTCTGAAGTTGGTCACGTTCAATGATGATGTACCCTTACATCTCACCTGTATGCCATACCAGTGTCTCCGCACTCCTTGGTTAAGAGGACAACCAACCCATATGGCCTACAGCGACCTATGCTCGATAAAAGCTATCATCCTTATTAACAGCTTATCATTTGATCGTGAATAGTTTTAAGGACTAATCGATAAATCCTCTCTTTATCGAACTTAAATAGTCCTAAGGACTTCATCATAACAATGGAGTTCATTAGAAGATGAAAGCTTATGATGAAGATGCTAAATATATTTTATTTATTAACAAATCAATTACAATACTTGGTTGCTCAACCGTCAACAGCTTGACGATTGGCTTTTTGGGACATATTTTTCAACAAGTGCCTGCCCAGGCGGCCATTGTCGTTGATGCCCCCTCTGACGTCGAGCCTGCAGTCCCTCGAGCTTCTTCAAGAAGCCCTTCGACCGAGGTTCCCGCTCCAGAGTCTCATCCCGAGGAGGCACCGGGGGCCGAAAGGAGGAGAAGGAAGAAGACATTGGCCCACAAGATCCGCAGTAGCAGGGCTACCACCGAGGGGGCCGACAGCTCCGAAGAGGATCCGGGGGAGAATCCCTTCAATAATAGAGATTTAATAAAAAGATTGAACGATGGATGCATCCTGCCCGAGGTCATCCACAGGATCGTCCATGCTGATCCTGAACAGTGGGTTTGGGACTCTCTGGGGTCCTTTCTTGAGGTAGGCCGATTTACTATTTTCTTCCTTTCGCTTCTTCACTTAGTGCATTCCTTATCTTTCATATTGACTTCCTGACCGCTCTTGCAGATCGGACACCAGCTCGTCGCCAACATCGAGGTGATGAACAATGCCAAGAAGGAAGCAGCCCAGGCGGAGAAAGGTTGCCAGGCTGAAGCTGCCCGTCTTAAGGAGAAGGTCGCCGAAGTCGCGAGTCTCCAAGAGGCACTACAGAAGGAGGAACAAACCTCGACAGATCTGAAGGCCATCCTGAAGAAGGAAAGAAAGAAGGCAGAGGCTGAGGTCTCCAAGCTGAAGAAGCATATCCCGACCCTAGTCTCGGAGGCACGGGCCCAAGCAGTGGAGGAGTTCAAGACCTCCTCCGAGATGAGGGATCTGAACATCCAGTTCGGCCAGGCTGCCTTCATCAAAGGCTTCGAGCTTTGCCAGGAGAAGATGATCGGAAAGTTTTTCGAGCTCGACCTCGACTTCCTGGATGAAGCGTCCGATGATGAAGCTGGACCTTCCGAAGCCACTGTCGGTCTCCCTCCAGTCGAGACCTCTTCGACTGTCGCGACTGCCACGACCGACCTTCCGGGGGCGTCGAGCTCCTCCACTTCTGCTCCAAAGATCCGAAACCTCTAATTTTATACTTTTTCTTTGTTGTAATTTTTTATCTTTCTCTTGTACTTAAGAACTATTTAATCAATGAAATCAGATTCTTCTTTACAGAGAGCTCCTTTTTCTTACTCTACTTCCTTTTTCTTCTCTTTTTTATTTTCTTGCACTGATTTGCATTGTGACGCTCTTATTTTTCGAGAACAGTGCCCTGCCGAAGCTCTCCCCCTACCGCAAGGGATCCCTTTGAAGTCCATGATCCGGGATCTGAGAAGGAAAGTTTGTCACTTAATGAAAAAATCGAAGAAGATGGATGACGAACTTCACAAGTTGAGGAAGAGCCATTCGGAAGCCACCATGGAGGTTACTCGCCTTTAGAATCTCCACAAAAAGGACTTCATGGACTACACCCGAAAGAAGGCTGACTTCATGAAGGAGCTTGAGGAACTCCAGAAATGCGCCAGCGATCGATCTTGGACTCAGGCTTCCAAGATCAGCTCCCTCGAGGTCGGGCTAGCGGTCGCACGAGAGAAGATCGATCAATTGGAAGGGAGCTCATCCTGACTTACAACTCAGGCCGACCATGACCGAGACTGATCAAAAAAATTCTCCGACCTTCAGAAGCAGCTACAGGATGCCGAGGCTAATTACAACGCCTACCGAGTCAGCTGGTGTGAGCAAGTAGACGACTACAGAAGGAGGCTCAAGATGGTGACCGACGAGGTTGCTCACCTTCAGAAGCAGTTGTCCGAGAGAGCCTAGGCCGTTTCGGTTCAAGACTCCGACGAGCTCCACTCCTTGAGGGGGACCATGGAAAAACTGTCCGTGGCCCTTGGGCAGGAGAAGGCCGAACTGTAGCGGCTGAAAATTCAACTGGCCTATGAGCAGTAGGCGGTCAAGGATGCCGAAGCAGAGTCCAAAGTTCTGAGGAAGAGGCTTCGAGAATCAGAGGGTGAAAGCCGGCGGTTTCACCAAATGTATCGAGAGATACTGTTAAGAAAGAAGGAACTGGAAGAAGAAGTTGAGAACTTAAAGCAATCCCTGACAATGGCTGGAATCGAGAGTTCGAAGTCAGAAGAAGTCGAGCTTTCTTAGTGCTTTTTTACCTTTTGTTCCATGTATTCTTTTATTTTCTTGTTGTTTCTTTCTTTTTCTTTTGGCCTTCAAAGGCTTTTGTAATGCATTCTTTACTAATGAAATAAAATAAAATTTTCTCATCACCTTCTATACTATTGCTCTGAGTTGTCGTTTATCGAGCTTCTCTTATCTTTTGTCTTGTTCGATGTCGATGTTGTTTGAAGGTTTCTGATCATCATCATGTTGATTCACCCTTTTTGTTCATGACCAAAGGTCTTTTCGAGGCCATTCGAGTTTGATGCTTTCTCCCGATGTTCGAGCTTGGGGCCCAAACTTCTCGTTACTTTGAGGAAGTCTATTTTCTCCTGCTAGTGTTGGGTTCCTTCTTAGAGATAGGATTTTTGACAAGAGTTTTCTTTCTCATTGAGATGAGGTCCCTTGTGTCTTAGATGTAGTTCATTTTTCCCTTATCTCTGATGTAGCTCATCGCTTTCCCTTTTTCTCTCCCCCTTTTCTTTATGTTTAGGCGAGAGTTTTCTCTCTGCTCCTAACAGGGTTGTAGGGGTGTAGAGGAGCCGCTGAGGGAGCTTTTACCTTCATCCGATCTTAAACAACCAGATCTTCGTTTGTGTTAGGACGAGGTTCTCCTCCTGTTCCCGACACAATCAATTTCAACTCATGTTAGGATGAGATTTTTCTCCTGTTCCTAACAGGGCTGTGGGGGCACATAAGGGCCGTTGCGAGGGCCTCTCCCTCTATCCAGTCTCTTAATAATCGAGTCTTCGACTTGGCTAATGTTAGGATGAGGTTCTCCTCCTATTCCTAACATGGCTGTGGGGGTGCATAAGGGCCGTTGCAAGGGCCTCTCCCCCCATCCGGTCTCTAAATAATCGGACCTTCGATCTTGCTCATGTTAGGATGAGGTTCTCCTCGTGTTCCTAACACGACTGTGGGGGTGCATAAGGGCCGTTGTGAGGATCTCTCCTCCCATCCGATATCTTGATAATCGGACCTTCAACTTTGCTCATGTTAGGACAAGGTTCTCCTCCTGTTCCTAACATGGCTGTGGAGGTGCATAAGGGCCGCTGTGTGGGCCTCTCCCCCCATTCGGTCTCTTGATAACTGGGCCTTCGTTTGTGTCAGGATGAGGTTCTCCTCTTGTTCCTGACATGCTTAATTTTGATTGTCTGAAGGAGCTACTTCCTATCGTTATAAGCTCATGCAAAAAGAAAAGATATGTGAATATGAAACTTTTATTTAAGGCAAGGTTATCGGTAATATATTCGTAAATTTTTTGAATTCTATGGTCGCAGAAGGTCCGCTCCTCCGAGCTCTTTTAGATAGTATATTTTGGGCCGGACTACCTCCCTGACTTCATACAGGCCTTTCCAATTTGGGGCAAGTTTTCTTTGGTTCTGAGGTTGTGAAACAGCAGCTCGCCAAAGTACTAAGTCCCCCACTCTGAAGGCTTTGCTCTTGACCCGTGAGTTGTAGTAGCGGGCTGCTTTCTGCTTGTATGCTGCCATCCGAACTTGAGTTGTCTTCCACTTTTCTTCCAACAAGTTGAGGTTGGCCTTGAGATCCTGTGAGTTGCACTGCTCGTCGAATGCCATGACTCGCACCGACGGAAGCTTGAGTTCAATCGGGATAACGGCTTCTATTTCGAAGGCTAAGGCAAAGGGGGTCTCTCTCATGGGCAGTCTTTGGATAGTTCGGTATGCCCATAACACATGATAAAGCTCGTCTGCCCAAGTTTCCTTTGCTTTTTCAAGTCTTGCCTTGATTCCTTGCAACAGGATCCTGTTAGTCACCTCGGCTTCACCATTTGCCTGCGGATGGGCTACTGACGTGAAGTTATAGGAGATGTTTAAGTCCTTAAAAAATTCAGCAAACCTTGCTCTAGCAAATTATCGCTCATTATCAGTAATGAGAGTTCTGGATAAGCCGAACCTACAAACGATTGACTTTCAAACGAAGTCCTGCACTTTAGCTTCTATGATTTTCGTCAAAGGTTTGGCTTCGACCCACTTGGTGAAGTAGTCAATTACCACCAGGAGAAACTTTCGTTGCCCGGATGCCATGGGAAAAGGTCCAAGGATATCCATCCCCCATTGTGCAAACGACCATAGGGCACTCAAGGGTGTAAGTTCGGAGGTGGGCTGTCTTTGGATATTCACATATCTCTGACATCGATCATACTTTCTGACATATTCAATGAAGTCATGGTACATTGTAGGCCAGTAATAACCTTATCGGAGCAGTTTGTGGGATAAAGATCTGGCTCCCAGGTGACTTCCACAGACTCCTTCATGTACCTCCCACAAGGCAAAGTCGGCTTCAGAAGGTCGGAGATATTTTAGGAGGGGCAAAGAGTATGACCTCTTGTATAGCTTTCCCTCATAAAGGATATACCGGGAGGTCTGGTTTCTAAGCTTCTAAGCTTCTTTTGCATCATGAGGAAGAACCCCATCTTTAAGGTATGCAACCAGTGGGTCAATCCAGCTGGGTTCATGGCTGATCTCCATTACAAGCTGCGGTTCTTCCATACTTGGACACTTCAGAACTTCGAAGAAGACTTCCTTGGGTAGTTCAGTCGTAGCCAGTGTGGCCAACTTGGAGAGAAGATCGGCCCTGATATTTTTTGCTCTTGGAATCTGCTTGATGTCAAAGCTGCCAAAGGCAGGGATGATCTCTTTTACCTTTTCGAGATACTTGACCATACTGTTCTCCCAAGCTTCATAGTTTTCGCTGACTTGTCCCACCACCAATTGGGATTCACTGTAAACTTGGAGCCGATCTACCTTTAATTCTTTGGCGATCTTCAGTCCTACAATCAGAACTTAATATTCTGCTCCATTATTTGTCGTAGAGAATTCGAAGCGTAGTGTGTACTCCACGATAATTCCTTTCGGATTGACCAAGATCAGGCCCGACCCATGCCCGACATGTTGGAGGAACCATCCATATAGAGGACCCAAAAACCATCAAAGAGATCTGTTCTTTCCTCAGGGGAGTTTGGCTGAAGCCCTGGGTTGTCAACTTCACCCCGTTCAAGTTCGGCTTCTTCCGAGATAGTGCATTCCACTATGAAGCCTGCTAATATCTGAGCTTTTATCATTGGTCGAGGTTGATAGTTGATGTTGAATTTCGTGAGTTTGACTGCCCATTTCGCTATCCTTCCGCACGCATCCGCTCGATGCAGAACTATCTTAATTGGCTGGTCGGTGAGCAGTGTTATGGTGTGCCCTTGAAAGTAAGGTCAGAGCCTTCAGACTGCAATCAACAGGGCATAAGTTAGTTTCTCTAATTTAGTATACCTGGTTTCGGCGTCTCTTAATACTCGACTTATGTAGTAGATCGGCCATTGAATTTTTGCTTCTTCCTTAACCAGAACAGCTGCGAGAGCCACAGGGGAGACCGCTAGGTACAGGAACAACTCCTCTTCAGGTTTGAGCTTTGCCAATAGTAGAGGTGAGCCGAGGTAGTTCTTCAATTCTTCAAATACTTGCTAGCATTCAGTGGTCCAACAGAAGTTCTTCGGTTGCTTGATTGTCTGAAAGAAAGGTAGGCACCGTTCGGCCGACCTTGAGACGAAGTGATTCAGAGCTGCTACTCTCCTAGTAAGGCGCTGAACTTCCTTTATTGACTTTAGAGCGGTCATTTTCTGGATGGCACGAATGTTTTTTGGATTTGCTTCGATCCCGCGCTCCGATATCATAAAGCTCAAGAATTTCTCTGAGGTTACTCCAAAAGTGCACTTGGCTGGGTTCAGCTTCATCTTGTATTTTTGGAGGGTGCTGAAGGTCTCCTCAAGGTCGGCAACATGGTTCATTGAGGATTTACTTTTTACAAGCATGTCATCCATGTAGACCTCCATGTTGCGATCGATCTGCTCTTTGAAGATTTTGTTCACCAGTCGTTGATAGGTCACCCTTGTATTTTTTAGGCCAAAAGGCATGACCCTGTAACAAAAAAAACCTCGATCAATGATAAAAGTAATTTTTTCTTCATCCTCTGGTGCCATCCTGATTTGATTGTAGCCAAAAAATACATCTATAAAAGTGAGAAGCTCGTGGCCTGAGATCGCATCCACTAATTGATCAATTCTGGGCAGAGGGTAACTGTCCTTCGGGCAGGCTTTGTTCAGCTTTTTGAAGTCTATACACATCCTCCACTTGCCGTTTGCCTTCTTGACGAGAACCACATTAGAGACCTAGTTCGGATAGTTGACTTCTCTAATGAACCCAACTTTCAGGAGTTTATCAACTTCCTCAGCTATTGCTTTTTGCCTTTCCGATGCATGATCTCGGATTTTTTTCTTCATCGGCCGATGTTTGGGATCAACAACTAAACAGTGTTCTATGACTTCTGCATCAATCCTCGACATGTCCGTCGGAACCCAAGCAAAAATATCCACATTCTTTTGTAAAAAATTGATGAGCCATATCCGTACCTCTTCTCTCAGGTTGGAGCCGATCTTCACCACATGCTTCTCATTCCCATCGTTCAAAGGAATTGAGACAAGATCTTCAATTGGCTCATCCTGTTCTTCAGCAAGGTTGTCGCGGGTGTCTAATCCATCAACCGAACAGGGGTTAGACTGACCATTTCTTTGTAAGGCTATGTTATAGCAGTGTCTTGCCAGAACTTGATCTCCTCGAACCCCTTGGCTAGTAGAAAATTTTAATTTCAAATGGTAGGTCGATACCACAGCTCGGAGGGCATTGAGGCTAGGCCGGCCGAGTATTGCATTGTAGGCAGATGGTGCCCTTACTACCAGAAAATCCACTTGCACTCTAGATTGTTTTGGGTACCGACCTGCAACTACGATCAAAGTTATTACTCCTTCTACTGGCATAGCATCGCCAGTGAACCCTACCAATGGGGAGCTTATCGGCCCTAATCAACCATCCGGAATGGATATTTTTGAGAATACATCGTAAAACAAAATATCAGCTGAGCTTCCACTATCAACAAGAATGCGGCGTACATCATCGTCAGCAATATTTAAAGAAACTACAACCACATCATTATGGGAGAATTGAATCTCCCGGGCATCTTCTTCAGTAAAGGTTATAGATTCTTCAGTCCTCTGTCGCTTGGGCGGTCCGACCGATCCACTGGCTGCTCCCCGTCGGGGTCCTCCAGAGATGGTGTTGATGATCCCGATTGGAGGCTGATCTTCAGGCTGTTCTTCCCTCCTTGGCGGCTCTGGTTGTGATAGGGCCTCGATCGATCTTCCCTATCTTCAGGCTGGCATCGGATGAATCTATCGAGCCAACCTCGTCTGATGAGCTCCTCGATCTCATCTTAGAGTTGAATACACTCCTCCGTGTCATGGCCATGGTCACGATGATAGAGGCAAAACTTGTTAGGGTTGTACTTCTCAGAGTGTGTGCGCATCCTTTTCGACCTTGGCAGCTACTCCCTGATCTCCATCAGCACTTGGGTTTTTGGAGCATTGAGAGGGACGTAGCTGTGGAATCTTCCTGGGGGAGAGCTCCATCGAACTCTGTGGTTCGGGATTCTCTGCCTATGAGCTCGGGGAGGAGTTCAGACATGCTTGTGTCCGGGGGGAGTTCGAGAATGTGGCCAAGCTTCACTCGGCCTGTTTTCAGCTGTGGGCTTGCTGGAGTCACCCATCTGCCGCTCTTTCGTGGCCTCCTCATCCTTCAGCTTGAAGGCTTCCTCTGCTTGGGCATATCCTTTAGCCCGAGCCAGCAAATCAGCGAAGTCCCTGGGATACTTCTTTTTCAGGAAAAATAAAAGATCATTCTTTTGAAGATCGCTCTTCAGGGTGGCCATTGCAACTGATTGGTCCAAGTTCGAACCTCCAATGCGGCGGCATTAAAATAGTTGACATAAGTTCGGATGGATTCTCCCTCCTTTTGCTTGATGTTAATGAGGGACTCCGAACCTCTCCGGAGACGTCGGCTGCTGATGAAAGCCACAAACTGGTGGCTCATTTGATCAAAGGAGAAGATAGTACCCGACTTCAGTATCGAGTACCAATTTCTTGCTGCTCTCTTTAAGGTAGATGGGAAAGCTCGACACAGGAAGGCATCTGGCATGCCATGGAGCAGCATCATTATCCGAAAGGCCTCTAGGTGGTCAACCAGATCTGAGGTCCCGTCGTAGCTCTCAAATTGGGAGAGCTTGAAGTTCGGCGAGATCGGTTCCTGCATAATCATTTGAGAAAAAAGAGGATCAGTATAGATATCCTCACCGTAAGCAGGGGGAGCATGGTGGAGCTCTTCGATCCATCAGTTCATCTTTTGGAACCTTTGATCCAGGAGATCCTCTCGATCGCGAGTCTTGAGGGTCTTTTGGCAAAATGAAGGTAGAGACCCTCTAGAGGTGGAATCATGATCAGACAGAGGGCTCTCCGCTTTTTGCTTCCCCTTTTCGGGGAATATAGGATGACTGGCCCAAGTGGGCCATCCGATCATCGGATTCTGGAACTCTGACGATGCTCTTTCTAGCTGCACAGATGTCTGCGGTTGCTGCTGCATGGCCTACACTGCTTCGGTGAGGCCCCTGACCTGCTGAACCAGTAGGTCGAACTGCTCCATACTGACTGTCATTGCCGGAGGAGGAGGAGCCTGAGAAACTGGAGACGAGGCTGGAGCTTGTGGATCTCGCAGAGATCTGGCCACGGAGGTCGTAGACTGCCTGGTGGATGCCTTTCGGGGAGGCATCAAGTGGGGATCTGGCAGGAGAAGAAGAAGAAGATGTCGAAGAAGATGACCGGAGACAGTCCCATTGAGTATCCCTTTAAGAACAAGAGTCCTGCAAAGACACAGCCCCTTTCTCTAGTGCCAATTCTGTTGGTGCATAATTTCATCGATGCCGGAGAAGCTGGAGTCGAGGGGATCACGGCCGCCACCGAGACATGCAAAGAAAGTCTAAACCAGAGTTGGGGGTGCTCCGGCAAGACCCTCCGATGCTCAAGTTAGTACTCTGCCTCAACAGAAATGGAGCACTCGAATGAGATTTTTTGTAGGGTTTCAAGATAGAGTTTAGAGCTTAGAGGAGAACGTATATGGGGGGTCTCTTTTATAGACAGGAGAGCATAACTGATTGATAGCGACGTTCGTAACTACCTGGTAGTGGGCCGTTCGGGGCCACTTGGAGTTTGTTACGGAGAGTGGAGTGGTGTCTATTATCGCGACTTGTCAGAGAGTGGTGGGACCACATGGCATTTGTTACAGAGAGTAGAGTGGTGTCTGTTGTCGTGACTCGCTAGGGAGTCCGGACCGGACAGCTAAAGCTCGGTTGGCATGTCTGGTGGAGCGGAATAGCTCTCTGTCACAGCAATCTAGGAGAAGGTCGGATGTCTCTGAGGTTGCAGATGGGTTAACTGTGGTTGGATGCTGTTGGTGCTGCAGACGGAAGTCATCTGCTGTAGAAGCTCAGACGGAGTCTGATTCTTGTAGGAGTCCGGAAGGAGGTCACTTACTGTAGAAGCTCGGATGGAGATCGATTGTCGTGGAAGCCCGGATGGAGATCACTCATTGTAGAAGTTTGTCTGAAATCCATCCACTGTAGAAGTTCGAATGGAGTCCGATTCTTATAGGAGCTCGAATGAATTCGGAAGACGGTCGACCACCGCAGAAACTTGGATGGAGTCTGGCTACTATAGAAGTCCTGCTGTTGGAGAAGCTCGAACATTGACGAAGTCTGAAAGAAGCTCGGAGTATAGTCGATCGTGATAGGAGGAAGTCTGGAAGAGATTCGGAGAGTAATCGATCACTGTAGAAAATCGGCTGATAGTGAAGCCCAGAGAGCATTTGAAGCGGTCTGATAGATGAATGAAGGAGCTCATTATTGGAGAAGTCTGGATGGCACGATAAGAGTTCGTCCGTTGGAGGAATCTAGAGGACACTATGGAAGGTCGACTGCTGGAGGAGTCCAGATGGCTCTGTGGAAGCTCGGACGATCGGGGGAGATCAGAAAGACGCCGTGCGTGGTCGAAAGCTGGAAGAGTCCTGAGAGGGTTGGCCTCTTACAAACTTCAGCTGGGGTTATTTTATACCCAACAGCACCAATATCCTTATATTAGTATCACCACATAAGTGGTTGTGAGATCAACTGAAAGAATTATGCCCTACAAGCCAATCGAATATGGGATGCGATAGGGTGTTCATTATAATTTATCTTTCAAACTCATATAATTGACATTAATATTATTAATAAAATTGATATTTTTGGTTCATTATATGCTACACCTTATAAATTTTAAGATTATAAAGAACTCCATAGGTCTGGACAATGATTTTAGGATCGTGATGAGATCATGCTAGTGAGATCTAAATCTTTGATAGCTCTGATCTAAAATATTCATAGTCATTGGTATTATCACGCCTCCGACCCAAGATTGTGGATCGAGGGTCGCGGCAACCGCCGCATACTCATGAAGAACTCTCTCCATAAGCATGCAAGGCATCTCATCACGATATCAATGCATCACAGTGGAATAAATTCAAATAATTATTATTCAACTGTAATTCAAGTAATTAAATCAAATGTCTTACATCCAATAAAATTTTTGCTAAAAATAAAACAATAGGTCTAGGTTCAATGAAGTTGACAATGCTAATCTCGCTTCTAAAAGCTCTGTCCCAATATTTCATCCCACGCTCGAAATTAATTATCTGAATCTGAAAAATAGAAAGAAAGGTAATGAGCTAGACAGCCCAGTAAGTAACAAATATCTCAACTAGATAATTCAGATATTATATAATTTTCAAGAATAATGCTGCAAATAAACATAAAAATATATTTCATGTTGATTTAATACAAATCAAATATTTTCATATAATATAATCATAAATCCGATTCGATTCAAAAACACTCGTAACTCAACAGCCTTGACTATGACCAACGTTTAACCCCCATTGGCGGGGTCCACAGAATACCAGCGTGCAACCCCCACTGGCAGGATCCACAAAACCAGCGCACAATCCCCACTGGCAGGGTCCACAAACACTAGCGCACAACCCCCACTGGCAGGGTCCACTGAGTACCAATGTATAATCTCCATTGGCGGAGCCCACTGAAACATAGTTAGGCTGAGAGCATAAATCCGATCTGTATCAAAACACTTAGTATCATAATATATCATAATTTTTCACTGAACGTGTTCATAATCGACGTACCATAATATTTTAAAAGTACTTTTCTTTCAAAACATAATTTCATAAATCATGCATAATTTCAGAGAATAATTATTTATTTTTAGAATAAATATGGAATATCTCGAGAAGATGATTCATTACTTACCTTTCATGGAGCACTGAATGAAAAGGTTGACTAACTTCTAGGAGATTCTTCCGTGCCTATTATCCAAAATTATATTTTTACATTAATTTTAATTCAAAATTAAATCTAAATAAATCCCAATTCAAAACCTCACTTAAAATGACTCTTTCCTAAACTCGATCAAAAACATCAGATGAAGCCTTCCACTTCGCTAATCCTAGAGGAACAACTTTAGAGAGAGAGAAATCCATCAAGAGAGAGAAACAATCTAGAGAGAGAAAATTCTAGAGAGAGAAAGTAGAGAGAGAAAGTCCAATTCTAGAGAGAGAAAGTCAGGGTTCAGACTGAAAGAAGAGAGAGGAGAGAGAGAAACTCTCTCTTTCATCATTTTTATTTTTTTTTATTATTTATTTGTTCATTTATTTATTTATTTATTTATTTATATATAAGTGTATATATATATATATTGTTATTTTTATTATATTTTATTTTATTTATTTATTTATTTTTTCTTTTCTTTTCTTTTCTCTTTTCTTTTCTTTTTCTCTTTTTCTTCTTTTCTTTTCTTTTTCTTCTTTTTCTTCTTTTCTTTTCTTTTTCTTTTCTTTTCTTTTTCTTCTTTTCTTTTCTTTTTCTTTTCTTTTCTTTTTCTTGGTGCTTCCCGTGCCGAAACAGGGGACCGGCATCCTCCGGCCTTGACCGGCCGTTCAGGCCACGGCCGCCGCGACGGAGGCCGGCGGCAGAGAGGGGCCTTTCCCCCGATCACAGAGAGGTATGGCCGGCGGTCAATTTTGATCGCCGACGCTGGAAAATCCATGGGAAAGAGACCAAAACAGAGGTCCCTTTCTCCGACCGAAAATCGATGACTCTCATCGCCGGCAGCCGCGCACAAGGGCATGGGAGGAAGGAGAAGAAAGAGGGGAAGAAGAAGGAGACTCACCTCGGCCTCCGGTGACCTCGTCGACGGGCAATCACGACGAGAATCAAAACGGTGTCCGCGGTTTCGATCGAGAAAAATGGAGAGAAAGAGAGAGGGAGGAGGCCGATGTTCGGTCTCAAGGGAGAGGGGGTCTTCTTATAGGGAACCCTAGGACTCCGAGGGGTCCTAGGAGTCCGATCTTGCCCGGGTCTCGTCGGAGAAGAAGACTCCTATCGGGAGTCTTCTTCCCGGTTTGATCTCCTATTTTTTTTTTTTTCCTGTTTTGTGCTTTGGTGGGCTGAATTGGTTTTGGGCTATAACATTCTTCACCCCTAAAAAGAAATTTCATCCTCGAAATTTTTCATACCTATCACCATTGTATTGGAAGCCTGTGGATTCTGTTGAGTAAGCGTATAAACTCTTCCCTGAGTTTTAGAAATCTGTCCACCACCCTTATGTTGTCCTTCATAAGTTCTTTGGCCAACTTGATTTTCAGTATTTAGCGGGCAGCTAGCAATTTTATGATCCATCTGACCATATTTGAAACAAGCACCTGTATTCCAATAGCAATCCTTGTCTGCATGATTTTTGCCACATCTGGAGCACGGCTCACCATCAATCTGTTGAGTCTTATTGTCTACTGCTCCTTAGCTGATCTTTTGATGTTTTTATTATTCTGCCCTTGTGTATCATTTGATTTTGCTCTCTTTCTTTGCCTTCTTTCCCTTTCCATGCGTTCTTCATTGACTTCCCTTTCAATTATCAGTGCTTTGTTTACCACATCTGCATAAGTTGTCAATTCATATGGAACCACTTGTTTTCGAATCTCAGTTCTCAGTCCCATCTCAAACTTGTGAACACGTTCTTGCTCACCATCCACTAATCTCGGAGCAAATTTTACTAACTCTGTAAAATTTGCTTCATATTCAGACACACTCATACCCTTTTGCTTCAAATAAATAAACTCTTGCTCTTTCTGGATCCTTATACTTCAAGGAAAATACTGATCGTAGAATGCAATCCGAAATCTTTCTAGGTAAGTATTTCGCCATCTTGTTCATGCTTGCGCTGTAGTCGCTGACACCAGTTGTATGCTTCTCCTTGTAGTAAATAAGCTGCGTATCGAATCTTTTCTTCATCAAGACACCTTGGACAATGAAGGCCTTCTCCATCTCCATTATCCAGTTATCAGCCTCCAAAGGTTCAGTAGTCCCCTTGAAAGCTGGAGGAGCAAGCTTTTTAAATTCTGAAATGTTGTTCGTTGTACTGGTTGCTCTCCATGTTGTGGTGGTGGATGCTGATGTTGTTGTGTATCTCGTTGTATCTGCTGTTGTTCAAACATTTACTGCTGTATTTGTTGTTGCGCTTGTACCATCCTGATTAGGGTCTGCATTAACTGAGCCATATCTGGTTCTTGACGTGCTCTCGAAGTACTCCCATTAGGATCTATGACTCCCTCCTCCTGAGGGGTGCCACTGGTCAGATGGTGAGTGCTACCATCCCGTGGTTGTGATGTCTCTCTTGCAATTCCTTGAGTAGTTCTTGTCATTCTACGGGGAGGCATGGTAACCTTGTAGTAGTAAAACCTTATTAGATTCATTTATCTATTTGTTAAGATAGATTTATTATGATGCTCATACTCTAACGTCCCAATATTCCTAATGTTTACCCACCGACACTCATACTATGTCAAATTCTATGTGTCACAATTTATCCACTTATGCTCTGATATCATATTAATTGTCACGCCCCCGACCCGAGATTGTAGATCGAGGGTCGCGGCAACCGCCGCATACTCATGAAGAACTCTCTCCATAAGCATGCAAGGCATCTCATCACGATATCAATGCATCACAGCGGAATAAATTCAAATAATTATTATTCAACTATAATTCAAGTAATTAAATCAAATGTCTTACATCCAATAAAATTTTTGCTAAAAATAAAACAATAGGTCTAGGTTCAATGAAGTTGACAATGCTAATCTCGCTTCTAAAAGCTCTGTCTCAATATTTCATCCCACGCTCGAAATTAATTATCTGAATCTAAAAAATAGAAAGAAAGATAATGAGCTAGACAGCCCAGTAAGTAACAAATATCTCAACTAGATAATTCAGATATTATATAATTTTCAAGAATAATGCTGCAAATAAACATAAAAATATATTTCATGCTGATTTAATAAAAATCAAATATTTTCATATAATATAATCATAAATCCGATTCGATTCAAAAACACTCGTAACTCAACAGCCTTGACTATGACCAACGTTTAACCCCCATTGGTGGGGTCCACAGAATACCAGCGCACAACCCCCACTGGCAGGGTCCACAAATACCAGCGCACAACCTCCACTGGCAGGGTCCACAAACACCAGCGCACAACCCCCACTGGTAGGGTCCACTGAGTACCAACGTATAATCCCCATTGGCGGAGCCCACTGAAACATAGTTAGGCTGAGAGCATAAATTCGATCTGTATCAAAATACTTAGTATCATAATATATAATAATTTTTCACTAACGTGTTCATAATCGACATACCATAATATTTCAAAAGTACTTTTCTTTCAAAACATAATTTCATAAATCATGCATAACTTCAGAGAATAATTATTTATTTCTAGAATAAATATGGAATATCTCGAGAAGATGATTCATTACTTACCTTTCACGGAGCACTGAATGAACAGGTCGACTAACTTCTAGGAGATTCTTCCGTGCCTATTATCCAAAATTATATTTTTATATTAATTTTAATTCAAAATTAAATCTAAACAAATCCCAATTCAAAACCTCACTTAAAATCGACTCTTTCCTAAACTCGATCAAAAATATCAGATGAAGCCTTCCACTTCACTAATCCTAGAGGAACAACTTTAGAGAGAGAGAAATCCATCAAGAGAGAGAAACAACCTAGAGAGAGAAAATTTTAGAGAGAGAAAGTAGAGAGAGAAAGTCCAATTCCAGAGAGAGAAAGTCAGGGTTCAGACTGAAAGAAGAGAGAGGAGAGAGAGAAACTCTCTCTTTCATCATTTTTCATTTTTTTTATTATTTATTTGTTCATTTATTTATATATATATATATATAAGTGTATATATATATATATATTATTATTTTTATTATATTATATTATTATATTTATTTATTTTTCTTTTCTTTTCTTTTCTCTTTTCTTTTCTTTTTCTCTTTTTCTTCTTTTCTTTTCTTTTTCTTCTTTTTCTTCTTTTCTTCTTTTCTTTCTTTTTCTTTTCTTTTCTTTTTCTTCTTTTCTTTTCTTTTTCTTTTCTTTTCTTTTTCTTGGTTCTTCCCATGCCGGAACAGGGGACTGGCATTCTTCGGCCTTGATCGATCGTTCGGGCCACGGCACCACGGTGGAGGCCGACGGCAGAGAGGGGCCTTTCCCCCGATCACAGAGAGGTATGGCCGGCGGTCAATTTCGATCGCTGGCACCGGAAAATCCACGGGAAAGAGACCAAAACAGAGGTCCCTTTCTCCGATCGAAAATCGACGACTCTCGTCGCCGGCAGCCACGCACAAGGGCATGGGAGGAAGGAGAAGAAAGAGGGGAAGAAGAAGGAGACTCACCTTGGCCTCCGGTGACCTCGTCGGCGGGCAATCACGACGAGAATTAAAATGGTGTCCGCGGTTTCGATCGAGAAAAATGTAGAGAAAGAGAGAGGGAGGAGGCCGATGTTCGGTCTCAAGGGAGAGGGGGTCTTCTTATAGGGAACCCTAGGACTCCAAGGGGTCCTAGGAGTCCGATCTTGCCCGGGTCTCGCCGGAGAAGAAGACTCCTATCAGGAGTCTTCTTCCTGGTTTGATCCCCTTTTTTTTTTTTTTTTATTTTGGGCTTTGGTGGGCTAAATTGGTTTTGGGCTATAACAGGTATATTGAGTCGAAAATCAATGATACCGTCAAGGCTGGCATGTCTTATGTATGCTAAAAAATGAGGGTGGTTGATCTCACAACCATTTATGTGGTGACACTAATACAAGAATATGGATGCTCATTAGAGAATGAGTTCACTGAATTGACCTACAAAAGAATAATCAGATGGAGTCTTATTTATATGTCAACTGATAATTCTCTAGTGGGAGTTGTGTAAGTGATCCTTTGACCTGAGATTACCATGGTATCTTATGTACATAGATCCATATTTTGGTTCACTACCTAACTTGATTCTTTGATCCTTATATGGTGTGTTCTAGATATGGTGAAGTATGCATGGAGGTTGTGAGTGATCAATAAAAGATTAGTCACTCCTAATAAAGGGAGCGAACATCTTATGTGATCTCATAGGACGGTGATCTTGGAAGTCTTTAGCCAAAACAGGGTGATAATTAGAAAAAAAATTCTAATATATCATCAACTAAATCATCACCTTCAAATCAAGATACATAAAAATAAGTGATTGAGTTTGATATATTTTCATGTCCATAGCTCATCTAGAGTATTGTTTGACTGAAGGATTGAATTACACAGGAACTTACCACTGAAGGATATTTGATAATTTTTTATTAAAAATTTAAATCTTTTAAATAGTCATGATATATTGCTAGATGTCAATCTTGACTTTTGGGCTTGACAAAAATTGACAGAATTTGATTCTGAAATCAATTTGGAAGAGTCCAAGTTGATTGGGACTCTTTGGGTGACCTAATCTCATCAGATTAGGATTATGTCCAAAGTCCGGATCTACTGCTGGCTAGATTTGAAACCAATAGGTCACACACTTTAGAATTTAGCCTTGATCTAATTTAATTAGAGTTTAATATAAATTATATGGGTTAATTTGATATGCTAGCATATTGTATTAACCCAAGTTCCCAAACTGGTTTGGTTCAAAGTATTTATGCTAACCTAGACCAGTTGGCTTTAACCTAATGGGATTGGGTCAATTTGGATTGGATCTTTATTCAACTTGGACTAATTTTAAGTGAAGAAGGACTCCTCTATGTTCACCAAAAGCTACACAAAAATATAATTGCCGTCCACCTCAAATCAACGTGAGAAATAAAGAGTCCTTCTTAAAGAAGGCTCTTTATTAAACGCATTACCTTAGAAGATAAATCAGAATTCCTATGTTTTGATACCAAAAATTAATGGAATTTTTATGACATGTAGAGAAGGAAGATTTCTTCTGGTCTAGTATTTTAATCATCAAAAATTTACTCTGTGAATTTATTCATCATGTGGGAAGTTGGAGCACCAAAAGTTGGCACCCCTTCATCCCATGTAATGTCCCCAGGTCCCCTATTTATAGGGGAAGTCCCAAAGAGCTTCTGGATGAGATTTTTTGATTAGCTAGAGATAAGGGATATGGAAATTATGAGAAAAATTTGAAAAAATTTTGAGAAAAAAAAGAGGGGAATTTGAGTGGCAAAATTTGCTACAAGGGTGGTGAGATTTTTAGCAAGTGTTGCTAGAGTGCCCTAGGATTTGGTTTTTTCATGTGTTGGAGCTAAAAATTAAATCCTAGGTTGTATAACATCTAAAGAGTGTCTTCTTGGTATTATTTTGGTGGCAAGATCAAAAGCAACTAGACTTTGGTGCGATCGTGATGTAAGTTTGAAGCTGGCTGTGTTCTTGAGAAGACAAAGCTGCGGCTGCACACCAGTTGGAAAGGATCTTGGCCAACTTGGAAATATGGATCACTATTGAAGGATTTCTACCTTGAGGTCTTGTGGAGAACACCAACATGTCACTTTTCTATTTTAGTTAAAGTATAATATTCTATCTCTTTGCATGCTTGAATTTATTTTGATCATGTTCGGCAAGATGATTCTAAGGTTTTGGGTTCGGCTCGATAGTTTTATTGGATGAAGCTATTGATTTGAATATTTTAAAAATTTTAAAAGTTATTTTTACTATATGGCCAGACCCAACAGTAGTATGAGCCACCTTTATTTGATTCGATCAAACAAGTGCAATATAGTAGCTTAGAATTGTTCTTGTTCATATCCTGCCAAAAATGTAGCATTGTTATTGCATCGATTCTTCAAACTCAAAAAAATATTTTTTTTTATGAATCATGATTCTAAATTTTAATTATTAAATTATAAATTTATGATAATTTAAAATTTTATTATCATGGTTGCATGATGATTAAATCGATGTATAGCTAATAAGGGTGTTATGCATGCCTAATTAGATTAGAGTATGTTATATTATATGAATTTGTTAGTCATATGTTATGACTTTGATTGTACCCTTATATATTTTTTGGCATGATAATGTGATTGCTATTTTGAATAGTAGAAGCATGCAAATTTGCATAATTTAGTGTATATTTATATGCTTATATAGTTAGGATGTGTCGAGATAGTTTAAAGTCTCATAAAATTATATTAAGTTGTAATGTCGGATTCACTTTTAAATCAAAAGTCAAATTCTTAAGATCAATTGGTCAGAAAAGTATGAAAGATGATTTTCTAATTAGGTCCGTATGCTGGCCTGGCCAACTCTGTTGGTGTCTAGAAAAGCTACGGGAGCCTCCCACCTACTTACCTGGCCAATTTGGTCTTCTTGAATTTTGACTTAGATTGATTAGTGATGTAGACACTACAAGGGCCTTCCTTCAAACTTGATTGATAGAGTATGTCAAGATCTTAGTGAGCTTGTTGTGCTATCCACAAGGCTTACTATAGAAATTGACATGATGTTGATCAAGTGCATATTGATGCTTATGGCATATTTGAATAGTGTTGCTTTGTTGTTGCTATCCACAAGGGCAGCATTATTTAAGTATGACTATATGGATTGAAGGGTCAACTTAACTAGAACACTATAGTTTGTTGTGCTATCCACAAGACTATATGTGATCTAGAGGTCAGAATGAAAGATGTTGAGAATTGTAAAGGTATAATTGGTAAAGAGTTACCTACTCTTGAACTCATGAATACTTGTTGTGCTATCCACAAGGTGTTTGTGAGGAATAGAGATCTCAACCCACTAAGAAATTAGTATGTTTCTCGATTTTCATATTTGAGGGCTATGAAGTTCGATAAAATAGTGAAAACAATTAGATAAAAGTCCTAGTCTAGTTGTGAATGTCTTCATGAGTTGTCCCTTATATTGTGTTCTTGTCATTGTAGATTAACTACACTTATGGCATCCTCACTGTCCCTTAGAGGTATCCTAGATACTAACAAGTTGACCAACTAACTATGTCGACTGGTTAAGAACTTGAGAATTATTCTCACTCAGAGAAAGTCTCCTACATTCTGGATACACCTGCTCCAGATTCTCTTGGAGAAGATGCTTTCGAGGAGGAAAGGGCCACATACAAGATGTGAAAAGATGACAGTGTGACTGTCAAATGTATCATGCTTGCCTCCATGAGCAATGAGCTCCAGAGAGCATGAGGACATGGACGTTCCTCTATTCTCCTTAATCTTAAGGAGTTATATGGGAGCAAAGTCGAACTGCTCGATATGAGATATCGAAGTAGTTGTTCGTGCCCGTATGACTGAAGGCTCTTCCGTGCAAATGCATGTCCTAAAGATGATTGATTTGATCACTCATCTGGGATAGCTGATTTTGCCATGGATGGTGAACTGAGCCAGATTTGATCCTGCAGTCTCTCTCTGATCTTTTTTTCAGTTTGTCATTAATTATCATATGAACAAACTGAACATCAGCTTGTTGAGCTGCTGAATATGTTAAAAATAGAAGAGCCATTTCAAGGGTGAAAAGGCTCAGGTTCTTCATGTTGATAAGATCAGCAAGAAGAAGGAAAGAAGGATTCTAAGAAAAAGCTGAACCCTAAGGCTGGCATCTCCAAGAAGAAGGTGAAGAAGGTCTCCACCAAAGGTACTTGTTATCACTGTGGCAAGGAGGGCCACTGAAGAAAAATTGCAAGGAGTACCTTGCAACTGTGAAATCAGCAAACGTTGCTAAAGATTTGTATATGATACAAACTAATTTATCATTAAGTACTTCAATGTCAGATTCTTGGTATTGGATACCCCTGTGGTTCACACCTTTGCAAATCATTGCAGGGTCTAGGAATAAAAATCTGAATAAAGGTGACTTCGAGCTGTTCGATGCAAGTGGAGAGTCCATTCAAGCCAAGCCAAGGAACCAGGGTTTTGAAGTTGCCTTCGAAAAGTTTTGAACTAAAGACTGTTATTACATTCTCAAATATTGTTAGAAATATTATTTCTGTACCATTGTTATTGGAAAAATTTTGAAATAATTACAAAGAACAATGGTTGTTCTATATATTTTTAATGAATATTATGGAAGTACTTTTATTGATAATGGTCTTATGTTTCTTTCACTTAATGATAATGTGCTTCATGTTGATAATATGAAGAAAAGAAAGAGAGAGGATGTGAATGTCACATACCTCTGGCACTGCCGACTTGGCCATATAAATGAGTCAAGGATTAACAAGTTATACAAAGATAATTTTTTTATCCTTATGATTATGAATCATATGAAACTTGTGAATCTTGCTCATGAAAAAATGATAAGACTCCATTTACTGGACATGAATCAGACGAGTGACATTTTGGACCTTTGTACATACTGATGTGTGTGGTCCAATATCGATTCAAGCCAGAGGTGGATACTCTTACTTCATCATATTTACTGATGATATGTCTAGATTTGGATATGTGTATTTAATGAAATACAAATCTGAAGTCTTTGACAAATTTAAAGAGTATCAAAGAATGGTCGAGAAACAAACTAGTAAAAGTATTAAAGCTCTTCGATCGGATCGAGGAGGAGAATACTTGTCTAGTGAGTTCCTCGATTATTTGAAATAAAATGGTATACTCTCTCAATGGACACCTCCTTATACTCCATAATTAAATAAATTGTGAAAAAGAGGAATCGCACCTTATTAGATATGGTGCGGTCCATGATGTGTTTCATGGATCTTCTATTATCCTTTTGGGAATACGTCGAGACTGCAGCGTATATTTTAAATAAAGTATCTTTGAAATCTGTTTCTAGCATTCATATAAAATAGGAAAAGAAAAAGATCCAATCTTAAGCATCTTAAGATTTGGGGCTACCGCTTATGTGAAAAATATTGATGGACATAAGCTGGATGCTAGATCAGAAAAATACAGGT
>NC_025994.2:39900230-39963524 GCF_000442705.2 Elaeis guineensis
TAGTGCCAATTCTGTTGGTGCATAATTTCATCGATGCCGGAGAAGCTGGAGTCGAGGGGATCACGGCCGCCACCGAGACATGCAAAGAAAGTCTAAACCAGAGTTGGGGTGCTCCGGCAAGACCCTCCGATGCTCAAGTTAGTACTCTGCCTCAACAGAAATGGAGCACTCGAATGAGATTTTTTGTAGGGTTTCAAGATAGAGTTTAGAGCTAGAGGAGAACGTATATGGGGGGTCTCTTTTATAGACAGGAGAGCATAACTGATTGATAGCGACGTTCGTAACTACCTGGTAGTGGGCCGTTCGGGCCACTTGGAGTTTGTTACGGAGAGTGGAGTGGTGTCTATTATCGCGACTTGTCAGAGAGTGGTGGGACCACATGGCGTTTGTTACAGAGAGTAGTGAGTGTCTGTTGTCGTGACTCGCTAGGGAGTCCGGACCGGACAGCTAAAGCTCGGTTGCATGTCTGGTGGAGCGGAATAGCTCTCTGTCACAGCAATCTAGGAGAAGGTCGGATGTCTCTGAGGTTGCAGATGGGTTAACTGTGGTTGGATGCTGTTGGTGCTGCAGACGGAAGTCATCTGCTGTAGAAGCTCAGACGGAGTCTGATTCTTGTAGGAGTCCGGAAGGAGGTCACTTACTGTAGAAGCTCGGATGGAGATCGATTGTCGTGGAAGCCTGGATGGAGATCACTCATTGTAGAAGTTTGTCTGAAATCCATCCACTGTAGAAGTTCGAACGGAGTCCGATTCTTATAGGAGCTCGAATGAATTCGGAAGACGGTCGACCACCGCAGAAACTTGGATGGAGTCTGGCTACTATAGAAGTCCTGCTGTTGGAGAAGCTCGAACATTGACGAAGTCTGAAAGAAGCTCGGAGTATAGTCGATCGTGATAGGAGGAAGTCTGGAAGAGATTCGGAGAGTAATCGATCACTGTAGAAAATCGGCTGATAGTGAAGCCCAGAGAGCATTTGAAGCGGTCTGATAGATGAATGAAGGAGCTCATTATTGGAGAAGTCTGGATGGCACGATAAGAGTTCGTCCGTTGGAGGAATCTAGAGGACACTATGGAAGGTCGACTGCTGGAGGAGTCCAGATGGCTCTGTGGAAGCTCGGACGATCGGGGGAGATCAGAAAGACGCCGTGCGTGGTCGAAAGCCGGAAGAGTCCTGAGAGGGTTGGCCTCTTACAAACTTCAGCTGGGGTTATTTTATACCAACAGCACCAATATCCTTATATTAGTATCACCACATAAGTGGTTGTGAGATCAACTGAAAGAATTATCCCTAAAGCCATCGAATATGGATGCGATAGGGTGTTCATTATAATTTATCTTTCAACTCATATAATTGACATTAATATTATTAATAAAATTGATATTTTGGTTCATTATATGCTACACCTTATAAATTTTAGATTATAAAGAACTCCATAGGTCTGGACAATGATTTTAGGATCGTGATGAGATCATGCTAGTGAGATCTAAATCTTGATAGCTCTGATCTAAAATATTCATAGTCATTGGTATTATCACGCCTCCGACCCAAGATTGTGGATCGAGGGTCGCGGCAACCGCCGCATACTCATGAAGAACTCTCTCATAAGCATGCAAGGCATCTCATCACGATATCCAATGCATCACAGTGGAATAAATTCAAATAATTATTATTCAACTGTAATTCAAGTAATTAAATCAAATGTCTTACATCCAATAAAATTTTTGCTAAAAATAAAACAATAGGTCTAGGTTCAATGAAGTTGACAATGCTAATCTCGCTTCTAAAAGCTCTGTCCCAATATTTCATCCACGCTCGAAATTAATTATCTGAATCTGAAAAATAGAAAGGAAGGTAATGAGCTAGACAGCCCAGTAAGTAACAAATATCTCAACTAGATAATTCAGATATTATATAATTTTCAAGAATAATGCTGCAAATAAACATAAAAATATATTTCATATTGATTTAATACAAATCAAATATTTTCATATAATATAATCATAAATCCGATTCGATTCAAAAACACTCGTAACTCAACAGCCTTGACTATGACCAACGTTTAACCCCCATTGGCGGGGTCCACAGAATACCAGCGTGCAACCCCCACTGGCAGGATCCACAAAACCAGCGCACAATCCCCACTGGCAGGGTCCACAAACACTAGCGCACAACCCCCACTGGCAGGGTCCACTGAGTACCAATGTATAATCTCCATTGGCGGAGCCCACTGAAACATAGTTAGGCTGAGAGCATAAATCCGATCTGTATCAAAACACTTAGTATCATAATATATCATAATTTTTCACTGAACGTGTTCATAATCGACGTACCATAATATTTTAAAAGTACTTTTCTTTCAAAACATAATTTCATAAATCATGCATAATTTCAGAGAATAATTATTTATTTTTAGAATAAATATGGAATATCTCGAGAAGATGATTCATTACTTACCTTTCATGGAGAACTGAATGAAAAGGTTGACTAACTTCTAGGAGATTCTTCCGTGCCTATTATCCAAAATTATATTTTACATTAATTTTAATTCAAAATTAAATCTAAATAAATCCCAATTCAAAACCTCACTTAAAATTGACTCTTTCCTAAACTCGATCAAAAACATCAGATGAAGCCTTCCACTTCGCTAATCCTAGAGGAACAACTTTAGAGAGAGAGAAATCCATCAAGAGAGAGAAACAATCTAGAGAGAGAAAATTCTAGAGAGAGAAAGTAGAGAGAGAAAGTCCAATTCTAGAGAGAGAAAGTCAGGGTTCAGACTGAAAGAAGAGAGAGGAGAGAGAGAAACTCTCTCTTTCATCATTTTTTATTTTTTTTTATTATTTATTTGTTCATTTATTTATTTATTTATTTATTTATATATAAGTGTATATATATATATATTGTTATTTTTATTATATTTTATTTTATTTATTTATTTATTTTTTCTTTTCTTTTCTTTTCTCTTTTCTTTTCTTTTTCTCTTTTCTTCTTTTCTTTTCTTTTTCTTCTTTTTCTTCTTTTCTTTTCTTTTTTTCTTTTCTTTTCTTTTTCTTTTCTTTTCTTTTTCTTTCTTTTCTTTTTCTTGGTGCTTCCCGTGCCGAAACAGGGGACCGGCATCCTCCGGCCTTGACCGGCCGTTCAGGCCACGGCCGCCGCGACGGAGGCCGGCGGCAGAGAGGGGCCTTTCCCCCGATCACAGAGAGGTATGGCCGGCGGTCAATTTTGATCGCCGACGCTGGAAAATCCATGGGAAAGAGACCAAAACAGAGGTCCCTTTCTCCGACCGAAAATCGATGACTCTCATCGCCGGCAGCCGCGCACAAGGGCATGGGAGGAAGGAGAAGAAAGAGGGGAAGAAGAAGGAGACTCACCTCGGCCTCCGGTGACCTCGTCGACGGGCAATCACGATGAGAATCAAAACGGTGTCCGCGGTTTCGATCGAGAAAAATGGAGAGAAAGAGAGAGGGAGGAGGCCGATGTTCGGTCTCAAGGGAGAGGGGTCTTCTTATAGGGAACCCTAGGACTCCGAGGGGTCCTAGGAGTCCGATCTTGCCCGGGTCTCGTCGGAGAAGAAGACTCCTATCGGGAGTCTTCTTCCCGGTTTGATCTCCTATTTTTTTTTTTTTCCTGTTTTGTGCTTTGGTGGGCTGAATTGGTTTTGGGCTATAACATTCTTCACCCCTAAAAAGAAATTTCATCCTCGAAATTTTTCATACCTATCACCATTGTATTGGAAGCCTGTGGATTCTGTTGAGTAAGCGTATAAACTCTTCCCTGGGTTTTAGAAATCTGTCCACCACCCTTATGTTGTCCTTCATAAGTTCTTTGGCCAACTTGATTTTCAGTATTTAGCGGGCAGCTAGCAATTTTATGATCCATCTGACCATATTTGAAACAAGCACCTGTATTCCAATAGCAATCCTTGTCTGCATGATTTTTGCCACATCTGGAGCACGGCTCACCATCAATCTGTTGAGTCTTATTGTCTACTGCTCTCTTAGCTGATCTTTTGATGTTTTTATTATTCTGCCCTTGTGTATCATTTGATTTTGCTCTCTTTCTTTGCCTTCTTTCCCTTTCCATGCGTTCTTCATTGACTTCCCTTTCAATTATCAGTGCTTTGTTTACCACATCTGCATAAGTTGTCAATTCATATGGAACCACTTGTTTTCGAATCTCAGTTCTCAGTCCCATCTCAAACTTGTGAACACGTTCTTGCTCACCATCCACTAATCTCGGAGCAAATTTTACTAACTCTGTAAAATTTGCTTCATATTCAGACACACTCATACCCTTTTGCTTCAAATAAATAAACTCTTGCTCTTTCTGGATCCTTATACTTCAAGGAAAATACTGATCGTAGAATGCAATCCGAAATCTTTTCTAGGTAAGTATTTCGCCATCTTGTTCATGCTTGCGCTGTAGTCGCTGACACCAGTTGTATGCTTCTCCTTGTAGTAAATAAGCTGCGTATCGAATCTTTTCTTCATCAAGACACCTTGGACAGTGAAGGCCTTCTCCATCTCCATTATCCAGTTATCAGCCTCCAAAGGTTCAGTAGTCCCCTTGAAAGCTGGAGGAGCAAGCTTTTTAAATTCTGAAATGTTGTTCTGTTGTACTGGTTGCTCTCCATGTTGTGGTGGTGGATGCTGATGTTGTTGTGTATCTCGTTGTATCTCTGTTGTTCAAACATTTACTGCTGTATTTGTTGTTGCGCTTGTACCATCCTGATTAGGGTCTGCATTAACTGAGCCATATCTGGTTCTTGACGTGCTCTCGAAGTACTCCCATTAGGATCTATGACTCCCTCCTCCTGAGGGGTGCCACTGGTCAGATGGTGAGTGCTACCATCCCGTGGTTGTGATGTCTCTCTTGCAATTCCTTGAGTAGTTCTTGTCATTCTACGGGGAGGCATGGTAACCTTGTAGTAGTAAAACCTTATTAGATTCATTTATCTATTTGTTAAGATAGATTTATTATGATGCTCATACTCTAACTCCCAATATTCCTAATGTTTACCCACCGACACTCATACTATGTCAAATTCTATGTGTCACAATTTATCCACTTATGCTCTGATATCATATTAATTGTCACGCCCCCGACCCGAGATTGTAGATCGAGGGTCGCGGCAACCGCCGCATACTCATGAAGAACTCTCTCCATAAGCATGCAAGGCATCTCATCACGATATCAATGCATCACAGCGGAATAAATTCAAATAATTATTATTCAACTATAATTCAAGTAATTAAATCAAATGTCTTACATCCAATAAAATTTTTGCTAAAAATAAAACAATAGGTCTAGGTTCAATGAAGTTGACAATGCTAATCTCGCTTCTAAAAGCTCTGTCTCAATATTTCATCCCACGCTCAAAATTAATTATCTGAATCTAAAAAATAGAAAGAAAGATAATGAGCTAGACAGCCCAGTAAGTAACAAATATCTCAACTAGATAATTCAGATATTATATAATTTTCAAGAATAATGCTGCAAATAAACATAAAAATATATTTCATGCTGATTTAATAAAAATCAAATATTTTCATATAATATAATCATAAATCCGATTCGATTCAAAAACACTCGTAACTCAACAGCCTTGACTATGACCAACGTTTAACCCCCATTGGTGGGGTCCACAGAATACCAGCGCACAACCCCCACTGGCAGGGTCCATAAATACCAGCGCACAACCTCCACTGGCAGGGTCCACAAACACCAGCGCACAACCCCCACTGGTAGGGTCCACTGAGTACCAACGTATAATCCCCATTGGCGGAGCCCACTGAAACATAGTTAGGCTGAGAGCATAAATTCGATCTGTATCAAAATACTTAGTATCATAATATATAATAATTTTTCACTAAACGTGTTCATAATCGACATACCATAATATTTCAAAAGTACTTTTCTTTCAAAACATAATTTCATAAATCATGCATAACTTCAGAGAATAATTATTTATTTTTAGAATAAATATGGAATATCTCGAGAAGATGATTCATTACTTACCTTTCACGGAGCACTGAATGAACAGGTCGACTAACTTCTAGGAGATTCTTCCATGCCTATTATCCAAAATTATATTTTTATATTAATTTTAATTCAAAATTAAATCTAAACAAATCCCAATTCAAAACCTCACTTAAAATCGACTCTTTCCTAAACTCGATCAAAAATATCAGATGAAGCCTTCCACTTCACTAATCCTAGAGGAACAACTTTAGAGAGAGAGAAATCCATCAAGAGAGAGAAACAACCTAGAGAGAGAAAATTCTAGAGAGAGAAAGTAGAGAGAGAAAGTCCAATTCCAGAGAGAGAAAGTCAGGGTTCAGACTGAAAGAAGAGAGAGGAGAGAGAGAAACTCTCTCTTTCATCATTTTTCATTTTTTTTATTATTTATTTGTTCATTTATTTATATATATATATATATAAGTGTATATATATATATATATTATTATTTTTATTATATTATATTATATTTATTTATTTTTCTTTTCTTTTCTTTTCTCTTTTCTTTTCTTTTTCTCTTTTTCTTCTTTTCTTTTCTTTTTCTTTTTCTTCTTTTTCTTCTTTTCTTTTCTTTTTCTTTTCTTTTCTTTTTCTTCTTTTCTTTTCTTTTTCTTTTCTTTTCTTTTTCTTGGTTCTTCCCATGCCGGAACAGGGGACTGGCATTCTTCGGCCTTGATCGATCGTTCGGGCCACGGTCACCACGGTGGAGGCCGACGGCAGAGAGGGGCCTTTCCCCCGATCACAGAGAGGTATGGCCGGCGGTCAATTTCGATCGCTGGCACCGGAAAATCCACGGGAAAGAGACCAAAACAGAGGTCCCTTTCTCCGATCGAAAATCGACGACTCTCGTCGCCGGCAGCCACGCACAAGGGCATGGGAGGAAGGAGAAGAAAGAGGGGAAGAAGAAGGAGACTCACCTTGGCCTCCGGTGACCTCGTCGGCGGGCAATCACGACGAGAATTAAAATGGTGTCCGCGGTTTCGATCGAGAAAAATGGAGAGAAAGAGAGAGGGAGGAGGCCGATGTTCGGTCTCAAGGGAGAGGGGGTCTTCTTATAGGGAACCCTAGGACTCCAAGGGGTCCTAGGAGTCCGATCTTGCCCGGGTCTCGCCGGAGAAGAAGACTCCTATCAGGAGTCTTCTTCCTGGTTTGATCCCCTTTTTTTTTTTTTTTTATTTTGGGCTTTGGTGGGCTAAATTGGTTTTGGGCTATAACAGGTATATTGAGTCGAAAATCAATGATACCGTCAAGGCTGGCATGTCTTATGTATGCTAAAAAATGAGGGTGGTTGATCTCACAACCATTTATGTGGTGACACTAATACAAGAATATGGATGCTCATTAGAGAATGAGTTCACTGAATTGACCTACAAAAGAATAATCAGATGGAGTCTTATTTATATGTCAACTGATAATTCTCTAGTGGGAGTTGTGTAAGTGATCCTTTGACCTGAGATTACCATGGTATCTTATGTACATAGATCCATATTTTGGTTCACTACCTAACTTGATTCTTTGATCCTTATATGGTGTGTTCTAGATATGGTGAAGTATGCATGGAGGTTGTGAGTGATCAATAAAAGATTAGTCACTCCTAATAAAGGGAGCGAACATCTTATGTGATCTCATAGGACGGTGATCTTGGAAGTCTTTAGCCAAAACAGGGTGATAATTAGAAAAAAAATTCTAATATATCATCAACTAAATCATCACCTTCAAATCAAGATACATAAAAATAAGTGATTGAGTTTGATATATTTTCATGTCCATAGCTCATCTAGAGTATTGTTTGACTGAAGGATTGAATTACACAGGAACTTACCACTGAAGGATATTTTGATAATTTTTTATTAAAAATTTAAATCTTTTAAATAGTCATGATATATTGCTAGATGTCAATCTTGACTTTTGGGCTTGACAAAAATTGACAGAATTTGATTCTGAAATCAATTTGGAAGAGTCCAAGTTGATTGGGACTCTTTGGGTGACCTAATCTCATCAGATTAGGATTATGTCCAAAGTCCGGATCTACTGCTGGCTAGATTTGAAACCCAATAGGTCACACACTTTAGAATTTAGCCTTGATCTAATTTAATTAGAGTTTAATATAAATTATATGGGTTAATTTGATATGCTAGCATATTGTATTAACCCAAGTTCCCAAACTGGTTTGGTTCAAAGTATTTATGCTAACCTAGACCAGTTGGCTTTAACCTAATGGGATTGGGTCAATTTGGATTGGATCTTTATTCAACTTGGACTAATTTTAAGTGAAGAAGGACTCCTCTATGTTCACCAAAAGCTACACAAAAATATAATTGCCGTCCACCTCAAATCAACGTGAGAAATAAAGAGTCCTTCTTAAAGAAGGCTCTTTATTAAACGCATTACCTTAGAAGATAAATCAGAATTCCTATGTTTTGATACCAAAAATTAAGGAATTTTTATGACATGTAGAGAAGGAAGATTTCTTCTGGTCTAAGTATTTTAATCATCAAAAATTTACTCTGTGAATTTATTCATCATGTGGGAAGTTGGAGCACCAAAAGTTGGCACCCCTTCATCCCATGTAATGTCCCCAGGTCCCCTATTTATAGGGGAAGTCCCAAAGAGCTTCTGGATGAGATTTTTTGATTAGCTAGAGATAAGGGATATGGAAATTATGAGAAAAATTTGAAAAAATTTTGAGAAAAAAAAGAGGGAAATTTGAGTGGCAAAATTTGCTACAAGGGTGGTGAGATTTTTAGCAAGTGTTGCTAGAGTGCCCTAGGATTTGGTTTTTTCATGTGTTGGAGCTAAAAATTAAATCCTAGGTTGTATAACATCTAAAGAGTGTCTTCTTGGTATTATTTTGGTGGCAAGATCAAAAGCAACTAGACTTTGGTGCGATCGTGATGTAAGTTTGAAGCTGGCTGTGTTCTTGAGAAGACAAAGCTGCGGCTGCACACCAGTTGGAAAGGATCTTGGCCAACTTGGAAATATGGATCACTATTGAAGGATTTCTACCTTGAGGTCTTGTGGAGAACACCAACATGTCACTTTTCTATTTTAGTTAAAGTATAATATTCTATCTCTTTGCATGCTTGAATTTATTTTGATCATGTTCGGCAAGATGATTCTAAGGTTTTGGGTTCGGCTCGATAGTTTTATTGGATGAAGCTATTGATTTGAATATTTTAAAAAATTTTAAAAGTTATTTTTTACTATATGGCCAGACCCAACAGTAGTATTGAGCCACCTTTATTTGATTCGATCAAACAAGTGCAATATAGTAGCTTAGAATTGTTCTTGTTCATATCCTGCCAAAAATGTAGCATTGTTATTGCATCGATTCTTCAAACTCAATAAAATATTTTTAATTTTTTATGAATTATGATTCTAAATTTTAATTATTACATTATAAATTTATGATAATTTAAAATTTTATTATCATGATTGCATGATGATTAAATCGATGTATAGCTAATAAGGGTGTTATGCATGTCTCATTAGATTAGAGTATGTTATATTATATGAATTTGTTAGTCATATATTATGACTTTGAGTGTACCCTTATATATTTTTTGGCATGATAATGTGATTGCTATTTTGAATAATAGAAGCATGCAAATTTGCATAATTTATAGTGTATATTTTATATGCTTATATAGTTAGGATGTGTCGAGATTAGTTTAAAATCCATCATAAAATTATATTAAGTTGTAATGTCGGGATTCACTTTTAAATCAAAAGATAAATTCTTAAGATCAATGGGTATCCAGAAAAGTATGAAAGGTGGTTTTCTAATTAAATCTGTATGCTGGCCTAGCCAACTCTGTTGGTGTCTAGAAAAGCTACAGGGAGCCTCCCACCTACTTTATCTGACCAATTTGGTCTTCTTGAATTTTGGACTTAGATTGATTAGTGATGTAGACGCTACAAGGGCCTTCCTTCAAACTTGATTGATAGAGTATGTCAAGATCTTAGTGAGCTTGTTGTGCTATCCATAAGGCTTACTATAGAAATTGACATGATGTTGATCAAGTGTATATTAATGCTTATGGCATATTTGAATAGTGTTGCTTTGTTATGCTATCCACAAGGGCAGCATTATTTAAGTATGACTATATGGAATTGAAGGGTCAACTTAACTAGAACACTATAGTTTGTTGTGCTATCCACAAGACTATATGTGATCTAGAGTACAGAATAAAAGATGTTGAAAATTGTAAAGGTATAATTAGTAAAGAGTTACCTACTCTTGAACTCATGAATATTAGTTATGCTATCCATAAGGTGTTTGTGAGGAATAGAGATCTCAACCTCACTAAGAAACATTAATATGTTTCTCAATTTTCATATTTGAGGACTATGAAGTTTGATAAAATAATAAAAGACATAATTAGATAAAAGTCCTAGTCTAATAGTGAATATCTTCATGAGTTGTCCACTTATATTGTGTTCTTGTCATTGTAGATTAACTACACTTATGGCATCCTCATTGTCCCTTAGAGGTATCCTAGATTCTAATAAGTTGACCAAACCTAACTATGTCGACTAGTTAAGGAACTTGAGAATTATTTTCACTCAAGAGAAAATCTTCTACATTCTGGAGACACCTGCTCCAGATTCTCTTGGAGAAGATGCTTTCGAGGAGGAAAGGGCCACATACAAGATGTGAAAAGATGATAGTATGACTGTCAAATGTATCATGCTTGCCTCCATGAGCAACGAGCTCTCGAGACAGCATGAGAACATGAACGTTCCCTCTATTCTTCTTAATCTTAAGGAGTTATATGGGGAGCAAAGTCGAACTGCTCGGTATGAGATATCGAAGTAGTTGTTCTGTGCCCGTATGACTGAAGGCTCTTCCGTGCAAATGCATGTCCTAAAGATGATTGATTTGATCACTCATCTGGGATAGCTGAATTTTGCCATGGATGGTGAACTAAATCAGAATTTGATCCTGCAGTCTCTCTCTGAGTCTTTTTTTCAGTTTGTCATTAATTATCATATGAACAAACTGAGCATCTGCTTGTTTGAGCTGCTGAATATGTTAAAAATAGTAAAGAGCCATTTTAAGGATAAAAAGACTCAGGTACTTCATGTTGATAAGATCAGCAAGAAGACGACAAAGAAGGATTCTAAGAAAAAGCTGAACCCTAAGGCTGGCATCTCCAAGAAGAAGGTGAAGAAGGTCTCTACCAAAGGTACTTGTTATCATTGTAGCAAGGAGGGCCACTAGAAAAAAAATTGCAAGAAGTACCTTGCAACTGTGAAATCAGCAAACGTTGCTAAAGATTTGTATATGATACAAACTAATTTATCATTAAGTACTTCAATATCAGATTCTTGAATATTGGATACCACCTATGGTTCATACCTTTGCAAATCATTGCAGGGTCTATAGGGAATAAAAAATCTGAATAAAGGTGACTTCAAGCTGTTCGATGCAAATGGAGAGTCCATTCAAGCCAAATCCAAAAGAACCAGAGTTTTGAAGTTGCCTTTAGGAAAAGTTTTGAAACTAAAGATCTGTTATTACATTCTACATATTGTTAGAAATATTATTTCTGTACCATTGTTATTGGAATAAAGTTTTAAAATAATTACAAAGAACAATGATTGTTCTATATATTTTTTTAATGAATATTATGGAAGTACTTTTATTGATAATGGTCTTATATTTCTTTTACTTAATGATAATGTGCTTCATGTTGATAATATGAAGAAAAGAAAGAGAGAGGATGTGAGTGTCACATACCTCTGACACTGCCGACTTGGCCATATAAATGAGTCAAAGATTAACAAGTTATACAAAGATAATTTTTTTAATCCTTATTATTATGAATCATATAAACTTGTGAATCTTACCTCATAGAAAAAATGATTAAGACTCTATTTACTGGACATGAAGATCAGACGAGTGACATTTTGGATTTTGTACATACTGATGTGTGTAGTCCAATATCGATTCAAGCCAGAAGTGGAGACTCTTACTTCATCATATTTATTGATGATATGTCTAGATTTAGATATGTGTATTTAATGAAATACAAATCTGAAGTCTTTGACAAATTTAAAGAGTATCAAAGAATGGTCGAGAAACAAACTAGTAAAGTATTAAAGCTCTTCGATTGGTTCGAGGAGGAGAATACTTGTCTAGTGAGTTTCTCGATTATTTGAAATAAAATGATATACTCTCTCAATGGATACCTCCTTATACTCTATAATTAAATAGAATTGTGAAAAAGAGGAATCGCATCTTATTAGATATGGTGCGGTCCATGATGTGTTTCATGGATCTTCTATTATCTTTTTGGGAATACGTCTTCGAGACTGCAGCGTATATTTTAAATAAAGTATCTTTGAAATCTGTTTCTAGCATTTCATATAAAATAAGGAAAAGAAAAAGATCCAATCTTAAGCATCTTAAGATTTGGGGCTACCTAGCTTATGTGAAAAATATTGATGGACATAAGTTGGATGCTAGATCAGAAAAATACAGGTTTGTAGGTTATCCCAAAGAGAGTATAGGATACTACTTCTGTAACCCTATTCAACAAAGGGTGTTTGTTAGTAAGCATGCCATTTTCTTGGAGAAAGAGTTTATCCAAGAAAGAGGCAGTGGGAGGTCCGTTGAACTTGAGAAAGTTCAAAACCTACTATCCATCTAAGATTCACCAGATGGTTCTCAACCTAATATGCCCATTGTTGAGGCACAGCCACTACACACACCTCCTCTCCGAAGGTCAAGTAGAGTGCGTAGTGTACCATTCAGGTATGGGTTTGTCATTGAGAATGACAACACAACCCACATCATTGAGAATGATAAGCCTATGACTTATTTGAAAGCTGTCATAAGTAGTGACTCTGACAAGTGGCTCAATGTCATGAAATCCAAAATAGACTCCATGTATGCCAACCAAGTTTGGACGTTAGTTAATGCGCTTGAGGGTGTGACCCCAATAGGCTGCAAATGGGTCTTCAAAAAGAAGATTGGAGCAGATGGCCTGATAAAGACCTATAAGGCCAGGCTTGTGGCAAAAGGTTTCAGACAAAAATAAGGTACTGATTATAAAGAAACCTTTTCATTGGTAGCCATGCTCAAGTCTATTCGGATAATGTTGCTATTGCAGCATACCATGACTATGAGATCTGACAGATGGATGTCAAGACTACCTTCCTTAATAGAAATCTTGAAGAAGAAGTCTATATGACTCAGCCAGAGGGATTTATCTCAAGTGGGAGAGCAAATCAGGTATGCAACCTGAATAGATCCATATATGGATTAAAGTAAGCATTGAGGAGCTGGAACATCTATTTTGATGAGATAATCAAATCGTTTAGCTTCATTAAAAATATGGATGAATCTTGTATGTACAAGAAGAGTGGTAAAAGTACTATTATCTTCTTGATCTTGTATGTGGATGACATACTGCTCATTAGGAATGATATCCCGATATTGTAATCAGTCAAGACTTGGCTATAACAAAATTTTTCATAAAATACTTGAGTGAAGCATCATATATACTTGGTATAAAGATTTATAGGGATAGATTGAAAAGGATGTTAGGCTTGTCCCATTCTAGGTACATTGACCTTGTGTTGAAAGGTTCAACATGGAGGAAAGTAAAAGAGGTTACTTGCCCATAGGTCATGGCATACAACTCTCTAAGAAGATATCTCCTAAGATACCTGAAGAGAGAAATAGAATGAGTTTTATTCCTTATGCTTTGACAGTAGGATCAATAATGTATGCTCTGTTATGTACCAGGCCTGATGTGGCTTATGCCTTGGACATTGTAAGCAGATTTCAGGCTGATCTCGGGAAAGATTATTGGAAAGCTATGAAAAACATACTCAAGTACTTGAGAAGAACTAGAGATGTTTTTCTAATATATGGTGGATTTGATTTAAAACTAAAAGGTTATATCGATTCTAGTTTTCAATCTGATTCGGATGATAACAAATCGATATTTGGATATGTGTTTGCCTTGTATGGTGGTGCAGTAAGTTGAAAAAATTTCAAATAGAAAATTGTTGCTAACTCGATCACTGAGGCTAAGTATATTACTACAAGTGAGGCTGCTAAGAAGGCCATCTGAATGAGAAAATTCATCACAGAGTTGGGTGTGGTTCTAGGTATTGGACAACCAGTGCTTTTTTATTGTGATAATACTGAAGCAATTACTCAAGTCAAAGAACCAAAATCTCATCATAAATCCAAGCATATCTTAAGATGGTTCCACCTCATTCGGAAGATAGTCAAAAGATGCGATGTGATCGTGGAGCAAGTTAATATCAAGAATAATATAGCGAACCCATTTGCTAAGGCCTTGTCAATGCAACAGTTTGACTGCCACCTTGATAGCATGGGTATCAAGTATAGGGGCGATTGGCTTTAGTGTAAGTGGGAGATTGAAAGAATTATACCCTGCAAGCCAATCGTATATGGGATGCGATAGGATATTTATTATAATTTATCTTTCAAACTCATGTAATTGATATTAATATTATTAATAAAATTGATATTTTTGATTCATTATATGCTGCATCTTATTAATTTTAAGATTATAATGAATCCCATAGGTCTGGACAATGATTTTAAGGCCGTGATGAGATCGCGCCAATGAAACCTAAATTCTTGATAGCCCTGATCTAAAATATTTTTTATTGTTGGTACATTGAGTCAGAGATCAATGATATCGGTAAGACTAGCATGTCCTATGTATGCTTAGAAATGAGGGTGGTTGATCTCACAACCACTTGTGTGGTGACACTAATACAAGGATATGGGTGTTCATTGGAGAATGAGTTCACTGAATTGACCTGCGAGAGAATAATCAGATAGAGTCTTATTTATATGTCAACTGATAATTCTCTAGTGGGAGTTGTGTCAGTGATCCTTTGATCTGAGGTCGTTATGGTACCTTATGTATATGGATCCATATTTTGATTCACTACCTAACTTGGTTCTCTGATCTTTGTATGGGGTATTCTGGATATGGTAAAGTATGCATAAAGATTATGATTGATCAATAAGAGATCAATCACTCCTAATAAAGAGAGCGAACATCCTATGTGATCTCATAGGATGGTGATTCTAGAAGTCTTTGGCCAAAGTAGGGTGATAATTAGAAAAACTTTTTTAATGTATCATCAACTGAATTATTATCTTCAGATCGAGATATATAAAGATAAGTGATTAGGAAGGATATTTTGGTAATTTTTTATCAAAATTTTAAATCTTTTGGATAGTCATGACATGTTGCTAAACATCAATCTTGATTTGTGGGCTTGATAAAAATTGAAAGAATTTGATTTTGAAATCAATTTGGAAGAGTCCAAGTTGATTGGGACTCTTTGAGTGACCTAATCTCATCGGATTAGGGTTATGTCGAAAGTTCGGATCCACTGCTAGCTAGATTTGAAATCCAATCGGTCACATATTTTGAGATTTAGCTTTGATTTAATTTAATTAGGATTTAATATAAATTTTATGGGTTAATTTGATATGCTAGCACATTGTATTAACTCAAGTTTCCAAATTGGTTTGGTTCAAAGTATTTGTGCTAACCTAGACCAGTTGGCTTTGACCTAATGGGATTGGGTCAATTTGGATTGGATCCTTATCCAACTTAGACTAGTTTCAAGTGGAGAAGGACTCCTCCATGTTCACCAAAAGTTAGATAAAAATATAATTTCCATCCACCTCAAATCAGCATGAGAAATAAAGAGTTCTTCTTAAAGAAGGCTCTTTATTAAATGCATTGCCTTAGAAGATAAATCAGAAATCCTATGTTTTGACATCAAAAATTAATAAAATTTTTATGACATGTAGAGAAGGAAGAGTCCTTCTTCTCCATCTAAATTGCCAAATATTCACTAGGTGAATTTATTTGGTGCATGGGAAGTTGGAGCACCAAAAGTTGGTGCCCCTTCATCCCATGTAACATCCCTTTGTCCCCTATTTATAGGGGATGCCCCAAATGACTTCTAGTTGAGATTTTTGGATGAGCCAAATAGAAGAGATGTAGAAATCATAAAAAAAGATCTAAAAAATTTTGAGTAAAAAAAGAGAAGAATTTGAGTGGGAAAAATTTGCTATAAGGATGGTGAGATTTTCAACAAGTTTTGCTGGAGTGCCCTAGGATTTAATTTTTTCATATATTAGAGCCAAAAATTAAATCTTAGATTGTATGACATCTAAAAAGTGTCTTCTTGGTGTCATTTTGGTGGCAAGATCAAAAGTAACTGGGCTTTGGTGCGATCGTGATGCAAGTTTGAAGTTGGCAGTGTTCTTGAAAAGATAAGGCTGCAGCTACGCACCAGTTGGGATGGACCTTAGCCAACTTTCATGTGGATCATCGTTGGAGGACTTCTACCTTGAGATCTTGTGGAGAAAACTAATGTGCCATTTTTTTATTTTAGTTAAAGTATAATATTCTATCACTTTATATGCTTGAATTTGTTTTGATCATGTTCGGTAAGGTGATTCTAGGATTTTGGGTTCGACTCGATAGTTTTATTTGATAAAACTATTGATTTGAGTGTTTTAAAAAAATTTTAAAAATTACTTTCCGCTACGTGATCGGAACCCAACATCAACCACCCTCATCACTGAGCATACATAGGACATGCTAGTCTTACCGGTATCATTAATCCCTGACTTAGTGAACCAATGATTGAAAATATTTTAGGTCATGGCTATCAAAGATTTAGATCTCACTGACGTGATCTCATCATTGCCCTAAAACCATTGCCTAGACCTATGGAGTTCATTATAATCTTAAAAAATAATAATAAGATGCAACATATAATGAATTAAAATATCTATTTTACTAAATATCAATGTCAATTACATGAGTTTGGAAGATAAATTATAGAAAATATCTGATCGTATTCCATATGCAATTGACTTGTAAGGCATTATTCTTTCAATCTCTCACTTGCACTAAAGCCAATTGCCTCTATACTTGATGCACATGCAATCAAGGTGGTGGTTAAACTGCTACAATGATAAGGCCTTAGTAAATGGATCCGTTATATTGTTCTTGATATCAACTCACTCTACGATCATATCGCATTTCTTGACTACCTCCCGAATGAGGTAGAACCATCTTAGGATGTATTTGGATTTATGATGAGACCTCGGCTCCTTAGCTTGAGTAACTATTTCAGTATTGTCACAACAAAGGGGCACTGGTTGTTCAATCTCCGAAACCACATCCAATTCTGAGATGAACTTCTTCATCCAGACGGCCTCCTTAGCAGCAACGTACTCAGCCTCAGTGACTGAGTCCGTAACAGTTTGCTGTTTGAAACTCTTCCAACTTACTGCTCCACCATACAGGATGAACACATACCTAGATAAAGATTTGCTATCATCTGAATCAGATTGAAAACTAGAGTTAGTATAACCTTTTAGTTTTAAATCAGATCCACCATATATGAGAAAAATACTCTAGTCCTTCTCAAGTACTTGAGTATGTTTTTCACAGCTTTCCAATGATCCTCCTCGAAATCAGCCTGAAATCTGCTTACAATGCCCAAGTTATAAGCCACATCAGAACTGGTATACAGCATAGCATATATTAGTGATCCCACAGTCGAAGCATAAGGAATAGAACCCATTCTATTTCTCTCTTCAAGTATCTTAGGAGATATCTTCTTAGAGAGTTGTATACCATGACCCATAGGCAAGTAACCTCTTTTACTTCCCTCCATGTTGAATCTCTTCAACACAAGATCTATGTACCTAGACTGAAACAAGCCAAGCATCCTCTTTGATCTATCCCTATAGATCTTTATACCAAGTATATAGGACGCTTTGTCCAAGTCTTTCATGAAAAACTTTTGTGATAGCCATGTCTTGACCGATTGTAATATAGAGATATCATTCTCAATAAGTAGTATGTTGTCCACATACAAGATCAAGCAGACAACAGTACTCCCACTAGTCTTCTTGTACACACAAGTTTCATCCATATTTTTGATAAAGTCAAACATTTTGACTGTCTCATCAAAACAGATGTTCTAGCTCCTCGATGCTTGCTTTAATCCATAAATGGATCTATTTGGCTTGCATACTTGATTTGCTCTCCCACTAGAGACAAATCTCTCTGGCTGAGTTATATAGACTTCTTCCTCAAGATTTTTATTGAGGAAGACAGTCTTGACATCCATCTGTCAGATCTCATAGTCATGGTATGCAGCAATAGCAAGCATAATCCGAATAGACTTGAGCGTGACTACAGGCAAAAAGATTTCTTCATAATCAATATCTTATTTTTGTCTGAAATCTTTTGCCATCAGCCTGGCCTTACAGGTCTCTACCTAGCCATCTGCTCTAATCTTCTTCTTGAAGATCTATTTGCAGTCTATTAGAGTCATACCCTGAGGCGCATCAACCAAAGTCCAAACTTGATTGGTATATATGGAGTCCATTTTGGATTTCATGGCATTGAGTTATTTGTCAAAGTCACTACTCATGATAGCTTTCGAATAGGTCGTGGGATCATCATTTTCAATGATGTGGGATGTGTTGTCATTCTCAATGATAAATCCATACCTAAGTGGTATTTTACGCACTCTACTTGACCTTCGGAGAGGAAGTGTGTGTAGTGGCTGTGCCTCAACAATAGGCACATCTGGTTAAGAATCAGCTTGTGAATTCTAGATAGGTTGTAGATTTTGAACTTCTTCAAGTTCAATAGACCTCCCACTGCCCCCTTCTTGGATGAACTCTTTCTCCAAAAAAATGATATGCCTACCAACAAACACCTTTTGTTGAGTAGGGTGATAGAAGTAGTATCCTATACTATCTTTGGGATAACCCACAAACTTATATTTTTTTGATTTAGCACTAAGCTTATGTCCATCAATATTTTTCACATAAGTAGGGCAACCACAAATCTTAAGATGTTTAAGACTGAATCTCTTTCCTTTTCATATCTCATATGGAGTTCTAGAGACAGACTTGGATGGCACCTTGTTCAAAACATATGCTGCAGCCTTGAGAGCATATTCCCAAAAAGATATCGAAAGATCCGTAAAATACATTATGGATCGCACCATATCTAATAAAGTGTGATTTCTCTTTTTTGCAGTACTATTTAATTATGGAGTGTAAGGAGGTGTCCACTGAGAGAGTATACCATTTTATTTTAAATGATCAAGAAATTTACTAGTCAAGTATTTTTCTCCTCGATTAGATCGAAGAGCTTTAATACTTTTATCAGTTTGTTTCTCCATCATTTTTTGATATTCTTTAAATTTGTCAAAGGCTTTGGATTTGTATTTTATTAAATAACATATCCAAACCTAGATATATCATTAGTAAATGTGATGAAGTAGGAGTATCCACCTCTGGCTTGTGTCGATATTGGACCACAAACATCAGCATGTATAAGGTCCAGAATATCACTCGCCCTTTCTCCATATTCAGTAAATAGAGTCTCAGTCATTTTACCTATGAGACAAGATTCACAAGTTTCATATGATTTAAAATCATAAGGATCAAAGAATTTATCTTTGTATAACTTATTAATTCTTGACTCATTTATATGACTATGATTGCAGTGCCAGAGGTATGTGATATTCACATACTCTCTCTTTCTTTTCTTCATATTATCAACATGAAGTACATTATCATTAAGTGATAGGAATAGAAGATTATTATCAATAAAAATATTTTTATAAAATTTATTAGAAAAATCTTATTTTAATAACAAAGGTATAGAAATAATATTTCTAACAACTTTAAGAATATAATAACAAGTCTTCAGTTTTAAAACTTTGTCCGAAGGCAACTTCAAAATTCTGATTTTCACGGCTTCAACCTAAATGAACTCTCCACTAGTGCCAAACAGCTCCAAGTCACTTTTATTCAGACTCTTTATTTCCTGTAGACCCTACAACAATTTACAAATGTGTGAGCCACAAGCGGTATCAAATACCCAAGAATATGAAATTGAAGTACTTAATGATAAGTTTGTCTGTATCATATACAAATCTTTAGCAATATTTGCTTATTTCACAGTTGTAAGGTATTCCTTACAATTCTTCTTCCAATGCCTATCCTTGCCATAGTGATAGTAAGTATCTTTGGCAGAAACCTTCTTCGTCATCCTCTTGGAGACGCCAGCCTTAGGGTTCAACTTTTTCTTGAAACTTTTCTTGCCTTTCTTCTTATTGATCTTATCAACAAGAAGAACTGGAGCTTTTTCACCTTTGAAATAGCTCTCTGCTATTTTTAACATGTTCAACAGTTCAGGCAAGCTGATATTCAGTTTGTTCATATGGTAGTTGATGACAAACTGAGAGAAAGAATCCAAGAGTGACTGCAGGATCAAATCTTGGCTAAGTTTGCCATCCATGATGAAATCCAACTGTCCCAGATGAGTGATCAAATCAATCATCTTAAGGATATGAGTTTGCACAAATGTGCCTTCAGTTATGCAGATAGAGAATAACTGCTTAAATATCTCAAATCTTGTAGTTCGATTTTATTCTCCATATAACTCCTTAAGATTAAGGAGTATAAAAGGAACATCTATGTCCTCATGATATCTCTGAAGCTCATTGTTCATCGAGGCAAGCATGATGTACTTGATAGTCATAATATCATCCTTCCACATCTTATATGTGATCCTTTCCTCCTCAGATGCATCTTCCTCAATCGTATTGAGTGCAGCTGAATCCAATATATAGGAGACTTTCTCCTATGTGAAAACTATTCTCAAATTTCTCAACCAGTCCATATAGTTTAGTCCGATCAATTTGTTAGCATCTAATATATCTCGTAGTGATAGTGAGGATGCCATATATGCAGTTAATTTACAATAACAAAAATATAATATAAGCGGACAACTCATGATGACATGCACAACTAGATTAGGACTTTTGTCTAATTGTATCTCTCATTATTTTAACAAATTTCATAGTCTTCAAGTATGAAAAAATAAAAAATATCCTTATATTTCTAAGTGGGGTTGAGATCTCTATTCCTCACAAACACCTTGTGGATAGAACAACAAGTATTCATGAGTTCAAGAGTAGGTAATTTTTTACCAATTATACTTCATATAATTCTCAATATTTTTTTCTCTTACCTCTAGATTACTCATAGTCTTATGGATAGCACAACAAACTATAGTATTCTAGTTAAGTTAATCCTTCAATCTCATATGGTCATACTTAAACAATACCGTCCTTGTGGATAGCACAACAAAGCAATGCTATTCAAATATGCCATAAACATCAATATAGACTTAGTCAACATCATATCAATTTCTATAATAAGCCTTGTGGATAGCACAACAAGCTCACTAAGTTCTTGACATACTCTATTGACCAAGCATGAAGAAACACCTTTGTAGTGTCTACATCACTAATCAATCTAAGTTCAAAACTCAATAAGACCAAATTGGCCAAGTCAGTAGGTGGGAGGCTTCCCGTAGCTTTTCTTAGACACCAACAAAGTTAGCCAAGCCAGCATACAGACTTAGTTAGAAAACTATCTTTCGTACTTACCTAGACACCAATTAATCAAATGAATTCAATATTTGATTTGTAAGTGAATCCCGACATTACAACTTAATATAATTTTATAGAGAGTTTTTGAACTGATCTCGATACATCCTAAATACTACATAAAATATAATATACAAATATTACAATTCAACATGCTTTACAAGTTATAATATCAATCATATTGACATGTCAAAAATGATTACAATAATCATATAAGGGTACATGAATGACTTAACATATATAACAAGTTTAGTCAAAATTGAAACAAACCCTAATCGAATTAGGCATGCATTACACCCTTAATCAAAAATTGATTTAAGCATCAAACAACCATGAATCAATAAATTTCATATTATCACAAATTTAAAATTTTAATAACTAAAATTTAAATCCATGGTTCAAATAAAGTCAAAAATAATTTTTTGATTTTAAGGTCGATGTTAGAAATTGATGCAACATTTTTGGTAAAATATGAACTAGGATAATTCTATATTACAACTTATGCACTTATTTGATTGAATCTAACAAGAGTGGCTCTAATACCACTGTTGGATTTCGATCACGCAGTGAAAAATAAATTTTAAATTTTTTAAAAAATATGCATATCGAAAGTTTTAACAATTAAAACTGTCGAACCAAAATCCAAACCCTAGAATCACCTTATAGATATTAAACAAAACAAAATCAAGCATGCAATGAGATAGAAATTTATACTTTCTCCAATGAGTAGAATGGTAAGATGGTGATCTCTATGAGACTCCAAAATAGAAGTCCTTCAATGGAGATCTACAAAAAAGTTGGGCAAGATCCTTCCTAACCGGTGCGCTGTCGCAGCCTTTTCTTCACAAGAACACTACCGACTTCAAACTTGAAGAACGATCGCACCAATATCCAGTTATCTTTGATTTTGCCATTAAGATCATGCCAAGAGAATTCTCTCTAAATGTCGCATAACCTAGAATTTAATTTTATACTCCAACATATGAAAAAATTAAACCCTAAGACAAGCTAGCAACACTTGCTAATTTTCTCACTACCCTTCTTACTATTTTTCCTCTCAATTTTTTCTTATCTTTTTCTTAGATTTTTTTTTATATTTTTTTTTCTCTCATTACATGCCAAATAGCTTTAATTTTCATCCAAAATTTAGCACCTAAACCATATGGGATGCTCCATATAAATAGGCCAAGAAGGGATGTGAAGAAGCACCAAGGGGCGCCAACTCTTAGTGCTCCATGTCTTCACATGGAGAATTAATTCTCCATGGCTTTAAGTGGTGCACAAGAGCCTTCACATAGAAGGACTCTTCCTCTTCTACACCCCATAAATCCCTCATAAAAAATCAACATATGATAATTAAGAAATTAAAGGAAAACGAGGAGATGGATAAGAGTCTTCATGAAGAAGGACTCTTCCACTTCTTAATGCAATAAAAGGTGGGCGGCAATTTATTTTTGGCATAAAACCTGGTGGGCATGGAGGTCTCCTTCCATACTTGAAACACTTCCAAGTTGGATAAGAGTCCAATTAAAATAGACCCAATCCAATCAGGTCAAAGGCAACAGGTCTAGTTTAGCTCAAACACTTTGAACTTAATCAAATTAGGAATTTAGATTAACACAATATGCTAACATATTAAATCTCAAAGTGTGTGATCCACTGGGTTCCAAATCTAGCCAGTAGTAGACACAAACTCTTGACCTAACCCTAATTTGAACAGATTAGATCAGCTCAAGAGTCCCAATCAACTAGGACTCTTCCTAATTAATTTTTGAATTAAATTCTTTTAATTCTGATGAGTCCATAAGTCAAGACTGATATCTAGCAATATGTCTGACTATCTGAAAGACTTAAAATTTTGATAAAAAATATCAAAATATCCTTTAATGGCAAGTTACCATGTAATTCAATCCTTCAGTCAAACAACATCCCAGATGAGCTGTGGGTATGGAATCATATCAAACCCAATTACTTATCTATATATATCTTGATCAAAAGATAATGATTCAATTAATGATATATTAAAAATATCTTTTTAATTATCATCCCACTTTGGCCAAAAACTTCCAAAATTATCAACCTATAAGATCACATAGGATGTTTGCTCCCTTTATTAGGAGGGACTGATCCCTTATTGATTACTCATAATCTCTATGCACACTTCACCACATCCAAAACACCCTACATAAGAATCAGAGAACTAAGTTAGGAAGTGAACCAAAACATGAATTCTGTACACAAGGTTATGGGAAATTCAGTGCAGGGGTAAAATGGTAATTTTAATTTTTTTCAAAATCATGATTTTACAGTAGAAAAATATTAATTAATCTAATTAATTAACATAAATTTACCCTACATTAGGATCTAAATATGATATATAGCATGCATGCATTTAAATCTGAAATTCGAATTTAAACAGTAAACACTTTACTGTAATGTGTTCAGAACACAATACCTTTGTGCGGATAGTAGATCGCCGCAATCTGATCACCGTCGGGAGAGTCTGATCATCGTGATGCAGCTACACAGCATGTCTGGCCTCTGTGGATCATCCACGTGAAGCTTTCGATCTGATCGACTCCACACGAGTGCTAGCTCGTTGTAGAGCCCTTTTGATGGTGGATGCTGATCGAACTCCTTCGATCGATGTCTGTCGATTCTTTGGATACTTCGGATCATCAACAGATGTGCTTGAGAGGATGTTGAAGATCTTTCTTTAATTTTGTGGGCTCATGACACTTGTAGCTCACTTTCTCACTTCCCGAACCCCAGGTTAAAACTCTAGGAAATTCACCGAAAACCTTGCACCCATTTTTCTTTCTTTTCTTTCTTTTTCTCTTGGAAGGATATGGACTTCCTTCTCACCCACAAGACTTCTCACGCCCCAAAATTTTTTTTCAAAAATCTTCTTCTTGCATGCCCCACTCTTCTCCTCCTTTTATAACAACGTCAAACATCTTATCCAAAAGAAAAGATAAAGATGAGTAATTGCACATTTGAATTCAAATCAAATTTTGAATTCAAATGGACACCAACTCATCCCTTATCCACTAAAGGCATGAGGCGTGGCTTAAATTATGCATGGAGTGATTTCATGAGAAGTCTTTTCTCATGTAATAAATAGGGCGTAAAAAAAGGGATAAGGCGCAAAGATTGATTGTCCATTAAAATTCAAACTTTATTTTGACTTTGAATGGCCAACCAATCATCCTTATCCATTCATATGGCACATTAAAGTGGGGCGTGGAGAGGGCTTGGTGTGAGGAAAAAATTCATGAGAAGTTCCTTCTCATGAATTCAAATGGGTGCAATGGAAGTGAGGTGGCGCATGGAAATTGGGTCAAGGTGGTTTAATTATTTAAACCAACCTAATTGAACCAAATAAGTTAGGTTCAATTAAACTAATTTAAATCTAACTTAATTAGGCTTAATTAGGCTCAATAAAATCCTAATCAAATCTGGAATTGACAAAGCCCAATCTCTGATCAAATCAGGGACCAAACTATCTTGACGATTAGGTCAACTCTTAACCTAATCGGGTCAAACCCAACTGAATCCAATTCAATTGGACTTGATCCAAAAATAATTACTCAATCAAATTGAGTTAATTAGTGATCAAATTACTAATTAAACCTCTCATAAATACTGAGTCCAAATCCGATGGGCAATCGGGCATCAGAATTCATCGATATGTAACCCTGATCGAAAAGTCCCAACTAGTGGGACTCTTGACCCCGGTACCCATAATGTGTGGAACTCATGATCAGAGAATCCTGATTCTCGATCACTGAGTCTCAAACATGTAGGATTCTACATCAGCTATCAGATTAGATAGGAACCTCTAATGTGTGTGACCCTGCAGGTTCGAACCTAAGCCGGTAGCACAGGAACCAATTCCTGTACTAATCGAAGTGACCATCTAGCAATGGTACCCGATGTCCAGATAGGTTGAAGAGTCACAATCGTAACACTCAGAACCTACATGTATATGGTTACTGTATAATTCATCCTTTTGACCCCTGTGTTTAGGATGACTCAGGATTAAACTGTCAACCCTGATCAGATCATCCGAATCATGCTCAACTCAAATAGTCCTGTGACTCCTCACAAGGACTACCCTGGCCAAGGTTTTGCTAAATTGAAACACGACTGTACACAGCTCCTAAACTGGAGTGGTCAATCCCATCTTGACACACGTACCGACAAGTCAAGTACTTGACTACACCCAGCAGCCTTCCGTCACTGAATTAAAAATTCAGATAGTCCAGTGTCTAAGTGCAGTGAGTTGCTTGCAAGTCACCATGGCGGTCTCAGGTTGGAGGGATATTTATACCCATATTCTATCGGAGCAAATCTTGACAGCAGAAATAGTTCCAGAGTCGGTCACGTTCAGTGCAGATATACCCTTACATCTCACCTGTATGCCATACCAGTGTCTCCACACTCATTGGTTAAGAGGACAACCAACCTATATGGCACACAATGACCTATGCTTGATAAATGTTGTCATCCTTGGTAACAACGTATCATTTGATCGCGAACAGATTTAAGGACTAAACGACAAATCCTCCTTTGTCGAGTCTAAATAGTCCTAAGGACTTCACCACAACATAGAAGTTCATTAGAAGATGAAATATTTTGTGATAAAAAATATCAAAATAAATTTTTATTAATTCATAATTCATGTACAAATATAAAAATGAGCACAACCGTCAAAAGGCTGACGATTGACTTTGAGACACTATTCCCAACAATCTCCCACTTGGTCTAAAGCCAATCGGTGCAGTATCTAATATCCATCTTCGACTTGTAGTTGTCGAACTCCTTCACCGTAATGGCTTTAGTGAATGGGTCAGCCAGGTTCTCCTTCCTGTCGATCTTTTGAAGATCGACGTCACCTCGATCCATAATTTCTCAGATGAGATGGTAGCGGTGCAGAATATGCTTCGTCCGCTGGTGTGCCTTTGGTTCCTTCGCCTGAGCATTGGCTTCAGAGCTGTCACAGTAGAGCAGAACTGGACCAACAAGGGAGGGTGCTACTCTGAGCTCGATGATGAATTTTCTTAGCCACACCATTTCTTTGGCAGCATCTGATGCAGCGACATACTCTGCCTCGCAAACTGAATCAGCTACTGTGTGCTGCTTGGAACTTTTCCAGTAGATAGCCCCACCATTAAAGGTAAAAATAAATCCCGGCACACTTTTGCTGTCATCATGATCAGACTAAAAACTAGAGTCTGTAAACCCTATAAGTCTCAAGTCCGATTCACCATAAACAAGCCACTGGTCCTTAGTATTTCTTAAATACTTCAGGATAGTTTTAACAACCTTCCAGTGATTCTCTCCTGGATCAGATTGGTATATACTCACTACCCCTAGTGAGTATGCCACATCTGGTCGTGTACATGTCATGGCGTACATGATAGATCCCACTGTCGAAGCATATGGAATCCTACCCATACGCTCTCTCTCTTGAGGTGTTGTCGGACAATCCCTCTTCGAGAGAAAAATTCCATGGCCTATCGGAAGATAGCCTTTCTTGGAATTCTCCATGCTGAACCTCTTCAGCATAGTATCAATGTACGTGGACTGAGATAAACCAAGCAACCTTTTAGATCTATCCCTATAGATCCTCATCTCTAGGATGTAGGAAGCTTCTCCCAGATCCTTCATGGAGAACTATGACGACAGCCAAATCTTTATTCCCTGTAATGTAGGGACATCATTTTCGATTAAGAGAATGTCATCCACATACAATACAAAAAATACTACTACTGGATCATTAGCCCACTTATAAATGCATGGCTCTTCTCCATTCTTAATGAAGCCATACGTCTTGATCATCTTATCAAAATATATGTTCCAACTCCGTGATGCCTGCTTAAGTCCATAAATGGATCTCTATAGCCTGCACACCTTAGACTCATCTGTAGATATGAATCCTTCAGGTTATATCATATACACCTCTTCATCCAGCTCTTCGTTTAGGAAAGCTGTCTTCACATCCATCTGCCAGATTTCATAGTCCAGATGGACAGCTATCGCAAGCATAATCCGAATGGATTTGAACATTGCCATAGGAGAAAACATCTTTTCATAGTCTATACCATAACGTTGATAATATCCCTTGGCAACCAGATGGGCTTTATAGGTTTCCACCTTTCCATCTGTGCCTCTCTTCCTCTTGAAGACCCACTTACACCCTATGGGTTTTACTCCTTCGGGTGGGTCAACCAATGTCCACACATCATTGACCTTCATGGACTCCATTTCGAATTTCATGGCCTCCAGCCATTTCTCAAAGTCGGGTCTCTGCATTGCATCCATGTAGGTGATCGGATCCTCATCGTTTTCATCAAGTTCGATAGGATCGTCGTTTCGGACCAAGAAACCATAGTATCTGTTCGCTTGACGTGGTACTCTACCAGATCACCTTAAGGGTGCTTGAACAATGGGCTCTGGATCTGATCTAACCAAATCCAGTTCAGGTTCAGCAACTTGTGTCGGTTTTTCCACCTGTCAAACTTCGTCAAGTTCGATCTTAGAGGCAACAGTCCCTTCACCAAGGAACTCTTTTTCCAAAAAGATTGCCTTAAGGCTGACAAACACTTTTTGCTCATCAACTAGGTAGAAGTAATACCCTTTAGTCTCTTTTGGGTACCCTATAAAATTACACTTGTCAGACCTAGGTCCAAGCTTGTCCGTAATTAAACATTTAACATAAGCCGGACACCCCCAAACCCTAAGGTGCGAGAGTACTGGCTTACGTCTTATCCATATCTCATATGGCATTTTGGTTACAGACTTACTCAGAACTCTATTTAGAAGATAACAAGCCGATTCGAGTGCATATCCCCAAAGGGAGATCGACAGACCAGCAAACCCCATCATGGATCGAACCATGTCCAACAAGGTCCGATTCCTCCTTTCAGATACACCATTATATTGTGGTGTTCCAGGAGGAGTCCACTGAGAGAGAATCCTATTCTCCCCAAGATATGTCAGAAAATCATTGGAAAGGTATTCACCTCGATCAGATCGAAGAGTTTTAATATACTTTCCAGTTTATTTTTCTGCCTCATTTTGGAATAGTTTGAACATTTCAAATGACTCCGATTTATGCTTCATTAAATAGACATACCCATATCTCGATAGGTCATTTGTGAAGGTTATGAAGTAGAAATATCCACCTCTTGCACTTGAGCTCATGGGTCCACATACATCAGAATGTACCAAATCCAAGAGTTCACTGGCTCACTCACCTTTTCCAGTAAAAGGTGATTTGGTCATTTTACCAAGAAGACAGGACTCACAGGTTGGAAGTGATTCACAATCACCTACTTTAAGAATTCCTTCTTGAGCCAACCTGTTTATCCTGTTCTTATTGATATGACCTAGCCTACAGTGCCAAAGGTAGACTTCTGACACATTATCTATTCTAGGACGTTTACCAGAGGTTTGAACCATATTAACAGGTTGTGATAGAAAGTAAATTCCATTATTAAGTTGTCCAACAAATATTGTAACATCATTCAAAATGATATTGCAAATATTTTCTTTTATTAAAAATTGATAACCGTTCATGGCCAAAAGGCCTACAGAAATAATATTTAACAAAAAGCTTGGACAATAGTGACATTCACTCAGAATTACATTTTGAGAATTAATTACAAGGTTCATGATTCCTAATGCTAGAACTAGAACTTTGCTTCCATCTCCAACGTTCAGGAATCTCTCGCCTTCATCAAATCTTTTACTGACCTCCAGACCCTGCATCGAATTGCAAATATGATAAGGGCTTCCGATATCCAATACCCAGGCAGTAGTATCATAAATGGAAAAGTTGCAAGGTGTTATCATATAAGTACCTTGCTTCTTCTTTGACCTGTTCGGATCCAGGGAAGCAATGTATAGAGGACAGTTCCTCTTTCAGTGCCCCTGCTTCTTGCAAAAGAAGCACTTCGTCTGGCTCTAGTCGGGCTTGCACTTCTTGGTCTGACCCTGTGCAGACATCCCAGCATGCAGCTGCACCTTCTTATTCTTCTTCTTCTTGTTCTTCTTCTTCCCTTTCTCAAAGGGTCGACGACCAGAAGAAGATCCTCCCACAACATTCACCGACTCCTTATGGAGCTGGTGATCCTTCTCAAAGTTCTGCAGCAACCCCAACAAATCGTGGTAGTTCACTGCAGGCTTTGTCATCCGAAAATGAGTAAGGAAGGGGAGGAAGGACTTGGGTAATGAATTAAGGATCACATCCTTACTGAACTGCTCGTGCAGGGGAAAGCCCAGTTTAGTTAGGTGCTCAATCATTTCGATCATGTACTGTACATGATCAGTGACTGAGGCTCCATCCCTCATCCGAGCATTAAAAATGGCACTAGTTTTATGCCTTTCAACATTATCAGGCATGCCAAAGAAGTCGTTCAACATTTGAAGCATCTTCTATGGCTGGGCGTTCTCGAACCTGCGACTGAACTCATCATTCATTGCCGCCAGCATAATGCACCGAACGGTGGTGCGATCGTTGAGCCACTTCTGATAAGTATCTCGGACCGTCCCTCTAACGTTCGAGGCTGGCTCCTAAGGTGCCGGATCCGTTACTACAAAAAGGATCCGCTCATGCTCAAGGATGATTTTTAATTTTTGATACTAGCTATCGAAATTAGGTCCCATGAGCTTGTCATTATCTAATAATGACCAGAGGGACAGGATAGTGGCTATAGCTGCATAAAGGAAAACCAGACCTCTATTAGTACATAAATTATTAATACTAAAGACTTAGACTTTAGTCTAAAGTTTTCCTAGTATTTTTACGAATTGGTAGCCTCAACCTCCAATTCGAGGAATTACTTTAATTCCTTAGTGGGTACTAGAATCCATACAGACTACACACGAGTCCAACTTTGGTTAGTCAACCCATGTGCATCTATGGGTAGGTTCATAACCAATTATTTCTCTAAATAACTTCTAGTAATTGATTTTGTCCTAGAACCTAATCAGTAGGCTTTGGCCTCCACTGAAAAGATCTGGTTAGGTCCAACCATTAACATGATTTGATTTGGTGAATCGGACCAATAAATGATCAAGCCCAACTTTGGTCGGCCAACCTAACCACCATCAGAAAGACTCAAATCAAATTATCATACTATGAATGATAATTCCATTAGTCAATAAGCACCAGGCCTTTGGGCCTCCAATGATTATTAAACTAATGGACTCATTATCACTCACTTAATAGGAGGCTATGACTTAGTTATCAATATAACTTAATCATTTTTAGGACCTAATAATTTTTGAGGATTTTATTAAAGAATCGAAGAGAAAAAAATATCCAGCCAATTTCAATCCTCCCACTAACTTCACCAAGTCAGATTAAAAAGGATTTACTTAAAGCAGCATTAGGAGCACCTAAATCAGTCAAACTGATTTACCTAATGACATGGGTGAGCCCTAATCACCAAGTGATCTAATCAAAATCTAATTCACCAGGTTGGCCAGGTAAGTGAGATCAGTGGTGGGGATATGCCATTAACTCGTCAGAGATCAAATCACTGTGAGTAGCTCCCGCTTAAAAACCACTGGTCAAACTGCCAAACTTACCTTAGACACCAACCGGTTCATTAGTTTTAATTTGATCAACTTAGTAAATAGGGTTCCACTGCGTAGCCATAAATTAAGTCCATCTTGGTCTAGTTAAAGATATGGACCCATTCAACTACAACTATTGGAGTTGAGTCTAGAGTATCCTTGACCTAATCTAATTCAACTTTTGATTAGATTAGACCAATTACTCTAATTTAGTCCATTTCTTTAAGCTAACCTTAGGTCTAACCCAATTATGGACCTAATCCATCTAATCCGTTGACCCACAAGTTTATGCAATTATCTTAGGTCTTAATTCACAATTCTAGACATACTAGACAACACTTAATTCTTTTAATTAAGTATTTGGACTGATGGATCAGGGTTTGGTATTTCAAAAATAATTTTTAAATTTGAAAGATTTTATTTTATGTTCACCAAATATGTTGACTCATTTCACAAATAGATCAGCATATTTCATAAATAGCAATCCTATTGCTAATTACATAACAGAAAATAACTCAATCAAAATAAATCATGAATATTCTTTTAGATCTAATCTAACACATTCATGATAAATTTTATAATTGAACCTTTACAATTAATTCCTTTCGCTGCATCATCTGCATGGGATATAATTACAGCGGCACCCCTACTGCCATAGGAGACCCCATCGAATGGGAGGAGAGGGCCTTTAAACCTTACTTTTCTCCTATGACCGGACGGTCATGGCAACCAACCCAATTCGATTACTTGCTACTTGGATCAAGTATATCTAAATATACCAATTTCAAAATTTAAATTTTAAATTTCAAATTTTAAATTTTGAATTTTAAATTTCAAACAAATTTCAAATTTCAAATTTCAAATTTTTGAATTTCAAATTTTGAATTTTAAATTTTGAATTTCAAATTTAAAATTTCACCCAAATTTCAAATTTTAAATTTTAAATTTTGAATTTTAAATTTTTGAATTTTGAATTTTGAATTTTGAATTTGAAATTTCAAAATTCAAATTTTAAATTTTGAATTTTAAATTTCAAATTTAAACTTTTAGATTATAACTTAATCTACGCATGCAAATATATATATCATATCTAAGAACCCGCTCTTATACCATTTGTGGAGAAATTCAGTGCAGGGGTAAAATGGTAATTTTAAATCTTTTCAAAATCATGATTTTATAGTGAAAAAATATTAATTAATCTAATTAATTAATATAAATTTATCCTACACTAGGATCTAAATATGATATATAGCATACATGCATTTAAATTTGAAATTCAATTTGAACAGTAAACACTTTACTGTAATGTGTTCAGAACACAATACCTTTGTGTGGGTAGTAGATCACCGCAATCTGATCACCGTCGGGAGAGTCTGATCATCGTGATGTAGCCATACAGTATGTCTGACCTCTATGGATCATCCACACGAAGCTCTCGATCTGATCGACTCCTCACGAGTGCTAGCTCGTTGTAGAGCCCTTTTAATGGTGGATACTGATTGAACTCCTTCGATCGATATCTGTCAATTTTTTAGATGCTCTGGATCATCAACAGATGTACTTGAGAGGATGTTGAAGATCTCTCTTTGATTTTGTGGGCTCACGACACTCGTAGCTCACTTTCTCACTTCCCGAACCCTAGGTTAAAACTCTAGGGAATTCACCAGAAGCCTTGCACCCACTTTTCTTTCTTTTCTTTCTTTTTCTCTTGAAAGGATATGAACTTCCTTCTCACGCATAAGACTTCTCACGCCCCAAAATTTTTTTTCAAAAATTTTCTTCTTGCACGCCCCACTCTTCTCCTCCTTTTATAACAACATCAAACGTCTTATCCAAAAGAAAGGATAAAGATGAGTAATTGCACATTTGAATTCAAATCAAATTTTGAATTCAAATAGACACCAACTCATCCCTTATCCACTAAAGGCATGAGGCATGGCTTAAATTATGCATGGAGTGATTTCATGAGAAATCTTTTCTCATGTAATAAATGGGACGTAAAAAAAGGGATAAGGCGCAAAGATTGATTGCCCATTCAAATTCAAACTTTATTTTGAATTTGAATAGCCAACCAATCATTCTTATCCATTCATATGGCACATTAAAGTGGGGCATGGAGAGGGCTTGGCGTGAGAAAAAAATTCATGAGAAGTTCCTTCTCATGAATTCAAATGGGTGCAATGGAAGTGAGGTGGCGCATGGAGATTGGGTCAAGGTGGTTTAATTATTTAAACCAACCTAATTGAACCAAATAAGTTAGGTCCAATTAGACTAATTTAAACCCAACTTAATTAGATTTAATTAGGCTCAATAAAATCTTTATCAAATCAGGAATTGACTAAGCCCAACCCCTGATCAAATCAGGGACCAAACCATCTTGACGATTAGGTCAACTCTTAACCTAATCGGGTCAAACCCAATTGAATCCAATTCAATTGGACTTGATTCAAAAATAATTACTCAATCAAATTGAGTTAATTAATGATCAAATCACTAATTAAACCTCTCATAAATATTGAGTCAAAATTCGATGGGCAATCGGGCATTAGAATTCATCGATATGTAACCCTGATCGAAAAGTCCCAACCAGTGGGACTCTTGACCCTGGTACCCATAATGTGTGAAACTCATGATCAGAGAATCCTGATTCTCAATCACTGAGTTTCAAATATGTAGGATTCTACATCAGCTATCAGATCAGAAAGGAACTTCTAATGTGTGTGACCCCGCAGGTTCGAACCTAAGCCGGTAGCACAAGAACCAATTCTTGTACTAATCAAAGTGACCATCTAGCAATGGTACCCGACGTCCAGATAGGTCGAAGAGTCACAATCGCAACACTCAGAACCTACATGAATATGGTTACTGTATAATTCATCCTTTTGACCCCTGTGTTAGGACGACTCAGGGTTAAACTGTCAACCCTGATCAGATCATCCGAATCGTGCTCAACTCAGACAGTCGTGTGACTCCTCACAAGGACTACCCTGGCCAAGATTTTGCTAAATTGAAACACAACTGTACACAGCTCCTAAACTAGAGTGGTCAATCCCATCTTGACACACACACTGACAAGTCAAGTACTTGACTACACCCAGCAGCCTTCCATCACTGAATTAAAAATTCAGGTAGTCCAGTGCCTAAGTGCAGTGAGTTGCTTGCAAGTCACCATGGCGGTCTCAGGTTGGAGGGATATTTATACCCATATTCCATCGGAGCAAATCTTGACAGCAGAAATAGCTCTAGAGTCGGTCACGTTCAGTGCAGATGTACCCTTACATCTTACCTGTATGCCATACCAGTGTCTCCACACTCATTGGTTAAGAGGACAACCAACCTATATGGCACACAACGACCTATGCTTGATAAACATTGTCGTCCTTGGTAACAATGTATCATTTGGTCATGAACAGATTTAAGGACTAAATGATAAATCCTCCTTTGTCGAGTCTAAATAGTCCTAAGGACTTCACCACAACATAGGAGTTCATTAGAAGATGAAATATTTTGTGATGAAAAATATTAAAATAATTTTATTAATTCATAATTCATATACAAATATAAAAATGAGTACAACCATCAACAGGCTGACGATTGGCTTTGGGACACTATTCCCAACAAAGGTACCATGACGATCTTAGATCAAAAGATCATTTACACAACTTTTACTAGAAAATCATCAACTAACATGTAAATAAGACTCCATCAGATGTTCTCTCATAGGTCTATTCAGTGAACTCATTTTCTAATGAATATTCACATCCTTGTATTAGTGTCACTACACAAGTGGTTGTGAGATAAAACGCCCTTATCATTGAGCATACGTAGGACATGCCAGTCTTACTGGTATCATTGATGCCAACTCAATGAATTAATGACTGAGAATATTTTAGGTCATGGCTAGCAAAAATTTAGGTCTCACTGATGTGATCTCATCGTGACCCTAAAATCATTATCCAGACCTATGCGGTTCATTATAATCTTAAAAAATAATAATAAGATGCAGCATATAATAAAGTGAGATGCCTATTTTATTAAATATCTATATCAATTATATGAGTTTGAAAGATAAATTATAGAAAATATCTGATCACAACTCATATGCGATTGGCTTGTAGGGCATTATTCTTTCAGTCCAAGCACATAGAACAGGGATATACGCGATTGCCTTAAGTAGAAATTTATAAAAGTACAGAGAGTAGACTCCATATGGAATGTGATAGGCCCAATTCACTTTGCCAGCTAAATACCAAAGCCTATCTTTAGAAGATGGGGATCAGATATATAGCATATTGGCTTTAGTACAAGTGAGAGTTTCTTAGATGTGTATCCTAGAAACCAATCTTGACTGATGCATACATTTCTTTAGGGCATATTTTTATACTTATCAGATAATTTTTTATTACCAATCATATTATATGTGTCCATAATTTATCCTAAAAATTAACTAAGATGATTTTGTATTGTTGCTCCAAGAATTGATTTTGATGATCACAAACCATTTGAGAGGACTATTAATGTGTTTCCTATCTGTAGAGATTATTTTTGTGATATTTCAGGTAGTCCAAGAGATTGGGTTTGAAAAGCTTTATCAAGTGTATCAAAAGTTGAAGTTTTTGCAAGTTGAAAAAGATTTTGAAGGCTTTTGAGAGTGTCCAAACTGATTTGACTCCACTTGAGAGCGTTTGAAAGTATTCTAATAAGTTTCAGACCTTAAATGCATGAAAAATTAGATTGAAACAAAATGAGACAATCCATCTGGGTCATCCCCTTTCGTTGGACAACTGACACACTTCATTTTGGCTCATGGCACACAGTGGGATGACCCATGTGATTGAGACGACCCATGTGATTGGGACAACCTAGGACAACTCTTGAGACCCTAAGACCAAAATAGAAAGCTGAACTTTCTGTCTGGCCTATTGGGACGCCCCATGGGATGTCCCAATACCAGTGGGACGCCCCATGGGATGTTCCATTCCTGCGAATATGCATAACGGCTAGTTTTTAGACTATTTTTGGTGTATTTAATGTGCATTAAACATAATCCAATGGCTCTGAACCAACTTTAAGATATTTTTAAGGATAAATAGCAACTATAAATGCTCTCTTGAAGCAAAAAATCATAAGGTTTTGCAAGCTCTAAAGTTTAAATCCGAGAAAAGCATATTCAGCGCTAAAAGAGAGAATAAAAGCATTTAAGCACTTTACCAACTACTCTCCAGCTGCAATCAAGTTTGAAATTCATTGAGGGTATACAGTAAAAGCTTCTTTCCCTTAAGTATTATATTTTTATTATATTTATTGTATTTATTTAAGGGGATTGTGTGCTGAATTTTCTGTACTCTATGTTTCTAAATTTGTTTTTGGATGTTTGAGTTTTGGGGGTTTCAAAATTTATTTCGGTTGATCCAAACCCTGAATCGGATTGTTGAGAGTTGATTTGTATCCAAAAAATAAGTGTTCTTGCTTGAAAGGGAAGGATCGAAGGTGTCTGACGTGGTGTAATCTTTGCTCAAGCGAAAGAATCAAAGTCATATTAGCGGACCAAGCATATTCTGCATCGCTACCACCTGGTCCGAGAAATCATGAATTGAGATGACTTGACCTTCAAAAGATCGATGGAAAGGTGAACCTGACCAACCCATTAACTAAAGCCCTTATGGTAAAAGAGTTTGAAAATCAAAAAATAAAGATGGGTATACGATACTGACCAATTGGCTTTAGTACAAGTAGGAGTTGTTAGGAAATATATTCAAAGTCAATCGTCAGCTTATTGATGGTTGTGCTATTTGATGTAATTATATATGAATTAATTAATAAAATATTAATTTAGTAATTTTTCATCATAAGCTTGTACATCTTCTATATCGAATGTCTGTGTTATAATGAAAGTCCTTAGGATTATTTTAAATCAATAAAGGAAGATTTATCGTTTAGTCCTTAAATGAGTTTGCGATCAAATGATATGCTATTACTAGAATGATAAACATATCAAGTGTAGGTCATTGTGTGCCATATATTGTTGGTCGTCCTCTTAACCAAGGAGCATGGAGATGCTGGTATGGCATACATGTGAAATATAGGAGTACATTTTACTGAACGTGACCAACTCTAGAAAACTGCTGTCAAGAGTTACTCCGAAGGGATATGGGTATAAGTGTCCCTCTGATTTGAGATCATCATGGTGACTTGCAAGCAACTCACTGTGCTTTGGTGTCGAACTACCTGAATTTCAAGTTCAAGATCGAAAGATTTTTGGGCAAAGTCAAGTACTTGTGAAGTCAGTGCGTGAGTCAAGATGGAATTGACCACTCCAAGAGATTGAAGAGAATATTTTGTATTTCAATTTAGTAAGACTTTGGCTAGGACAATCCTTGTGAGGAGTCACAGGATTTATTAGGTTGAGATACATAATGGATGTACTATTAAGAGTTGATAATTTAAACTCTTAAGTCATCCTAGCATCAAGGGTCAAAGAGATGAATTATATGGTAACTATATCCAAATAGGTTCTTGAGTGTTGCTTTGCATACATTCGGTCTATTCGGATGTTGGGCACCATTACTAGATAGTTACTTTGATTGGTATAGAAATCAATTTCTGTGCTACTGGCTTAGGTTCAAACCTATGGGGTCACACACATTAGAAATTTTTCTCCGATCACATGATTAATCTGAAGAGTCCCACTGGACGGAGACTCTAGAGAAGAGTCCTACTAGACTTGGACTCTATCATTAATAGAGGATTAATTAGTGATTAGATCATTAATTAGCTCATTTTAATTGAGCATTAAAGTCTGGATCAAGTTTGATTGAATTGGATTCAATTAGATCGTCTGATTAGGTTATGAGATGACCTAATCGGTAAGGGGAAATGATCCTGATTTGATCGAATTTATGGCTCAATTAATTTATTAATTTGATCAAATTTAATTAAGGTTGTAGGAGCCTAATTAGATTAGGTTCATCATATTTTATTTGGATCTAATTAGATTGGGTTTGAAAGAAATCCAATTGGTTAAACCCTAGAGTCCCAAATGAGTGGGACTCTCTCCCTTGCGCCATCCAAATTATCTCATATCTTTTCTCACCATACAAAATTAGTTTATACATAATAAAATTCAAAAATTATCCTTTTTTTGTCACCTATTAAGGATAAAAATTGATTGGTTCTGATTTGAATTCAAAATCATTTAAATTTTAACCTAAAACTTTATCCATATCCTTCCACACGTTGGCTATTTTTGAAGGGGCTCATTGTGTGCAAGAAAAGGAAAACTTTTTGATGGTTTTTCATATCTAATTTTCTTTTATAAGTCTCCCTTAAGTCAAATAAGGGTGAGAAAAAGTTAGAGTTAAATTGAGATTCAAAATAGTTTGAATTACAACAAACTCTGGCCCTTATCCTGTCTTATCTGGTTTATGCGACAATCATAAAAAAGTCATAATTTTTTGTACCAAACTAAGAGAGTTTTTTACTATGAGATATTAGAGAGAAAGAGGGTCAAAAATACTTCTTTGGGGCATAAGGTTTGGGTCGGTTTCCTTCTTCCTTGGCATGAACAAAAGAGGAGACCGATCTCCTCTCAGGTGAGCGACCTAGAACTGTTCTAGGATTTTGGATGAGAAAAAAATCAAAGAGAAAAAAGTCTTCATTAGATTTTTCTCCACCATCCAGTATCCCCTCTGATCTACCTTCAATATCAAAAATGTCTGAGGCAATCAAAGAAAGAGATCAAATCAGATCTGCCATCAGAAGCCGACTGCATGAGCTAGCACTCTCGCAGAGGACTGATCGGTCCGAAGACTTCATGTGGACCATCTGTAGAGGTCGGACGCTTGTGTGGCTATAAGCGATCAAAGAAGACTTCTAGATCTATATTCTTAATTATGGAGATCGACTATCCATGTTCAAATATTGGGTTTGGAACCCTAGAAGTGGTAGATTAGATCTATCACTAATTGTTGTTCTTGTTCAAATGCTTGTAATATTAGATTCAGATTTTTATGCATATAAATTCATATTATAAATCTATTTATAAAAATTTTAAGGTCAAATCTTAAGTATGTATTTATAGATTAAATAGTTTAATCTAATATTTTTTCATTAAAAATTTTGAAATACATGCATGAAACCCCTGTGTGATCCTTCTGTGGTATCAAAGCTAGATTGCTTATAATATGAATTTATTCTTGCATATAATCTGATTTTAATTATTTAGATTAGATCTAAATAATTAATTTAGTATCTGAGTAATATAATAATCTGATTGGATAGATCCTCATAGGCATCTGGTCATAGGAGAAATCAGGGTATCACAACTCTATTTGCCCATTCGATGGGATCTCTTATGTCGTGTAGGGTTGCTGCATGATCTTTTTCATGATGATAAATAATTAAAAAAAATTAAAATTTTATTTTAGATCTAAAATAATATATATTAGATCTAAAATTAGTATTTTGATCATTAGATGATTGATTATGAAAATATTTTATAAAATTAAAAACTATTTTCAAACACTGAATCCGAGCCCATGTCAACCCAAAATTTAATTAAGAATTAAGCGATCTAGATTTGAGAATCAAAGATCTAAGGCACTAATTTTATAATTCATGGGTTAATGGGTTAGCTCGAGTTAAGTCCATTTAACTGGGTTATACCTAAGGTTAGAAATCATTGATAATGGATCATGTTAGTAATTGATCAAATCTAATTAAAAGTTAATTCTGATTGGGTTAATTTTTTTTCTTGATTAATTTCAATAGTTATAGTTGGTCAAATCCATATCTTTGATTAGACCAATATGGACTTTGATCGTGGCTCCGTGGTCAAACCCAAGTCTATAAGTTGATCAAATTGAAAATGACTAACCAGTTGGTGTCTAAAATAAGTATGGCAGCTTTGATCGGTGATCATTAATTGGGAGCTATTCATATAAATTGAATCTATGTCAAGTTAATGGCATATCCCTTCCACCAATCTCACTTATCTGGCTAATATGGTGAATTATATTTTGATTAGATCACTTAATGATTGGGATTGATCCATGCTAACTAAGAAATTAGTATGACTAATTTAGGTGTCCCTAGTTCAACTTGTCTTGAGTCCTCTTTATGACTTAGTGAAGTCAATGGGAGGATTCATGACTAGTTGGCTAGACCAGTTTATGCCTGATCTTCTTTAATCTGACTTGGTGAAGTCAGTGGGAGGATTAAGATTAACTGATCAAGTTTTCTCTCATCTCTCAATTCAACCAATTAAATCTTCTAAAATTATTAGGTTCTTAAAATGAAATAGTTATGGTGATGACTAAATCATAGCCTCCCATTAAGTTGAATGATAAAGAGTCCACCAGTTTAGATGATCATTGGAGGTGCCACATGCCTGGTGCTCATCTAGCTGTCAGAATTATCATTCATAATATATGAATTTAGTTGTGTCTTTCTGATGATGGTTAGGTTGGCTGAGCCACACTCAGATCTGATTACTCATTTATCAGATGTACTAAATTCTAGCATGTTAATGGTTGGACCTAACCAGAACTTTCAGTAGAGGTGCCACACGTCTGCTGAAGAGGTGCCTAGGGCAAAATTGAATGCTAAAAATTATTTGATAAAATAATTGGTTAAGAACCTACCTATGGATGCACAAGGGTTGGTCGAGCCACACTCGAGCCCATGTGCAGTCCCTGTGGATTTTAGTACCACTAAAAAATTAGTGTAATTTCTTAAATTGAAGGTAGAGGCTATCAATTCGAATGAAATAGTGGAAGAACCTTTAGACTAAAAATCATATATTTAGGCTTAATCAATTCATATACTAATTAGATTTTGGTTTTTCTTTTACAGTTATGGACACCACCTTGTCACTCCGATCACTATTAGATAGTGATAAATTGATGGGACTAAATTTCGATAGCTGGTATCGAAAGCTCAAACTAGTCCTGGAGCACGAACGGATCTTGTATGTATTGATAGATCTGGTACTCAAGGAGCCAGCTCTGATACGCATAGCACGGTCAGTGACACTTATCAAAAGTGGCTCAATGATCGAACTACGGTTCGTTGTATTATGCTTGCTGCAATGAATGATGAGTCCAACTATCATTTCAAGAATGCTCAGTCACAGGATATGTTACAAATATTGAATGACTTTTTTGGCACACCCAATGACGTTGAGAGTCACAAGACTAGTTGTGCCATCTTCAATGCTCGAACGAGGGAAGGAGCGTCAGTCACCGATCATGTACTGTACGTGATCGAAATGATTGAGCATTTAAGCAAGCTTGGCTTTCTCCTACATGAGCAGTTGGGGAAAGATGCCATTCTGAACTCTTTGCTCAAGTCCTACCTCCTTTTCCTTACTCATTTTTGAATGACAAAGCCTGCGATCAATTACCATAGTTTGCTGGGATTGCTGCAGAACTTTAAAAAGGATCACTAGCTCCAAAAAGAGTCGGTGAATATAGTAGGAGGGTCTTCTTTTGGGCATCGACCCTTTAAGAAAGAAAAGAAGAATAAGAAGAATAAGAAAATGGTGCAAAGTGCTAGGGCATCCAAACCCAGTCAGACCAAAAAATCCAAGTCCGATCAAAGTCAGGTGGAATGCTTTTATTGCAAGAAGAAGGGGCACTAGAAGAGAAATTATCCTCAGTACATTGCCTCCTTGGATCCAAACAAGTTGAGAAAGAAGCAAGTTGTTGCTGCACAAGGTGATTATATGATAACACCTTGTAATTTCTCAATTTGTGATTCTACTATCTGAGTATTAGATATCGGAAGCTCTTTTAATATTTTCAATCTATTGCAGGGTCTGCAGGTCAGTAGGTGATTTGAAGAAGGTGAAAAATTTCTCAATATTGGAGATAGAAGATCAGTTTCAGTTCTAACATTAGAATTATTAAGCTTGTATTCAAGTCGAATATAATTATTCTTAGTGAATGTCACTTTTATCCTTCTTTTTTATTGAATATTATTTTTGTAGGCCTCTTGGCCAAGAACGATTATGAAATTTTGATAAAAAAAATAATTTTAATATCATTATGAATGATATTAATATGATGAATGGATAGCTGAACAATGATATTTACATATTATCACAATCTGTTAGTGTACTGTACACATCCAGCAAACGCCCTAGAATTAGTGATGTCTTCGATATCTATCTTAGGCACTGTAGGTTAGGTCATGTTAACAAGAACAAAATAAATAGGTTGACACAAGAGAGAATCTTTGAAGTCAGTGATTGTGAATCACTTTCAACCTGTGAGTCCTGTCTTCTTGAGAAAATGACCAAGTCATCTTTTACTAAAAAAGGTGAGCGAGCTAGTGAAGTTCTAAGTCTCATACATACTGATGTATATAGAATGATGAACACCAGTGTCAGAGGTAGATATTATTATTTCATTACTTTTACAGACAACCTATCAAGGTATGGGCAGTCTACTTAATGATGCATAAGTCAGAATCATTTGAAATGTTCAAATACTTTCGTAATGAAGTAGAAAAATAAACTGAAAAGAGTATTAAAATTTTTTGATCTAATCGAGGAGAAGAATACCTCTTCAGTGAGTTTCTGACATACTTAGAAGAGAATAAGATTCTCTCACAATGGATCCCTCCTGAAATACCACAGCATAATGGTGTATCAAAAAGAAGGAATCGAATCCTATTAGACATGGTTCGATCCATGATGAACTTTGCAAGTCTGTCGATCTCTTTTTAGGGCTATGTACTCGAGTTGGTTTGTTATATTTTAAATAAAGTTCTGAGTAAGTCTATAAGTAAAAAATCACATGAGACGTGGACAGGACGTAAGCTAGCACTCTCTCACCTTAGGGTTTGGGGATGTTCGACTTATGTCAAACGTCTGAAAACTGACAAGCTTGGACCTAGGTCTGACAAGTGCCTATCTGTAGGGTATCCAAAAGACACCAAGGGATATTACTTCTACCTTGCTGATGAGCAGAAGGTGTTCGTCAGCAATAGGGTAGTCTTTCTAGAAAAAGAGTTTTTTAGAGAAAGAACTAATGCCTCAAAGATTGAACTTGATGAAGTTCGATTAGTAGAAGAACTGACACAATCTAGTAAACCCATTGAGTTGGACTTGATTAGATCAAATTCAAAATCTATTGTAGAAACATCTTTAAAGAGATCTGGTAGAGTACCACGTCAATCGGATAGATACTACAGTTTCTTGGTCTGGGATGGTGATCCAGTTGAACACGATGAGAACAATGAGAATCTGATCACCTATACGGATGCGATGCAGAGGTCTAACTCCGATAAGAGGCTAGAAGCTATGAAATCCAAAATGAAGTCTATGAAAGTCAACAATGTATGGATATCAGTTGACCCACCTGAAGGGGTAAAACCCATAGGGTGTAAGAGGGTCTTCAAAAGGAAGAGGGGCACAAACGGAAAGGTGAAGACCTATAAAGCCCATCTGCTTGTCAAGGATTACCGTCAGTGTTATGATTTTGACTATGATGAGATGTTTTCTCCTATTGTAATACTCAAATCCAGTCAGATTTTGCTTGCGATAGCAGCACATCTAGATTATAAAATCTGGCAAATAGATGTGAAAACAGCCTTCCTAAATGAAGAGTTGGAAGAAGAGGTATATATGATATAATCTGAAAGTTTCATATCCATAGATAAGTCAAAAGTGTGCAAGCCTCAGAGATCCATTTATGGACTTCAACAGGCATTTCAGAGTTAGAACATGCATTTTGATAAAGTGATCAGAATGTATGGCTTCATTAAGAATAGAGAAGAACCCTATATATATAAGTGGGTTAATAACTCGATAATAGTATTTCTTATTTTGTATGTGGATGATATTTTCTTAATCAAAAATGACATCCCTGCATTACAAGAAATAAAAATTTGATTGTCATCTCAGTTCTCCATGAAGGACTTGGGAGAAGTATCCTTCATCCTTGGGATGAAGATCTATAAAAATAGATCTAAAATGTGGCTTGGATTATCCCAATCGACATATATTGATACTATATTGAAAATGTTCAACATGGAGAATTTCAAGAAAGGCTATCTTCCGATAGGTCAAAAAAATTTTCTCTCCAAGAGTGATTATCTGACAACTCCTCAAGAGAGAGAGTGTATGAGTAAAATTTTATATACTTCGACAGTGGGATCTATTATGTACGTCATGACATGTACGCGATCAGACATGGCATACTCACTAGGGGTAGTGAGTAGATACCAGTCTGATCAGATGAGAACCACTGGAAGGTCGTAAAGATCATCCTTATATATTTGAGAAATACTAAGGATCAGTAGCTTATCTATGGAGAATCCAACTTAAAAGTTATGAGGTTTACAGACTCTAATTTTTAGTCGGATCATGACGATAGCAAGAGTATGTCGGGATATATTTATACCCTGAACAGTGGAGCAATCTGTTGGAAGAGTTCTAAGCAGCACACTATGATCGACTCTACATGCGATATGAAATATATCGCGGCATTCGATGCTGCGAAGGAGGCTGTGTGGTTATAAAAATTTATCAACGAACTCAGAGTGGCACCCTCCCTTGATGGCCCCATCTTGTTGTACTGTGACAGTACTAGCACTATTGCTCAAGTGAAAGAACCGAAGACACATCAGCGGATCAAGCATATTCTGCTTCGCTACCACCTGATCTGAAAAATCATGGATCGAGATGACATCGACCTTCAGAAGATCGATGGAAAGGTGAACCTGACCGACCCATTAACTAAAGCCCTTACGATAAAGGAGTTCGAAGATCATAAAATAAAAATGGATATACGATACTGTACCAATTGGCTTTAGTACAAGTAGAAGTTGTTAAAAAATATGTTCCAAAGTCAATCGTCAGTCTGTTGACAGTTGTGCTATTTGATGTAATTATGTATAAATTAATTAATAAAATATTTATTTGATAATTTTTCATCATAAGCTTGTATATCTTCTATATCAAATATTTGTGTTACGATGAAAGTCCTTGGGACTATTTTAAATCGATAAAGGAGGATTTATTATTTAGTCCTTAAATAAGTTTATGACCAAATGATATGCTATTACTAGGATGATAGACATATCAAGTGTAGGTCATTGTGTGTCATATATCATTGGTCATCCTCTTAACCAAGGAGCGTGGAGATATTAGTATGGTATACAGGTAAAATATAGGAGTACATTTCACTGAATGTGACCAACTATAGAGCACTCTGCTGTCATGAGTCACTCTGAAGGGATATGGATATAAGTGTCCCTCCGACCTGAGATCACCACGGTGACTTGCAAGCAACTCACTATGCTTTGGTGTCGGACTATCTGAATTTTAATTCAGGATCAAAAGGTTTCTGGGTATAGTCAAGTACTTGTGAAGTCGGTGCATGAGTCAAGATGAAATTATCCACTCCAAGAGATTGGAGAGAATTCTTTATGTTTCAATTTAGTAAGACTTTGGCCAGGGCAATCCTTACGAGGAATCATAGGATTTATTAGGTTGAGACACATAATGGATATACTATTAAGAGTTGACAGTTTGAACTCTAAGTCATCCTAGCATCAAGAGTCAAAGAGATGAATTATATGATAACTATATTCAAATAGATTTTTGAGTTTTACTTTGCATACTTTAGCCTATTCGGACGTCGGGCACCATTGCTAGATGGTTACTCCAATTGGTACAGGAATCAGTTCCTGTGCTATCAGCTTAGGTTTGAACCTATGGTGTCACACATATTAGAAATTTCTCTCTGATCACATGACTAATCTGAAGAGTTCCACTGGATGGGGACTTTGTTGAAGAGTCTCACTAGACGGGGGGACTCTGCTGAAGAGTCCCACTGGAAGAAGACTCTAGAGAAGAGTCTTACTAGACTTAGACTCTATCATTAATAAGGATTAATTAGTAATTAGATCACTAATTAGCTTAATTTGATTGAGCATTAAAGTCTGGATCAAGTTTGATTGAATTAGATTCAATCAGATCAAGTCTGATTAGGTTATGAGATGACCTAATCGTAAGATAGAAATGATCCTGATTTGATTGGATCTATGGCTCAATTAATTTATTAATTTGATAAAATTTAATTAATATTGTAGGAGCTTAATTAGATTAGGTTCACCATATTTTATTTGGGTCTAATTGGATTGGGTTTGAAAGAAATCCAATTGGTTAAACCTTAGAGTCCCAAATGAGTGGGACTCTCTCCCTTGCACCACCCAAATTATCTCACACCTTTTCTAACCATACAAAATCAGTTTGTGCATAAGAAAATCAAAAAATTATTCTTCTTTTGTCACCCATTAAGGATAACAATTGGTTGGTTTTGATTTGATTTCAAAATAGTTTGAATTTTAACTTAAAACCTTATCCATATCCTTTCACACGTTGGCTATTTTTGAAGGAGCTCATTGTGTATGAGAAAAAGAAGTTTTTTTGATAGTTTTTCATATCTAATTTTCTCTGATAAATCTCTCTTTAAGTCAGATAAGGGTGAAAAAAGTTGGAGTCAAATTAAAATTTAAAATATTTTGAACTGCAACAAACTCCGGCCCTTATCCTGTCTTATCTGGTTTGTGCGACAACCAAAAAATAGCTATAATTTTATGTGCCAAACTAAGAGAGCTTTTCACTGTGAGATACCAAAGAGAAAGAGGGTCAAAAATACTTCTTTAGGGCATGAGGTTTGGATGGGTTTCCTTCTTGCTTGGCATGAACAAAAGAGGAGACCGATCTCCTCTCAGGTGAGCGACCCAAAACTATTCTAGGATTTTGGGTGAGAGAAAAATCAATGAGAAGAGAGTCTTTATCAGATTTTTCTCTACCATCTAGTATCCCCTCTGATCCATCTTCAACATCAAAAAGATCTAAGATGATTGAAGAAGAGATCAAATCAGATCTGCCATCAGAAGCTGACTGCGCGAGCTAGCACTCCCGTGGAGGGCTAATCAGTCTGAGAACTTCGTGTGGATCATCTGTAGAGGTTGAACGCTTGTGTGACTATAAACGATCAGAGACAATATCTAGATCTATATTCTCAATTATGGAGATCAACTATCCATGCTCAGGTATTGGGTTTGGAATCCTAGAAGTGCTAGATTAGAACTATCACTAATTATTGTTCTTGTTCAAACGCATATAATATTAGATTCAGATGTTTATGCATATAAATTCATGTTATAAATCTATTTGTAGGAGTTTTAAGATCAGATCTTATGTATGTATTTGTAGATTAAATAGTTTAGTCTAATATTCTTTCACTAAAAATTTTGAAATGTATGCATGAAACCCCTGCGTGATCCTACAGCTATAGCAAGTAAAATTCGGATGAATTTGAGCATAGCCACTGGTAAGAAGATTTCATTATAGTCAATTCCTTGCCTTTGTCTGAAATCTTTCGCCACCAACCAAGCTTTGTAGATTTCTACTTGGCCATCTGCTTCGATCTTCTTTTTGAAGATCCACTTGCACCCTATTGGGGTCACACCCTCAGGCGCATCAACCAAAATTCATACTTGATTGGTGTACATCGAGTCCATCTCAAATTTCATGACTTCCAACCATCTGTCTGAGTTTTTACTCATGATAATTTTCAAATAGATTAGTGGATTATCATCCTGAATAATGTTGATCGAATTGTCATTTTCAATGATAAAACCATATCTCAGAGGTGCTTGACGCACTCTATCTGACCTTCGGAGAGGAGGTGTATATTGTGGATGTACCTCATCACTAGGTATTTCTGATTGAGGATCTTCTTGTGATTCAATCATAGATATTTTTGGATTGGTTTGTAGATCCTAAACTTTTATAAGTTCAATATTTCTCCCACTACCTCCTTAGATGAATTTATTTTTCAAAAAAATGGCATACCTACTAACAAATACCTTTTGTTCAGTGAGGTGGTAGAAGTAGTATCCATTAGTTTTCTTAGGATACCCCACAAACCTACACTTGTCTAATCTAGTACTAAGCTTATGTCCAAAAAATATTTTTGATATAAGCAGGATAGTCCCAAATCTTAAGATGTTTAAGATTAGGCTTTCTTTCCTTCTATAACTCATATGGTGTACTTACAACAGACTTTGAAGGCACCTTGTTTAAAATATATGTGGCAGTTTCTAGGATATATCTTTAGAAAGATATTAGGAGATCAGTGAAGAACATCATGGACCACACCATATCCATTAAAGTACGATTCCTCCTTTTTGCTACATCACTTAACTAGAGTGTATAAGGAGGGATCCATTCAGAGAGAATATCTTTACTTTTAAGATGATCAAAAAATTCACTGAACAAGTATTCTCCTCTTCGATCAGATCGAAGAATTTTGATATTTTTTTCAATTTATTTCTTAACCATACTTTGATACTCCTTGAACTTATCAAAGACTTCGGATTTATGTTTCATAAGATACATATATCCGAACCTTGATAGATCATCTGCAAAGGTGATAAAATAGGAGTATCCTCCTCTGGCCTCAATTGTTATTGATCCACATACATCTATATGTACAAGGGCTAACAACTCATTTGTCCTCTCTCCATATCCAGAAAATAGAGTCTTGGTCATCTTACCCATGAAACAAGATTCATAAGTTTTCAATGATTCATAATCATATGGGTTAAAAAATTCTTCTTTTTATAATTTGTTTATCCTTAACTCACTAATATGACCAAGATGGCAATACCAAAGATATGTGATACTCACATATTTCCTCTTTCTTTTCATATTAAAAATATTTTCATTGAGTGCAAGAATTAAAAGATTATTATCAATATAACCACTGCCATAAAATTTATTAGAAAAGAAAATGGAGCATCCATTTTCCATTAGCCTTATTTCATAATCTTGTTTTAACAACAAAGGTATAGAAATAATATTTCTAATGACCTTTGGCATGTAATAACAATATTTCAATTCTTAAATTTTGCCTGAAGACAAATTAAACATACAAATTTCCATAGCTTCTATGCTAATAGACTCTCCACTTATGCCATAAAGCTCAAGATCACATCTTTTCAGATCTTTGATATTCTGTAGTCGCTGTAATGAATTACAAATATGTGATCTACAGACAGTATCCAATACCCAAGTATCCGAGTCTAAGCTACTCAATAAAAAATAGGTCTGTATCATATACATATTTTTTTAGTACTACATTTGTACCCTACTTCAATCTTACAAGATAATCTTTGAAATTATTCTCTCAATGTCCATATTTGTCACAAAATGAACAGATAATATCCATGTGGACATCTTTTGCCTTCTCATTATTACTGAACAATCCAAGGTCAAGAATATCCAGAACATCGAAGTTCTTCTCCGATACAAATCTAATTTGCAAGTTCCTCAACCAATCCACATAGTTGGGATCGGTCAACATATTTTTATCTATGGTATCATGCAGCAAAAATAAAGAAGCTATAATATAGATTTAAATCTACATAATAAAAGAATAATAGTATAAGCAGACTACTCATATTAGACATGCATAACTAGATGAGGTCTTTTAACTAGTTATGTCTCTTACTATTTTATCGGATACCATGGGCCTCTCTTATGATAAATGAGAAATCCTAATCTGATTTCTTAATGGGGTTGAGATCTTAATCCCTCAATGAAGCCTTATGGATATTACAACAAATCTCAATGAGTTCAAAGGAAAGAAAATCTATCCAATTGTATCTCATACAATTCTTAACATAAATTTTACCTCTAAAAATACTCATAGCCTTGTGGATATCACAACAAAATATAGTATTTTTAGTTAAGTCAGACCCTTCATTTTCATATAGCCATATCTAAAAAATACTATCCTTGTAGATATCACAATAAAGTAACATATCCAAAATATACCGTAAAGCATCTAATATGCACCAAGACAAACCTACATCAATCCCCATCGCAAGCCTTGTGGATATCACAACAAATCACTATGATTTTTGACAAGATATTGACTAGGCATGAAGGAAGGAATATGTAATGTTTAAAATACTGAGCTACCTTCATTCAAGATTTAAACTAATCCAATTGGCCAGAAAAGTATTAAGATTGGTGGGGGTCCCCCCGTTGCTTTTCTTAGACACTAATAAATATTGATCAGACTAGCAAACAGAATCAATTAAATAACCACCACACTTGAAATACTCCTTAGACACCAATTGATTAGTCAATTCAAAAAATAGATCAGCTACTGGTTCACAATACTACGACTTAATATAATTTTTATGAGGACTTTAATGATCTCAAGTACATCCTAATTCAATCAATCATAATGATGTACTATTATAGTTGTATCTTAATAAATATAACAACTAATCATGGTATTTAATTATATCTCTAAGATATGAAAATATAATCATACAACATGATTATTGTTGGGAAATATATCCCAAAAGCCAATCATCAACTTGTCGACGATTGAGCAACCTTGTATTGTAATTGATTTATTAATAAATAAAATATTTTTTGATATTTTCATCATAAGTTTTCATCTTCTAATGAACTCTGTTGTTGTGATGAAGTCCTTAGAACTATTTAGGTTCGATAAAAAGAGGATTTATCAATTAGTCCTTAAAACTATTCATGACCAAATGATAGGCTGTTAATAAGGATGACAGCTTCTATCAAGCATAGGTCGCTGTAGGCCATATGGGTTGGTTATTCTCTTAACCAAGGAGTGTGGAGATACTGGTATGGTATACAAGTGAGATGTAAGGGTATATCGTCAATGAACGTGACCAACTCCAGAGCATTCTGCTATCGAGAATGTCTCTGATGGGATATAGATATAAGTATCCCTTAGACCTGAGATCGCTTTAGTGACTTACAAGCAACTCACTGTGCTTTGGTACTCGACTTTCCCTTGCATGAGCAGCTTGGGAAAGATGCAATATTGAACTCGCTGCCCAAGTCTTATCTCCCATTCCTCACTCATTATAGAATGACAAAGTCTGAAGTAAACTACCATGGGTTACTGGGGTTGCTTCAGAACTTTGAGAAGGATCACTAATTTTACAAGGAGTCGGTGAACTTAGTGGGAGGTTCATCTTCTGGTTCTCGATCCTTTAAGAAAGGAAAGAAGAATAAGAAGAAGAAAGTGAAGAAGGTGCAAGTTTAGGCTGGGACATCAGTGCAGAGCCAGACCAAAAAGATCAAGCCTGATAAGAGTCTATTCTACTGGCAAGCATCCTAGATTAGATAGTGTGTCAGATATCTACTTATGGCACTGTAGACTAGGTCATATAAACAATAACAGAATAAACAGGTTGACTCAAGAGGGAATCCTCGAAGTCAGTGATTGTGAATCACTTCCAACCTGTGAGTCCTGTCTTCTTGATAAAATGACCAAGTCATCTTTTACTAGAAAAGGTGAAAGAGCTACTGAGCTCTTGGGCCTAGTACATACTGATGTATGTGGGCCCATGAGCACCAGTACTAGAGGTGGATATTTCTACTTCATAACTTTCACGGATGACCTATCCCGATATGGATATATCTATCTGATGCAACATAAGTCAGATTCATTTGAAATGTTCAAACGATTCCGAAGTGAAGTAGAAAAATAAACTGGGAAGAGTATTAAAACTCTTCAATCTGATCGAGGAGGGGAATATCTTTCTAGTGAGTTTCTCACATATCTAGGAGAGAATGGGATTCTCTCCCAATGGACTCCTCCAGAAATACCACAGCATAATGGTGTGTCTGAAAGGAGGAATCGGACTCTGTTAGACATGGTCCGATCCATGATAGGTTTTGCTAGCTTGCCGATATCCTTCTGGGGATATACACTCGAATCGACCTGTTATCTGTTAAATAAGGTTCCAAGTAAGTCTGTAATTAAGACTCCATATGAGATATGAATGAGACGTAAGCCAGCACTTTTACACCTTAGGGTCTGGGGGTGCCCGGCCTATGTCAAACGATTAGTCACAGACAAACTTGGACCTAGGTCTGACAAATGCTCATTCATAGGGTACCCCAAAGAGACAAAAGGATATTTTTTCTACCATGCTGATGAACAAAAGGTATTCATCAGCCTTAAGGCAATCTTTTTAGAAAAAGAGTTCCTTGATGAAGGAACCGTTGTCTCTAAGGTTGAACTTGATGAAGTTCAACAGGTAGAAAGACCGACACCAATAGCTGAACCTGAGTCGGATATGATTAGATCAGATTCAGAGCCCAATGTACCTGCATCATTAAGGCGATCCGGTAGAGTACCGCGTCAGCCGGATAGATACTACGGTTTCTTGGTCCGAGACGGTGATCCCATCGAACTTGATGAGAATAATGAGGATCCGATCACCTATATGGATGCAATGCAGAGACCTGATTTCGAGAAATGGCTTGAAGCCATGAAATCCGAAATGGAGTCCATGAAGGTCAATGATGTATGGACATTGGTTGACCCACCTGATGGGGTTAAACCCATTGGGTATAAATGGGTCTTCAAAAGGAAGAGGGGCACAGACGGAAAGGTGGAGACCTATAAAGCCCGTCTGGTCACCAAGGGGTATCGTCAACGTTATGGTATTGACTATGATGAGATATTTTTTCCTATGGCAATGCTCAAATCCATTCGGATAATGCTTGCAATAGCTGCCCATCTGGATTATGAGATCTGGCAGATGGATGTAAAGACAGCTTTCCTGAATGGAGAGCTGACCGAAGAGGTGTATATGATACAACCTGGGGGGTTTACATCCACAGATGAGTCCAAGGTGTGCAAGCTTCAGAGATTCATTTATGGATTGAAGCAAGCTTCTCGGAGTTGGAACATGTATTTTGATAAGGTGATTAAAACGGAGAAGAGCCCTGCATCTATAAATGGGCAAATGGTCCAGTTATGGTATTCCTTGTCTTGTACGTAGATGATATTCTCTTAATCGGGAATGACATCCCCGCACTACAGGGAATAAAAGTTTGGTTGTCATCACAGTTCTCCATGAAGGACTTGGGTGAAGCATCCTACATTCTAGGGATGAAGATCTATAGGGATAGATCTAAAAGGATGCTTGGGTTATCCCAGTCCATGTACATAGACACTGTGCTGAAGAGGTTCAGCATGGAGAATTCCAAGAAGGGCTATCTACCGATAGGCCATGGAATTTCTCTCTCTAAGAAGGATTGTCCGACAACTCCTGAAGAGAGAGAGCGTATGAGTAGAGTTCCATATGCTTCAGCCGTGGGATCTATCATGTACGCCATGACATGTACAAGACCAGATGTGGCATACTCACTAGGAGTAGTGAGTAGATACCAATCTGATCCTGGAGAAAATCACTGGAAAGTGGTTAAAGCCATCCTTAAGTATTTGAGAAATACTAAGGACCAATGGTTGGTTTATGGCGAGTCAGATTGAAACTTGTGGGGTTCACAGACTCCAACTTCTAATCTGACCATGATGACAGCAGGAGCGTGTCGGGTTATATCTTTACTCTGAATGGTGGAGCCATCTGCTGGAAGAGTTTCAAGCAGCATACTGTGGCAGACTCTGTTTGTGAAGCGGAGTACATCGCAGCATCGGATGCCATGAAGGAAGCTGTGTGGCTAAGAAAATTCATCAATGAGCTCAGAGTAGCACCCTCCCTCGATGGTCCGATCCTGCTCTACTGCGACAGTACTGGTGCCATAGCTCAGGCGAAGGAACCCAAAGCACATCAGCGGATGAAGCACATCTTGCACCGCTTTCACCTGGTCCGGGAGATCATGGATCGAGGTGACGTCGACCTTCAGAAGATCGACGGAAAGAGAACCTAGCCGACCCCTTCACTAAAGCCCTGGCGATAAAGGAGTTCGACAACCACAAGTCGAAGATGGGTATTAGATACTGTGCCGAGTGCCTTTAGGACAAGTGGGAGTTGTTGGAAAATATGTCCCAAAAAGCCAATCGTCAAGCTGTTGACGGTTGAGCAACCAAGTATTGTAATTGATTTATTAATAAATAAAATATATTTGGCATCTTCATCATAAGCTTTCATCTTCTAATGAACTCCGTTGTTATGATGAAGTCCTTAGGACTATTTAAGTTCGATAAAGAGAAGATTTATCGATTAGTCCTTAAAACTGTTCACGACCAAATGATAAGCTGTTAATAAGGACGACAGCTTCTATCGAGCATAGGTCACTGTAGGCCATATGGGTTGGTTGTCCTCTTAATCAAGGAGTGTGGAGACACTGGTATGGCATATAGGTGAGATGTAAGGGTACATCATCATTGAACGTGACCAACTCCAGAGTATTCTGCTGTCGAGAATGTCTCTGATGGGATATAGGTATAAGTGTCCCTTAGACTTGAGATCGCCTCAGTGACTTGCAAGCAACTCACTGTGCTTTGGTACTGGACTACCTAAATTTTTAATTCAGGGATGGAAGGCTTCTGGGCACAGTCAAGTACTTGCGAAGTCAGAGTATGATCGAGATGGGATTGACCACTCCAAGAGTTGGAGAAGAATGAGTCGCTGTATTTCAATTTAGCAAAACCTTGGCCAAGGTAATCCATCAGATGGATTTGATATTTTGAAATACAATGTGGACAACCTGATCAGAGTTGACAGTTGAACTCTGGGGTGTCCTATGATCATTTTGGTCAAGGGGATGAATTATATGAAAACTATATCCGCATGGGTTCTAAGGATGTTGTTCTACACATTCGATCTATCCGATCGTCGGGTACCATTGCTAGATGGTCACTTCGATTGGTATAAGAATTTATTTCTATGCTACTGGCTTAGGTTCGGACCTATGAGGTCACACACATTAGAGTTCATGATCCGATCGGATGGTTGATCAATGATTAAGAATCGTTCTAAGGTTAAATGATCAATACGATTGACATTTAACCCAGTGCAAGTATTGCAGGAGGATCGATTAGCAATTCGATTGCTAATTGGCTTAATTTGATTAAGCCAATGGGCTGAGATTAAGTCTAATTAAATATAATTTAATTAAATTTATTTTGGGCTTAATTGGATCAAGTCCAATTGGTTTATTGGATAAGCCAAGTGCAAGAAAAAACTAGTCCTAGTTCAACTAGGAGTTGGGTCCATCTAATTTCTAATTTGATTAAAAAATTAAATCAGATTTAAATCTAATTTAATCTGATTAAATTAGGTTCTTAATTGGGTTAAGATCTATTTTAATTAGGTTGATCTAATTTTGGTTTGATTTGGTTTGGGAAACCAAATTAAAACAAGTCATAAGATAGAATCCTAGTAAGACTAGGATTCCACCTTGCGCCACATAAGCCTTCCCCATGCCCTCTCTCTTATTCAACGCCAATCTCTACTTATTTTGTGTGACAAAAGCCCTCTCCCAGGTCTCTCCCATGTTCACAAAAGGTTTTCTCTCTTCTTTCTTATATGGAAGGTGGTTTGGATCAAATAAAAAAGGAATAAGTTTGGATTTCGAATTCTATGAGATAGAGTTTTAGAAATCCAAAACTCTTTCAATTTTGCACCGAATTTATCCAAAATTTTTTTGGAATTTTTGTGGCTTTTAGGGTACACATTGTGTACCTTTACTGATGATCCATGCACGAAAATATGGAGGAGGTGCTCAAGAGTTGGGCGCCCCTTAACTTGCCATGTTTGGATAAGCCTTGACTAGGTATTTGACCTAGACAAGGACTCTATCATATCTCTCTGTATAAAATGAGTTTCTTCATGAAATTTTAGGAAGAAGATAGAGATTTGAGAGACCTTTGTGCCATCCAAAAATCAGAGAGAAAGACCTTTGGGTCGTGGAGATATAAAAGACGCAAGTTAGAGTGTCTAGAGAGAAAAATGTGAAGAAGAAGAGGGTCTTCTTCTAGGGTTTTTTATTTTCATATCTTTCCTCCCTCCATCTTGAGTTTCCTAAGAGCATCTCAGATCTAAAACTCCTCCTCTTACTTTCCATCTTTGAAAGAGTCCAAATCAAGAAGAAGGAGGCACCTGATCAACCATCAAAGAAGGATCAGCGCAGTACTAGCATACTGTGCTGATTTCCTGAAGCAGGACTTCTGATCGAGATTTGTGGGCTCGTGTGGATGACTCCTAGAGGTCGGACGCGTGTGCGGCTTGCAATATCATCCTTAAGCCCGGATCAGTGAGGTTAGAACGTCTAACTTGCAAGGTAATAGATCTGATCTATTGTTTAATACATACATTAGATGTAGTATAGAAACATGTTGATATGATCAACATGTAGTTCATGCTATATTTATATATTTTAATTTCTGATTTAATACTATGTAATAATCATGTAATAGGATCTTAGATCTAGAGATTCTCTGTTTTAGAAAATAAATTTTAATTTATTTTAGTCTTCCGCTGTATGATCTTGAAAAAGTTTCAAGATCTAACCCTGAAACCCTAGATCTGGTTCCTACAAGTCGAACCCCAACTCTCAGCCCAAAACTTAATTGAGAATTAAGAAGTTGTTTGGCTAGGTTCTTGGATTGTGAATTGAAGAACCTAAGACACAAACCATAACACATTGGGTTAATGGGTTAGTGAGAATTAGGTCCATTAATTGATTTAGACCTAAGGTTAGATTAAAGATGGACTTAATTAGAGAATTGACTAAATCTAATCAATTATTGTCTTAGATTAGGTCAAGGATTCTCTTGATCAATTACAATAGTTGTAGTTGGTCAAGTCTATGTCTTTAACAAGAATCAAATGGACTTGATTTTTGGCTAAGTGGTCTAGCACGAACTGTTAGGTTGATCTAATCAAAACTAATTAAACCAGTTGGTGACTAAGGTAAACCAGACCGGTGGTTTTTAATTGGTAGTCCGCTTACCTAGCCATTTCTGATGATGTCTAAGGCAAGCTTTGGAAGACCCTCCCACCGATCGAACTTACCTGGCCTCTTGGTGAAATTATATTTTGATCGGATCACTTGACTATTCAAGTTAACCCATGTCAGCTAGGTAAATCAGTGTGACTAATTTAGGTGCTCATAGACTAGCCCTTTTAATGGTCTCCCTTAAGCTGATTTGGTGAAGTCAGTGGGAGGATCATGATAAGCTGGTTCATCTGACCTCCTCCTCTAAATTAATTAAATTTTTTAAAATTATTAGGTCTTTAAAATGAAATTATTATGGTGATAACTAGATCATAGCCTCCCATTATGTGGATGATAATAGATCCATCAGTTGGATAATCATTGGAGGCCCAAAAGCCTGGTGCTTATCGGTTGATGAAATTATCATTCATAATATATTTTTTGATTGTATCTTTCTAAATAGTGGTTAGATTAGCCAACCAAAATTGAGCCTAATCATTCATTGGCTAGATGGGCCAAGTATGGTCATGTTAAGGGTTGGACCTAACCAGACCTTTTCAGTGGAGGCCAAAGCCTACTGATTAGGGACTTGAGCAAAATTAAAATTACTAAAAATTATTTAGAGAAACAATTGGTTATGAACCTACCCTTAGATGTACATGGGTTGGCCAACCAAAGTTGGGCTTGTGTGCAGTCTAAGTAGATTCTAGTACCCACTAAGGAATTAAGGTAATTTCTCGAATTGGAGGTAGAGGCTACCAATTCGAATAAAATAGTGAGAGAAACTTTTTGATTAAAGTCTAAATCTTTAGGTTTAATGAATCAATTACTAATTAGGTTATGATTTTTCTTTGTGCAGATATGGCCACTTCCCTTTCGCTCCAATCATTGTTGGACAATGAAATTTTGATGGGATCCAACTTCGGTAGCTAGTACCAAAAGTTGACGATAGTCTTGGAGCATGAACGGATCTTATATGTGATAACAGATCCTGCACCTAAGGAGCCAGCTGCCAATGCACATGGAACAGTCAGAGATACTTACCAGAAGTAGCTTAGTGATCGGACCACGGTGCGTTGCATTATGCTGGCTGCCATGAGCAATGAGTTCAGTCGCAGATTTGAGATGGCTTAGCCAAAAGATATGCTTCAAGTATTGGAGGATGCCTTTGGCACACCCGATGACATGGAGAGGCACCAGACTAGTTGTGCCATCTTCAACGCTAAAATATGGGATGGTGCCTCTGTCATTGATCATATATTGTACATGATGAGTTGATGGAGCATTTGAGCAAGCTCGACTTTCCCTTGCATGAGCAGCTTAGGAAAGATGCAATACTGAACTCGCTATCTAAGTCTTATCTCCTATTTCTCACTCATTATAGAATGACAAAGCCTAAAGTAAACTACCACGGGTTACTGAGGTTGCTTCAGAACTTTGAGAAGGATCATCAACTCCATAAGGAGTCGGTGAACTTAGTGGAAGGTTCATCTTCTGGTTCTCGACCCTTTGAGAAAGAAAAGAAGAATAAGAAGAAGAAAGTGAAGAAGGTGTAAGTTCAGGCTGGGACATCAGTGTAGGGCCAAATCAAAAAGATCAAGCCCGATAAGAGTCAAGCTGAATGCTTCTTTTGTAAGAAGTAGGGGCACTGAAAGAGGAACTGTCCTCAGTACATTGCCTCTCTGGATCCTAACAGGCAGAGAAAGAAGCAAGCTATTACTGGGCAAGGTATTTATATGATAACTCCTTACAATTTCTCTATTTATGATATAACTGACTGGATATTGGATACCGGTAGCCCTTACCATATTTGCAATTCGTTGCAAGGGTTGCAAGTCAGTAGGAGATTCAAGCAAGACGATGAAAGGAATATGCCCTACAAGCCAATCGAAATTTATATTTTGATGGATTTTCCTTATAATCTTCCAGACTTATGGATTGACTCTTTAAATAATAAAAGATATTTTTCATCAAATGCTGCATCTTACTTTAGTAATGATTATGATGAACTCCATAAATCAGAAAAATGGGTTTAAGGTTATGATAAGATCATACCTATGAGACCTAAAATCCTAAAAGTCCTGATTTAGAATATTTCTAGTCATAAGAGCATTGAGTCGGGGATCAATGTTTCGGATAGATTAGCACTTTCTATGTATACTCGATGGAGAGGGTGGCAGATCTCATAAGCCACTTGTGTGAGACACTAATACAAGAAAGTGGATGTTCATTAGAGAATGAGTTCATTCAATTGATCAGACTTAAGAAACATCTTATGGAATTTACTTGTCAAGAGATGTTTTCTTATAGTGGGAGTTGTGCATGTAATCCTTTGACCTGAGACTACTATAGAACTTTGTATACATGAATTCATATTTTTTGGTTCATACTCATTCATGACTTAATCATGTATGGGGTATTCTAGGTATGGTAGAATATGTATGGAGGTTGTGAGTAGGTCAACATAGAATCGATCACTCCTGGTAAGAGGAGATCGCATCCTACTTGCTCTGATCGATTGATGATTCAGGAAGCCTTTAATCAAAGTAGAATAAAAATTAAAAAGAGTTTCTAATATTTTATTAATTGAATCATCATATAAGATTGAGAGAAATATGAGTATGATATTGGATTTGACATCATTCCATATCCAGAGTAATATTCGGGGTGTAGGGAGATCGCAGGATCAAATTGCACAGTAACTTTCCACTGAAGGGTATTTTTGATATTTTTATTAAAAATTTTATATCTTTTAGGTAGACATGATACACTGCTAGATGTCAATCTTGTCTTATAGGTTTGATCAAATTAAAGAGTTTAATTCAATCACCAATTAGAAAGAGTTCTAATTGCTAAAATTGGGTTAGCTCGATTGGATCTAGATCAGTTAGATTAAATTCTACTCAAATCAAATTGACTTGAACTCGAACCTATTGCTGGCTAGATGTGGAACCCAATGGGTCACACACAAAGGTTATTGATCAGGGGTCTAATTGGATTAGATCATGTTTGCAAAATTGACATGCTAGCACATGTTGCAAAAAACTAGCTCCTTGTTTCGAATTGGGTTTAAAATTGATTCCAGATTGGGCTAATTAAAGCCAAATTAATTTTAGGTTTGAGTTGGTTCAGCCCTTGGCTGCATGTATCAAAAATTTAGAGCCAGAAAACTAAGTCTTCACAAGTCAAGAATTTTTCTTGTGCATAGGTGCAGTTTTTGTGTGCAAAAACAGCTTTCACATCCCATGAGATGAGATGCCTCATCCTCAAGCTTATCCTATGTTCCATGATGAAATAAATTTTTGAATGATTTTTAACTTTATTTTGAGCATAAGTAATTTTTTTTAAGTTAAAATTCCTTCTGGTTTAATCATGAAAATTTGTTGAAGTTGGAAATCTTGTCAGCCTGATCCATGCACCTGACCAATAGTCCAACTTGTGAAGGACTCTAACCCATTTGTCACGCCACTTCTTAATCTGAATTTTTTTTTCACAACATTCTCATATTAGTGCCTTGATTTTTGGCCATTGGATGGATAAAATTATATTGATGGGTGGTGAAAAAAAATTATGCCATGAGAAGCTACACGACTCATTGGAGAATCATCGAGAAAAATGTTCCGAAGAGTCCTTCTACATTAAGCATCTCTTGAATTTTTTCTTGATGATTTCCATGTGTCAAAAACTTCTAGATGGGTATGAGAATTTATCAGGAGATGTGAGATTTTCTGATGGATGCGAGATGGCATGTGGAAAGGGCACGAAAAATTCCCGAAGGCAACCCATTGCTAAGTATTTAAAGGGGGGTGCACTGGGGGATTTGATTTATTCAGATTTCTAATTCCTCCTTTCTTTCTAACATCTTTTCCCTATTGTCTAATTAGTCTCTTCCTTCTTTTGTTAGGACAAGTCCAAAAATAGTAAAGACAAGTTCGATTTTAGGATAAGAGTCTAAGAAGAGAATTAAGGAAGACAAGGAGAGAAGAAAGGTAGGGATAGGAAGGCTAGGAGAAGAGGAAGAGGGTCTTGAGGTCCTGATGTTCAAGAAAATTCTTAGAGTAAAAATTTTGGAGGAATCCTCTCAAAGAGTTGATGTTCTAATCATAGCCCTGTGTGGATCACTGTTGGAGGGCGAACACTTGGACGCCTGGTGGAGATTATGCAGAAATTTGGATTAAGCACTGCAGGTATTCTTCTATAACTTAAATTTAATCTTGAATTTATGTTATATATGATTGTTAATCATCAAGGAGATACTGGTTTAAGGGTTTAATATTTAAAATTTCTTTATTAAAATTTTAAAATCTATTATGTTTTCGCTGTGCGTGCCCACCCTGAAACCCTACAGTGGTATCAGAGCCGGTCTTGTTTGGTTCAATTATATATACATAATATTTATGTGATCTATAGTATGATTTATACTATAAAATAATTTATGTTTTCATATGATGATATGAAATAATGCATATATGATTCACCACTTCATCATCTTGACATAAGGTTGTCCTAGCATAACGGGGTTATGCTGCAAGGTTGTCCTAGGATGATGAATGTCCTTATGTTACACTTGCACATGTAGAAAGTTTTAATGTTGATACATAAATGGGTATTATGTAGTTAGAATGTGCATGAGACCAAAAAAAATCCTCATTAGAAAATTATATTAAGTGGTAGTGATATGCAACTATGGGTTAACCAATTCTTGATCAATTGATCAATTGGTGTCTAGAAAAGTGCTATAGGTGGTTCTTTAATTGGTTCCGTTATCTGATCTGATCAATTTATTGGTGTCTAAGGAAAGCAACAGGGGACCCCCACCTTACTTACCTGGCTAATTTGATTAAGCGATATTGACATTAAAAAATCTTAATGTTGAAAATACTATTAAGGGCCTTCCTTCATCCTAGATTAATGTTACATCATGAACTGTGGCTAGTTTATTTGTTAACATGAGGCTTGTCATAAGGATTGATATAACATAATCCTGGTGCATAGAAGATGCTTACGATAATTTTGAATATACTGCTTTGTTGTGTTAACACAAGGGCAGTTATATTAGAATTTGACTGTATTGAAATGAAGGGTCTAACTTAACTAAAATATTATAGCTTGTTGTGTTAACACAAGGCTAATAATATTTTAGAGGTCAAGATATAATATTGAGAATTGCATGAGATACAATTGGAAAGAGTTTCTTACCTATGAACTCATAAGAATTTGTTATGTTAACACAAAATCATTATGAGGAGTTAAGGTCTCAATCCCATAAAGATAAATATGAAATATATCTTGTTCATCATAATAGAGGATTGTGATATTCGATAAAATAGTGGGAGGCACAATTAAACTAAAGACCTTATTTAATTGTATGAGTTAATATGAGTTATTTGCTTATGTAATATTCTTTAATTATTATGGATTAAATTCTATAAATGGCATCTTCACTATCATTACGAGAAATTTTAGATTCCAACAAGTTGATCGATCCCAATTATATGGACTGATTGAGAAATTTAAAGATCGTACTCACTCAGGAGAAGCTCTCCTATATTCTTGACATCTCTGAACCACAAGAGGTTGGGGATGATGCACAAAAGAGTAGGTATCCACATACAGGATGTGGAAGAATGACAGTTTGACTGTCAAGTGCATCATACTGGCCTCTATGAGCAATGAGTTGCAGAGGCAGCATGAGAGCATGGATACTCAATCTATACTCAATCTTAAAGAGTTCTATGGAGAACAGAGTAGAACTGCAAGATATGAGATATCTAAGAGTTATTCTATGCTAGAATGACTGAGGGATCATCTGTACAAGACCATGTCCTAAAGATCATTGATCTGATCACTAGATTGGGTCAACTTGATTTTATGATGGATGGAGAACTAAGTTAGAATTTGATCCTACAATCTCTCCCTGAGTCATTCGCTCAGTTTGTTGTGAACTATCATATGAACAAACTGAATACCTCCTTGCCTGAGCTATTAAATATGCTTAAGACAGCTGAGAGCCATATTAAGAAAAAAAAGGCTCCACTTCTTCTTGTGGGTAAAATCTCTAAGAAGAAGTTAGGTTTTAAGGGTTCAAAGAAAGTAATGAATCCTAAGGGTGTCAAGATGAAGAAGAAGGGGAAGAAAGTCTCCGGACAGGGTACCTGCTTTCACTACGGCAAGGCAGGATACTGAAAAAGAAATTGCAAGTTATATCTTGCAACTATAAAGGCAGGTGCAAGCGATGCACCAAAAGGTATGTATGAGATACATACAATTTTATCATTAAGTTCTTTCAATTCAGACTCTTGGATATTGAATACCGCCTGTGGTTCTCATATCTGCAAGTTGTTGCAGGGGCTGCAGAATATTAGAGTGCTGAAGAAGGGTGACTTCGAGCTCTACAG
>NC_025994.2:39963624-39984174 GCF_000442705.2 Elaeis guineensis
CCTTCCTAGACTTGAACCGCCCCCTGGACTTGCTTCTGCCTCCTGCTCTACCTGTCCTCTCCCCTACTGCCAACCCTCCTGGGGAGCCCGACTCTGGTCAACTTTTCTCTCTGCTCATTCGACCTCAGCACCGAGACCATGTCCCTCATACTCTAGAGTCTCCTTGCCGTAGAGCAGTGTAGTCACCAAAGAATCATATGATCCGGGCAGCAAACATAGAAGCAATAGAGACTTGTCCTCCTCATCCAGCTTCACCCCGATATTCACCAACTTTGTGCACAACTGGTCAAACCTCTGAATATGGCCAATCACATCAGATCCCTCCTGCATCCGAAGACTGTACAACCTCTTCTTCAGCATTAGCTTGTTGCACATATTCTCCCCCATGTACATGGTGTGCAACTTCGACCAAAGGCCCTTCGAGGTCTTTTCTTCCAGCATCGAATACAATGCCGCATCCCACCAAACATCCTCTGATCACCGAGCATGCTTTCTTCTCCAACGATGCCCACTGTCTATCTGTCATTCCCTCAGGCTTCTCATCCAAAGCTGATCCAGATTTGCTTGCACCAGAAGATCCTCCATCCGGATTTTCCACATGGAAAATTTTTTCTTGCCATCAAACTTCTCAAACTCGACCTTCATATTGCTGCCCATGATTGGATCCAAGCCAAACAAGCAATATAAATTCCAAAAAGTGTAGAATATACCTTGATGGTACCTTACTGAAAAATTTTTAGTACTTGGGATCTTCAACTTCTCACGCTTGGAACCGCTTCCTCACCATCGTGGCTCTGATACCAACTATTGGAGCATGATCTCGGCTCTTCCCACGGACCTTTGGTGCAGCAGAACCAGCAACGAATAGATCTGGAGACTTCTGGACACGATCCAAGGCCCTTGATGAAATCAGCCTGGTTGCTGTCTTCTTCGTCAGCCTTTCGTTCCAGATGAAGAACACCTTTGAAACCCTCTAAAAAATCCAGATCTGGTACCCAACCAGATCAGACCTGGACAAGGTTTTTTAATTTGTAGATCTCAAATCAGGATATTCTAGATGAGAAAGAAGATAGATGGAGACAGACCTCGCAGATCTGTCCTGCTGCAGTCTTTTGTAGATCTGTTGATGGAGACTCACCCGCACCTCAACGACCTCAGATCAACTCTAGATCTGAGAGAGACTTGTACCAACTTCTTCTCAAGAGATTTCAGGTCCTGGATCTAGTGTTTGGATACCTGAAAGAGAGGAGAGAGAAGAAATGGCTGGTGGCTGCAAAGGGGGGGAAGGGCTAGCGCCTCCCTTCCTTTCTTTCTTTTATGGACTGGCGGCAAGAAACCCTAGGGTTTCTTGCTCCTGGTGCATGGAAGATTGCTGGAGAGAGAGGGAGAAGAGAGAGAGAGATTTGGAGAAAGAGTTATCTATTTTCTTGGCTTAATCCAACCTATACACAGTACATGTATATATTAAACACAGGGTCAAGTGACCCAAACCCCAAAACTCCCTTGACCAACTCTATGGGAAGATTAGGTTACCCAAACCCATGTACACCCATGACTCGACCTAATCTCATCTATCCTGGGTGCAGACCTGGCCCATAAAGAGTTGGTCCCTTGAGACCCACATAACCTAGACCTCAAGTACCCGAAAGGCCCACAGCCTTTCAAACCTAGGGCCCAACTAGCCCTAGAGTCTCCATGAAGCCCTCATGAATGATGGACCTTGGCCTTAGCCTTGGTCCCCTGGACCTTGGGCACACCACCTGGATCATAACAGTATCCATACTTGATGGACTTAATTTATCTGCTTTATCAAAAAGGAAAATTATATCCAATCGAGAGACGAGAGAAAGAGTGTGCATGTGGGAAAAGTTCCTACATGCAACTCTAAGTTAGATAGGATGGAGTGAAAGGAATATACCCTACAAGCCAATCAAAATTTGTATTTTGATGATTTTTTTTAATCTTCCAGACTTATGTATTGACTCTTTAAATAATAAAAGATATTTTTCATCATATGCTGCATCTTACTTTAGTAATGATTATGATGAACTCCATAAATCAGGGTAATGAATTTAGGGTTATGATGAGATCATACCTATGAGACCTAAAATCTAAAAATTTGATTTAGAATATTCCTAGTCATAGGAGCATTGAGTAGGAGATCAATGTTCGATAGATTAGCACTTTCTATGTATGCTCGATGGAGAGGGTGGTGATCTCATATGCCACTTGTGTGAGACACTAATACAAGAAAGTGGGTGCTCATTAGAGAATGAGTTCACTGAATTGATCCGACTTAAAAAATATCTTATAAATTTACTTACCTGTCAAAAGATATTTTTTTATAGTGGGAGTTGTGCATGTAATCCTTTGACCTGAGACTACCATAGAACCTTGTATACATGAATCCATATTTTTTGGTTCATACTCATTCATGACTTAGTCATGTACGGGTGTTCTGATATGGTAGAATGTGTATGGAGGTTGTGAGTAGGTCAACATGGAATCGATCACTCCTGGTAAGAGAAATCGCATCCTACTTGCTCTGATCGATTGATGATTCAGGAAGCCTTTGATCAAAGCAGAATAAAAATTAGAAAGAGTTTTTAATATTTTATTAATTAATTATCATATAAGATTGAGAGAAATATGAGTATGATATTGATTTGACATCATTCCATATCCAGAGTCATATTCGGGGTGCAGGAGATCGCAGGATCAAATTGCACGATAACTTTCCACTGAAGATATTTTTGATATTTTACAAAATTTTATATCTTCTAGGTAGACATGATATATTGCTAGATATCAATCTTGTCTTATAGTTTGATCAATTAAAGAGTTTAATTCAATCACCAATTAGAAAGAGTTCTAATTGCTGAAATCGGTTAGCTCGATTGGATCTAGATCGGTTAGATTAAATTCTAATCAAATCAAATTGACTTGAACTCAGACCTATTGCTGATAGATGTGGAACCCAATGGGTACACACAAAATTGATCAGGGGTCTAATTGGATTAGATCATGTTTGCAAAATTGACATGCTAGCACATGTTGCAAAAAACTAGCTCCTTGTTTCAATCGGTTTAAATTGATTCCAGATTGGGCTAATTAAAGCTAAATTAATTCAAATAATTTTGGTATTTGAGTTGTTCAGCCTTAGGTATATGTACCAAAAATTTGGAGCTAGAAACCAAGTCTCCATGAGTCAAAATTTTTCTTGTGCGTGGGTGCAGTTTTTGTGTGCAGAAATAGTTTCATCCCATGAGATGGGATGCCTCATCCTTGAGCTTATCCATGTTCCATGATGAAATAAATTTTTGATATTTTAACTTATTTTAGCATAAAATTTTTTTTTGAAGTTAAAATTCCTTCTTTAATATGAAAATTCATTGAAGTTGAAAATCCTGTCAGCTGATCCATGCGCCTGACCAAGAGTCCAACTTGTGAAGGACTCTAACCCATTTGTCATGCCACTTCTTAATCTGATTTTTTTTATGCCATTCTCATGTTAGCACCTTCATTTTTGGCCATTGGATGGATAAAATTATATGATGGGTGGTGGAGAAAAAATTATGCCATGGAAGCTACGCGATCGCATCGGAGAATCATCGAGAAAAATATTCGAAGAGTCCTTCTGCATGAAGCATCTCTTGGATTTTTTTCGATGATTGCCATGTGTCAAAATCTTTCAGATGGGCATGAGAATTTATCAGAGGTGTGAGATTTTTTGATGGATGTGAGATGGTGTGTGAAGGGGCGCGAAAATTCCTCGAAGGCAACCCATCGCTAAGTATTTAAAGGGGGGTGCGCCGGGGGATTGGATTCATTCAGATTTCCAATTCCTCCTTTCTTTCTAACATCCTCTCCCTATTGTCCAATTAGTCCTTCCTTCTCTTGTTAGGATAAGTCCAAAATAGTAAAGGACAAGTTGATTTTAGGACAAGAGTCTAGGAAGAGAATTAAGGAAGACAAGGAGAGAAGAAAGGTAGGGATAGGAAGGCTAGGAGAAGAGGAAGAGGTCTTGAGGTCCTGGTGTTCAAAAAAATTCTCAGAGTGAGAATTTTGGAAGAAAATCATCTCAAAGAGTTGGTGTCCTGATCATAGCCCTGTGTGGATCACCGTTGGAGGGCGAACACTTGGGCCCTGGTGGAGGTTCTGGAAATTTGGATTAAGCGTGCAGGTATTCTTCTATAACTTAATTTAATTTGAATTTATGTTATATATGATTGTTAATCATCAAGAGATACTTTTAAGGGTTTATATTTAAATTTTTTATTAAATTTTGAAATCCATTATGTTTCCACTGTGCATGCCCACCCTAAACCCTACAGTGGTATCAGAGCCGGCCTTGTTTGGTTCAATCATATATACATAATATTTATGTGATCCATAGTATGATTTATACTATAAAATAATTTATGCTTCATATGATATGATGATATGAATATGCATATATCATTCACCACTTCATCATCTTGACATAAGGTTGTCCTAGCATAACGGGGTTATGCTGCAAGGTTGTCCTAGGATGATGAATGTCATATGTTACACTTGCACATATAGAAATTTTAATGTGATACATAAATGATATTATGTAGTTAGAATGTGCATGAGACCAAATAAAAGCCCTCATTAAAAATTATATTAAGTGGTAGTGATATGCAACTATGGGTTAACCAATTCTTGATCAATTGGTGTCTAGAAAAGTGCTATAGGTGGTTCTTTAATTGGTTCTTGTCTGACCTGACCAATTTATTGGTGTCTAAGAAAGCAATGGGGGACCCCACCTTACTTACCTGGCCAATTTGATTAAGCGATCTTGATATTGAAAAACCTAATGTTGAAAACTACTAAGGGCCTTCCTTCATGCTAGGTTAATGTTACATCATGAACTATGGCTAGTTTGTTGTGTTAACATGAAGGCTTGTCAAAGGATTGATATAACATAATCCTGGTGCATAGAAGATGCTTACGGTAATTTTGAATATACTGCTTTGTTGTGTTAACACAAGGAGTTATATTAGAATTTGACTGTATTGAAATGAAGGGTCTAACTTAACTAAAATATTATAGCTTGTTGTGTTAACACAAGGCTAATAATATTTAGAGGCCAAGATATAATATTGAAAATTGCATGAGATGCAATTGGAAAGAGTTTCTACCTATGAACTCATAAGGGTTTGTTGTGTTAACACAAGATCATTATGAGGAATTAGGGTCTCAATCCCACTAAGATAAATATAAATATGTCTTTCATCATAGTAGAGGGTTATGATGTTCGATAAAATAGTGGGAGGCACAATTAAATCTAAAGACCTTATTTAATTGTATGAGTCAATATGAGTTGTTTGCTTATATAATATTCTTTAATTATTGTAGATTAAATTCTACAAATGGCATCTTCACTATCATTAGAAATTTTAGATTCCAACAAGTTGATCGTCCCAATTATGTGGACTGATTGAGAAATTTAAAGATCGTACTCACTCAGGAGAAGCTCTCCTATATTCTTGACATCCCTGAACCACAAGAGGTTGGGGATGATGCCACAGAAGAGGAGGTATCCACATACAGGATGTGGAAGAATGAACAGTTTGACCGTCAAGTGCATCATACTGGCCTCTATGAGCAATGAGTTGCAGAGGCAGCATGAAAGCATGGATACTTAATCCCATACTCCTCAATCTTAAAGAGTTGTATGGAGAACAGAGTAGGACTGCTAGATATGAGATATCTAAGCAGTTATTCCTGCTAGAATGACTGAGGGATCATCCGTACAAGACCATATCCTGAAGTCATTGATCTGATTACTAGATTGGGTCAACTAGATTTTGTGATGGATGGAGGAATTAAGTCAAGATTTGATCCTGCAATCTCTCCTGAGTCATTCACTCAGTTTGTCGTGAACTATCACATAAACAAACTGAATACCTCTTGCCTGAGCGTTGAATATGCTTAAGACAGCTGAAGCCATATTAAGAAAGAAAAGGCTCCACTTCTTCTTGTGGGTAAAACCTTAAGAAGAAGTCAGGTTTTAAGGGTTCAAAGAAAGCACTGAATCCTAAGGGTGGCAAGATGAAGAAGAAGGGAAGAAAGTCTCAGGAAGGGTACCTGCTTTCACTGCAGCAAGGCAAGACACTGGAAAAGAAATTGCAAATTATATCTGCAACTGAAAGGCTAGTGCAGCGATGCACCAAAAGGTATGTATGAGATACATTACAATTTTGTCATAAGTTCTTAATTCAACTCTTGGGTATTGATACCGCCTGCGATTCTCATATCTGCAAATCATGCAGGGGCTGCAGAATATTAGAGTGCTAAGAAGGATGATTTCGAGCTCTATGGCACTGGAGGAGAGTCTATCCAAGCAGAGGCTGTGGACATATATGTTAAAGTTACCTTCTAGAAAGATTTAGAGCTAGAAAATTATTATATGCCTAAGATCATTGAAAATATTATTTCTGTACCGTTGCTTTTGCACGAGTTATGAAATAAATGGAAAGAGCAATAGTTGCTCATTTTTTTTCTAATAAATTTTTTGTCATGGTGTTATTAATAATGGTCTTCTGATTCTATCTAATGATAATATTTTTATATGACGAAAGTAAAAAGCGAAAGAGAGAAGAGTTGATAATACTTTATTTGGCATTGTCAACTTGGTCATATAAGTGAGACAAGGATTAACAAGTTATCAAAGAAGAGTTCTTTGATCCTTATGATTACGAATCATTAGGTACTTGTGAATCTTTGTCTTAGGAAAAATGACTAAAACTCCATTTATGGATATGGAGAAAGGATAAGTGAGTTATTAGGACTTGTACACACTGATGTATGTGGTCCTATGACAACAGAATAGAGGAGGATACTCTTATTTTATAAATTCATTGATGATTTATCTAAGTTTGGATATGTATATCTTATGAAAACAAATCTGAAGCCTTTGATAAATTTAAAGAGTATCAAATATGATCGAGAAACAAACTGAAAAAGTATTAAAATCTTCGATCTATAAGGAGGAAATTACTTATCAAATGATTTCTAGAATATCTTAAAGAAAATAAAATTCTCTCAAATGGACCTCTCCCTATACACCATAGCTAAATGGTGTAGCAGAAAGGAGAATCACACTTTATTAGTATGGTGCGGTCCATGATGTCCTTACAGATTTTGCCTATTTTCTTCTGGAGACATACCCTAGAAACTGTTGTCTATATTCTGAACAGAGTACCTTCAAAATCTGTGCCAATCACTCCATATGACATATGGAGAGGAAAGAAGCCTAATCTTAAGTATCTTTAAGATATGGGCTGTCCAGCTTATGTTAAAAAAAATTTTGGACATAAGCTGAGTGCTAGGCAGATAAATACTTATTTATAGACTATCCTAAAAAAGTATAGGATACCTCTTTTACCATCCTACTGAACATAAGGTGTTTGTCAGTAAATATGCCACTTTTATGGAAAAAGAGTTTATCCTAGAAAGAGGCAGTGGGAAGAAAATTGAACTTGGAGAAGTTTAAGACCTACAAATGCAAGCACAAGATGATCCTCAATCAAAAATATCCATTAATGAAGCACAACCACAAAATACAACTCCTCTCCAAAGGTCGAATAGAGTGCAGAAATATACTAATAAGGTATGGGTTCATTATTAGAATAATGAAGCCCACATCATTGAAATGATGAACCTTTGACCTATACGGAAGCCATCATGAGTAGGGAGTCAGACAAATGGCTAGAGGCTATGAAATCCAAAATAGACTCTATGTACTCCAACCAAGTATGGACTTTGGTTGATGCACTAGAGGGTGTGACCCCTATTGATGCAAATGGGTTTATAAGAAAAGATTGGAGCAGATGGCCAAGTTAAAACCTATAAAGCTAGATTGGTAGCTAAGGTTTTAGGCAAAAATAGGGTATTGATTATGATGAAATATTTTACCTGTTGTCATGCTCAAATCTATATGGATTATGCTTACAATAGCAGCAACCATGATTATGAGATTTGGCAAATGGATGTGAAGACCACCTTCCTTAATGGTTATCTTGAGGAAGAGATTTACATGTCTCAACTAGAAGGAATTTGTCTCAAAAGGAAGAGCAAATCAGGTATGCAGCTTAAGAAATCTATTTATGGATTAAAGCAAGTCCTCGAGAGTTGGAACATCCGATTTGATATTACAGTCAAAGAATTTGGCTTTATCAAAAATATGGATGAACCTTGTGTATACAAGAAGACTAGTGGGAGTGCCATTGTCTTCTTAGTTTTATATGTGGATGACATACTTCTTATTGAGAATGATATCTCAATGTACAATTGTCAAGAAATGGCTATCAAGTAAGTTTTTCATGAAGGATTTGGATGAAGCATCCTATATACTAGGTATAAAGATCTATAGGGATGATCTAAGAGGATGTTAGGCTTGTCCCAATCCAGGTACATAGACTTAGTGCTAAGAGGTTTAGCATGGATGGAGTAAAAGAGGTTATTACCCATGAGTCAAGGCATACATCTTCTAAAAGGATGTCTCCTAAAACACCGAAAGAGAGAAATAGAATGAGTTTATTCCTATGCTTCGACAGTAGGGTCGATCATGTATGCTATGATATGTACTAGCCTGATGTTACCTATGCTAGCATAGTTAGTAGATTTCAGGCTGATCCAGGAGAGGATCATTGGAAAGCAGTGAAAAATATTCTTAAGTACTTAGAAGACTAAAGATATTTTTTCTGGTATATGAAGGATCTGATCTAAAACTAGAAGGTTATTCTGACTTAGTTTCCAATCAGACCCTGATGATAGCAATCCACTTCAGGATATGTCTTTACTCTTAATAGTGGAGCTATTAGTTGAAAAAGTTTCAAGCAGCAGACTATAGCTGACTCAACCACTGAGGCAGAATATATAGCTGCAAGTGAAGCCGCAAAGGAAGCTGTCTGGATGAAGAAGTTCATCACTGAATTGGGTGTCGTTCCTGAGATTAAGAATTCAGTACCACTTTACTATGATAATACTGGAGCAGTTGCTCAAGCAAAGGAACCAAGTCTCATCATAAATCAAGCACATTCTAAGATGCTTCCATCTCGTTCTGAAATAATCGAAAGATAAGATGTTGTCATTGAACGAGTAGAAACAAAGAATAACATAGCAGACCCGTTCACTAAGGCTCTACCAAGCAGCAGTTCGATTGCCATCTCGATTGTATGGGGATAAAATATAAGGTGATTGGCTTTAGTGCAAGTGAGAGATTGAAAGGAATATGCCCTACAAGCCAATCGAAATTTATTTTTGATGGATTTTTCTTGTAATCTTCCAGACTCATGTATTGACTCTTTAAATAATAAAGATATTTTTCATCATATGCTCATCTTACTTTGTAATGATTATGAAATCATAAATCAGGAAATGGTTTAGGGTTATGATGAGATCATACCTATGAGATCCTAAAATCCTAAAAATCTGATTTAGAATATTCTATCATAGGAGCATTGAGAAGGGGATCAATTTCGGATAGACTAGCACTTCTATGTATGCTCGATGGAGAGGGTGGCTGATCTCATATGCCACTTGTGTGAGACACTAATACAAGAAGTGGTGCTCATTAGAGAATGAGTTCACTGAATTGATCCGACTTAAGAAACATCTTATGGAAATTTACTTACCCGTCAAAAGATTTTTCTTATAGTGGGAGTTGTCATATAATCCTTTGACCTGAGACTACCATAGAACCTTGTATACATGAATCCATATTTTTGGTTCATACTCATTCATGACTTAGTCATTAAGGGTGTTCTAGATATGGTAGAATGTGTATGGAGGTTGTGAGTAGGTCAACATGGAATCGATCACTCCTGGTAAGAGGAGATCGCATCCTACTTGCTCTGATCGATTGATGATTCAGAAAGTCTTTGATCAAAGCAGAATAAAAATTAGAAAGAGTTTTAATATTTTATTAATTGAATCATCATATAAGATTGAGAGAAATATGATATATATTGGATTTGACATCATTCCATATCCAAGTCATATTCGGTGCAGGAGATCGCAGGATCAAATTGCATGGTAACTTTCACTGAAGGATATTTTTGATATTTTTATAAAATTTTATATCTTTCAGTAGACATGATATATTGCTAGATGTCAATCTTATTTTGTGGTTTGATCAAATTAAAGAGTTTAATTCAATCGCCAATTAGAAAGAGTTCTAATTGTTGAAATCGATTAGTTCGATTGGATCTAGATCGGTTAGATTAAATTCTAATCAAATCAAATGATTGAACTCGATATTGCTGGCTAGATGTGAACCCAATGGGTCACACATAAAGAAAATTGATCAGGGTCTAATTGGATTAGATCATATTTGCAAAATTGACATGCTAGCACATGTTGCAAAAACTAGCTCCCTTTTTGAATGGGTTTGAAATTGATTCAGATTGGGCTAATTAGGAAATTAATTCAAACAATTTTGGGTTTGAGTTGTGGTAGCCTTAGCTAATGTACCAAAATTTGGAGCAGAAAACTAAGTCTCCATGAGTCAAGAATTTTTCTTGTGCATGGGTGCAGTTTTTGTGGCAGAAACAGCTTTCATGTCCCATGAGATGGATGCCTCATCCTCGAGCTTATCCATTTTCCATATAAAAATAAATTTTTGATAATTTTAACTTAATTTTAAGATAATTAATTTTTTTTAAGTTAAAATTTCTTTTGTTTAAACATGAAAATTCATCAAGTTGGAAATCCTGTCAGTCTGATCCATGCCCTGACCAAGAGTCCAACTTGTGAAGGACTCTAACCCATTTGTCATGCCACTTCTTAATCTAGATTTTTTCCACCTTCTATGTTAGCGCCTTCATTTTTGGCCATTGGATGGATAAAATTACAATGGGTGGTGGAAAAAAATTATGCCAGGAAGCTGCGAGCATCAGAGAATCATCGAGAAAAATATTTCGAAGAGTCCTTCTGAAGAATCTCTTGGATTTTTTCTGATGATTGCCATGTGTCAAAAATTTTAGATGGCATGAAATTCATCAGGAGGTGTGAGATTTTTTGATGGATGCGAGATGGGCGTGGAAGGGGCGCGAATAATTCCGAAGGCAACCCATCGCTAAGTATTTAAGGGGGGTGCACCGGGGGATTGGATTCATTCAGATTTCAATTCTCCTTTCTTTCTAACATCCTCTCCTATTGTCCAATTAGTCCTTCCTTCTCTTGTTAGGACAAGTCCAAAATAAAGGACAAGTTGATTTTAGGACAAGAGTCTAGGAAGAGAATTAAGGAAGACAAGGAGAGAAGAAAGGTAGGGATAGGAAGGCTAGGAGAAGAGGAAGAGGTCTTGAGGTCCTGGTGTTCAAAAAATTCTCAGAGTGAGAATTTTGGAGGAGAAATCATCTCAAAGAGTTGGTGTCCTGATCATAGCCCTGTGTGGATCACCGTTGGAGGGCGAACATTGGGCGCCTGGTGGAGGTTTTCGGAATTTGGATTAAGGCTGCAGGTATTCTTCTATAGCTTAAATTTAATTTTAAATTTATGTTATATATGATTGTTAATCATAAAGAGATACTGTTTAAGAGTTTATATTTAAATTTTTTAATTTAAATTTTGAAATCCATTATGCTTCCGCTGTGCATGCCCACCCTAAAACCCTACATGGAGATCTGGGGTTTTGATTACTCAAACAAATAGGCTTGAAGTAGGTCAACATTTCATCTATCTGTCCCTAGTAACCAGTTTCTATAGGATATATCTACTTACCAACTGAATCTACGTAGAGATCTATGTTGTTTGTTTTGGAAAAAAATGGAGAAAATATGGTAAAATTGGTATGTTGCACACCAAAGAGATCCTTAACAAGAAGGGATGAAATCAATTTTTAGAAGATCTTTTAATTTGCTCTTTTAGAGTGGAATAGATTGATCATATGCTCATAAGTTGCCTTTTCATTCTTTTGGCCAAAAACTTGACTCAAAATCAACTGACTAATGACAAGGATCCCCATAATGCTGCAAATGGATCGGATTGACCTATGATCCAACATGATCCAATATGTTTGTGAGGACTTGTAAGGCCAAGTCTAGTGCTAAAATAGAAACTGGTCAACATTTCATGTCGCATCCGAATCTATTAAACTTTGATATAATTCGATCTGACCTAATTCATATATTATGTAGCTCTAAGTTAGATCTCTTTTTTTTTTTGATACGAGTGGGTGATCACACCACTCTAGTGTGAGTACAATCCATAAATTTGGAAACAAAAGATCTTACAGGATCCATAGGTATGTCTCACCTACCATCAAATCCAGTCTCTAGTATGCTCAGCAACCTAAAATGCAACTCAATTTATCGTGTTGTTTGCCTTCCAGAAGACATGCAGAACAAACACCATGATGGAATCATAAAGGGATGTCTAGATATCATGGAGGAGTGGATAGGCCTCCAAGTACTTCGTATTATCCCAGATCCAATCAATAATAGTCATAGAATCTCCCTCTATGAAATATCTCTCTATCTACAGCTTCTACTTGGTATAAATAATGCCTATCTAGATAGCTCAAAACTCAACTCTTGGGATGCAAGGATCAACAAGATATGAGCCCCCTATAGCCAGCAGCTTGGCATCTGAATCTGAGATAACAAAGCTAACACCATGCTTATCATCCCTGACACTTTCATCAAAGTTAACCATGGCAAATCTTAAAGAATGGGGCTCTCGAAAAAGAAAAATGACCCTCCAAATCACTACGATAGTGTTTGGATGCCTTTATTCTGGGTGGAATAAGGGCTTATTCCATCTTATTCCTCCAAACAGGTGAAAAAGTGGTGGTGGGCCATCCTGATTTAGTAATTTCGATCAACCCTCCCATATTTTCATCTATCCTAGTTTAGCTATTCCATGGTGGACTATGGAATAGCTTATTCTAGGTCTTTAATGAGCACCATTTAACTAAATGGAATAAGGACTGCATTAATTGCTTATTCTAGGTGGAATAGTAGATTTTCAACCAAACAGAAATCTGGATTAACAATGGTGAATAGCTATTCTCTAAGAATTCATATTCTTATTTCAGAAATAAAAAAAGGATATCCAAACACTACCTATAGGAGCAGCATGGGAGTCTCAGGAATCAAGGTATCAAGGGATGAGCCAGTAGCATCAAAATAATCATATTCCATAGTCAAGCAAATGACTCTCTTTGATACACAATGTGCAGGCACCCCTTTGATTTCGAAGATCAAGCCATTTCTGGATAGTTAGATCTAATAGATGACATATGCCAGGAAGGGGTCCAGTCAAGAGTCACTGCTTGTCTCCTAAGACTGACCATCTGCCCTCCTCCCAATCTACCTTGCCCTTCAACAATACAGAAGGGCATGATTCATCTACTCATCCTCTAACCCATAGATTGGGCAAGAAATTGGAAGCTCCATGTTCCTATCCTTGAGTAATATATGCATCAGAGGCCAGCTCCAAACAACCTTCTAAAGAAAGAATCTCATCCTGAGATGAGTAGCCACTCTCCAGATCCAAGTAGCCACAATCCTCCTATCCAATGCAGGCCTGCACATCTCAAACAGATCCTTATAGGAGCCTTAAGGCAATATGAATAGCCCCACACCTTAAGTCTTGGCTTCAATGGATAGGAATCATAATGGTGAGAATCTAATCAGTGAGTTGACCACCTAAAAAATAGGTGATATCTTGTGTTTTCCAACTGTTAACCATATGATTGATTTTGATGATTTTAAAATATTGAGTATAATTGATACAATCATATATTTTTAAGGATGAATGTAAAAGTTTTTAGATGCTTAAATTGAAAATTTTATCTATGAAAAAAATTCTCTCAAGAATGCTAAGCCAAAGTACTTTAAAGAATGAAATTTCATAAATCTAGTATAGAGGAGTCAATCCTAGGATAAGAGCAGTTGATTTTAGCATATTGTAATAGAACTAGCATAGGCTCGAGTCGACTCATGAACAGTTCGAGCCGATTCTCTCAAAAAAAAGAAAATTATATTTTCAAAACTATAGCTGGAGTCGACCCATGAAGATTTGGAGTCGACCCCAAGACAGCTGGAGTCGACCCCGGGCTTGGGATAATACTAATGGCTAATTTTCTGTATGCTTTCAAATGACTAGTTTTTGGATCTAATGGCTATTCTAACTCTTTCAATGATCAAAACTTATTTCTCCAGTCTCTTTCAAGCTTATTAAAAGCTAGAGAATCATTTAAAATGTAAGATTTAAGGAGATTAAAGAGAATTTTTTTTAATTATGCACTATTGGATATCCTTGAGAGAAAGAAAAAAGAAAAATTAAGTATAGAATTTTGAGTGAGGTTCTTAAGAGCAATCCTTCTCCAACTTTTTTTACAATCCTTTTAAAGCTTTAAAAAAGAAGCAAGCTCAAACTCAATCAATCCAAAATCATCAGCAACTTTTCTGAGCTTAAAGAGTTTTTTTTTTGCTTTTTGTTGAAAATTTTTATACCTTGTATTTTATTTTCTTTACAAGTTTTTTAGAAGAAAAAAATTAGAGAATTAGGTCTGTCTAAGCTCGAAATTTGATATTGTAGATTTTGGTTAGTGAGCCCATAAAATCAACTAGGTTTAATTATGATCTCAAAAATAATTATATAAGATTTAGTTGGTGAGCCCATAAAATCAACTGGATTGATCGTGAGTCTGAAAAATAATCGGTGTATAGATTGTGGTTGGTAATCTTAAAAAATTAACTAAATTTATTTATGATCTTGATTAAAATAAATAAACTATAATCATATTAATCATAGTAAAATTTTCAAGGAGAGTTTAGAGAGTGGATGTAGGTGTGGGGTTACATCAAACCACCATAAATATTTTTATATTTGTATTATGTCTTTGGTCTCTTGCCTTATATACTCTTAATTCTTGCTTAACTTTAATTTAATTCTTGCAAATCCTCAATTATATATATTGATTCTGTTGCTACTTGCATGTTACACATCTTAAATACATAACTTAATTTAAATTGAAGAACATATATGTTTAGATTATAGTTTTAGTTAAATTTTTTAAAGAATTCAATTCATCCTCCTCTTGGGTTGCTACCTTTCTAGGTAACAAGGGGTATCAGAATGGATGCTCTGTTATTTGTTGTTGACCTAGCGGTCTAGAGTCAAAGATCATGGCAATCCAAATAAAATTTTTGTTTAATGAAGCCTATTTTATAAATCATCTTTCACTATTTAATAGATCAAATTATATTTTTTGAAAAGTTAGGATGAAAATATGTGTACAAGCACATGATTATAATTTATGAAACATTACAGCCAATGGCCTACACACACCCAATGCATTGATTTATGATAAAAAATGATTAAAATAAATGCTAAGGCCATAAATTTGATTTATTATTCATTAGGTGCAAATGAATTTAATATAATTTTTTCATGTATTTCAGCTAAATATGTGTAGAAAAAATTGGAAGAATCTATGAGGGAGTAAATCAAAAAAAAGAATCTAGCTTCAAAGAAAATAAGGAACAGCTCTCAAAATTATGCCTCATAGCTCATGAGGATGAAAAAAAAAAAAAAAAAGAAGCAAAGAAAAAAGAAAGCATTGACTAAGGGGAAGCAAGACAAAGAAAGGAAAAATGAAAAAGAGGAAGAACGTATTGTAAATCCTTGCCTCATGGTTTACGATAATGAGGTAAATATTGAAAACTCTTTCAAATTCATGTTTAATAAATTATTTGAAGTTTTTCATAAATTAATGGATATATTTAAAAAGTTAAGGCTCAAAAATAAAAATTTTAAAAGATCAAATCTTCTTTTAGCTGAAGAAAAAAATAATCTTTCAAAAGAAAAAGAAGAACTTTTGAAAGAAAAAGAAGTCCTGGGTGAAGAAAAGAAAATCTCTTGAAATCTGAAAAAGTCTCGACAGGAGAAAATGCAAAATTAAGAAAAAAAATTAAAGTTTTGAAGCTTATTGTTGAAAATTTTATATTTAGCTCTGAAAAACTTCAATTAATACTGAAAAATCAAAAATCTATTTTTGATAAGAATGAAATTGGTTCAAATTCTTTAGGAAAATAGAAATTTTTTAAAAGTATATTTTTTAGAATTTATCATAAAAATCATTCAATTACTTGCTTTAAATGCAATAAAGTAGATCATAAAATTTTTGAATGTAAATACTATTAAAATTGATCATACTTTAATTAAATAAATTTAGGTTTTAAAAGAAATTATAAGCACTAACACCCATGGATCTAAGAAAGCTTAGGTACCAAAGCTTCAAAAATGATTCTATAGGTATGCCTACCATCCAATGGCTTGAAGGATCAAATTCTTGAAAATGGATGCTTAGGATCTTGAGTGAATGGGTGATGATGTTTGATAAAAGCTAAATCTTTCTCACATCATACCATTACTAATTTCTGATATTGTTTTACCTGAATGATTGATTTTGATGCTTCATATGTATGCATGATTTCTCATTGCTTATTTAAATATATTGATAAATTTGTTTTCTTAATTCTAGTATCATATTGATTGCCATAAGCTTTTATTTGCACCATAAAATCAGCATGTTTTTTTAACCCTTTGAATCATGTTATTTTTGATTGATAAGTGTTTGGAAAAGCTGCATCATAATAAGTTTTTATTCATTTTAAAAAAAATTGTATGGTTCCTAAATTGTCTATATCATGTTATTTTGATCATAAAGAAAGTTGAATCAAAACAAGTTTGATAGCATTGGAGATTAATTGTGTATAAATCTTATGAAACAAATATTGACATTCTCATAATACATCTAATTATCAAAATTTATCTAAAATTGCAAGATCAAAGAACATCAAGCTAAGTCATCAAATCATAAAAGATCATGTGCTTGATGTTGTTGATTTGCATTTGCATTATACATTGACCTTTAAGGATTTAAAAATCTCCAATGAACCTCACCCTTAGAGCTTTCATCTAGATTCTCCTTGATTTGATCTTATTTGATTTGATTAATTATAAACCCCCTAATTGATTAATTCTTGATGCCCCAAATTGATTTGAATATCTTTTTTTATCAATAATTTGATTGCCATTGATCCCTATTCAAATTGAGCCAATTTTCTTTGGATTTAAACTTCTTAAACTGTTTTCTACTTTGAGGAGTTGATTCTTGGATCTGGTGAGTTGACTCATGATTTTAGAAGGAGAAAGAATTCTGTGAGGACCCAACTTATAGTTTTACTGGAGTCGATCTCTTTTCAGAGCCAACTTTTGATTTAGCAGGAGTCAGCTCCTGTGTCTGGAATGAATTTCTTAATTAAAATATTCCAGAGCTTTATCATCCATTTTTCAATTTTCTCAAGCCGTATTCCTTTCAAACCCCACTCTCACCAAATTTAAAATTTTCCTCTTTGTTTCTACGTAATTTCTTGTGGTTCTTGTTCTCCAATGGCACCTTAATTGAAAGCAACTCGCATAAAGGAAAAAAATATCCCATAAGGAAATTTAGAAATTTAGGGCTTCTCCAAGTAGTTCTCTCATGTAAGAAAGAAGGATAGGTATCAACATGATTAGAAGTCTAGTTTTCAAAGTGAAAGACGTGCAGATTGAGATGGACATTGATAGCATTGGATGCACGCTGTGTATACCGACCGATGAGAGCACCTCGGATCATCTCAAGCAGCGACACATTTAAGATTTATTTTAGATTAAGATGATGTTAAGGGTATCAAAGATATCAGTGTTAGCACTTATGCACAGCAAATGATGACAATAAGACACTTATAGCAGAGCCTATTACAGTAGATATCAGGACTAAGGAGCCAGTAGAGCAGTATGAGCAGATAGAGATAGCTTCATTTTCTTGGAACTGCCATATAGAGAGCAGCTCATGACTATCTGATATACTAGATAAGGATGCATTCATTAAGAGAGTTTCTATCAGGATTGTCACTTCAGTCTGTGCAGAACTTCAGAGATATACTTCAGAGGCATAACAGATGAGATGAGATCTAATGGAAGTATTATTTTGATCAGAGAGGAGACAGTGAGATTGATTCAGGCACTTATTTCAATAAGAGAGGATGCTCATAACTAAGGCTAGTCATCTAGAGACATCAGACCATCCTTTCCTTCTACCTTGCCTGGACCCACTCCTTAAAGTGACCCTGTTAGGATGCTAGGACTCATCTTGCAGAGCCAAAGTTTTCCTAGTATTCTATCTTTTTCTTAGATATAGATTGCATACATTTTGGATGTACTGTCTGTTACTATCATTGGAATTACCTTTTGACAATCAATGAAATGTTCATCTTTTATAGAAACTCAATATGTTTGATGTTATATGCTCGATTTCTATACTTATTTGTTTGATTCAATATGTGCTTTGTTTATAAAACTATGAGAGAGAAAAATATAAATCTTCTTTCTTGAAATTAATTGAATTGCATAATTTAGAAGAAAAAGCGGAGTATCAAGATAAATGAATCTTATGGTATCAACTATTAAAAATAGAGGAGAATTAAGTAAATCAAGTTTTCTAGCATTTTTTATGAAAATAGGAGAAGAAATATTATTTAAAAAATTATTATTAAAAAAATATTATTTGAAGAATCATTAATCCAAAAAAAATTCTAAACCTAAATAAGAGAAATTATTTTCCTTGTCCTAGATTTTGTCATATGAACTTGTTTGAGCATTCACGATGTTTTGTTCATTTGACTTATTTTGGAGAAATCATCATTAATTCTAAAAGAAGAAATCATCTTTGAAACTTAACAAGGTAAATCATTATTAATCTTAGAACAAAAATTTTTGATAAATATTTGTACCTTACTTCTTGTGATCAATTTGATGTATTTTGGAGGAAATCATTTTTGAACTTAAGAAGAAATTTATTTTTGATGAACTTGTGTATCTTACTTATCTTGATTCAAGGAATCATATGTTTTTGATCATTTGATTTGGCCATTTATACTTTCATGAGTTAATCATATCATCATTGTTGTAAATTAATTAGCACTTGAAAAATTGATGCATTGATTAATCATTTTTAAAAAATAAACTTGAAAAGTGCCTTACATAATTGGTATCAAGTTGAATTTGAAGTATATAATTTTGAAAATTAAATTTTTTATCTTTAATTGGATTTGATAGACTACTATTGCTATGCACTTCTTTATTCTAAGCCTATTTTGCTCCGATACCATATTTTGCTAGCTATGTGCTAGGATTGTAGATTTGCTTTGATACATTCATGATACCATTTCTAAACTTAATTGATTGATACTACTTTAGAAAAAAAATGATTTCTTGAGAAACTAAGTATATCTTGTGGCCTTGCTTTGAATGATCTATTTAAATTTTTTTAGTCTTGAAAAGATTTATTCTTTTTGAATTTTTAAAGCTGAAAGTAATTTTGTAACTAAATTTGAGAATTTATTTGATACAAAAAAGGAGAGAAGCTACAAAGGGAGAAGTTCTAAAATCTGAATTTGAAAGTTAAATCCAAGTTAAATTTGAAAGGGGAAGAACTCAAATCAAATTGAATATCTTTAGATTTACATCTTTACTTGATTTTGATGATTTATTTTAAATCCTTCTCTTGTGCTTTTTAATGCTATCAAAAAGAAGAAGAGTTATGTTAAGTATATGCTTGAGATATATGATCTTGATGCTGACTTAAGAGATTACTTGATTCATCTATACTTAAGATATATTCACTTGTTTGCTTGAAAAATTATATGAAAATGAGTACATAGTGTAATTGAATATAATTTCTTATGCATGCACTCTTGAAATATAATGGTAATAATTCATGTAGTATATGTTCACATGTATTTATTATTTATCACTTTATGATTTAGTTAGTAAATTAATTAAAAATACATTATGTTTATTTGTGCATATATTCAAAATTTTGTCATCATCAAAAGGAAAGATTATTGACCATATGATTGATTTTGATGATTCTAAAATATTGAGATATAATTAATACTAATCATATATTTAAAGGATGGAAAGTAAAAATTTCTCAGATGCTTAATTTGAAGAATTATTCATTAAAAAAGATTCCCTCAAAGATGGCCAAACTAAAATACTTCAAAGAATAAATTTCATAAATCTGATCTAAAGGAGTCGACCCCAGGATAAGAGGAGTCCATTTTGCATGTTGGAACAGAACTGTCATAGCTCAAGTCGACTCATGAAACAGCATTCAAGCAGACTCTCTCAGAAAAGATATAAGACTATATATTTTTAGAACTACAGCTAGAGTCAACTCTTGAATTATTAGAATCGACCTCAAGATAGCTGGAGTCGATCTCTGAGAAATTGAGAGTCAACCCTTAGCTTGGGGATAAACACTACACGACTAGTTTTTTGCACATTTGCAAATGGCTAGTGTTTTGAATGCTAATGCCTATTCCAGCTCTTCCAACAATCAAAACTCATTTTTCAGCCACTTTCAAGCCTATTAAAAATTAGAGAATGATTTGAAAAGTAAGATTAAGAGAATTAAAAGAAGAAAAATATCTTTTTGAGTGTGCACTGTTGAATATCTTT
>NC_025994.2:39984274-40006709 GCF_000442705.2 Elaeis guineensis
CAGGGGTGTGAGTCGTGGTCCGATTGAGGGCTCTCTACCCTCAGGTTCATTTTTCCAGGAAGGACGGGGCGGCTGGCCCAGGTGGCCCGCCCCACCGCCGGATTCTGGTGTTCCAGGGATGCCCTTTCCGGACGTACCGATGCCTGCGGCTGCTGCTGCTGCATAGCTTGCACAGCCTCGGTGAGGCCTCTGACCTGCTGCGCCAGCAGGTTAAACTGCTCCGCGCCGACCGCCACCGCCGGAGGAGGAGGAGGTTGAGAAACAGGAGGGGAGGCCAGAGCCTGGGATCTGGCCGCGGAGGCCGTGGACCATCGCGTGGATGCCTTGCGAGGAGGCATCAAGTACAGATCCCGTGGGGGGAAACAAGGAGTGGGTGTCGGAGGAGACAATCGGAGGTGGATCCGCTGAGCGCTCCTTTAAGAACAAGGGTACTGCGAAGACACAGCCCCTTCCTCTAGCGCCAATCCTGTTGGTGCAAAAATCTGCTTGCGCCGGGGAAGCTGGAGTCGGGGAAGTCGCGGTCGCCCCGGGACCTGCAAAGGAAGTCTAAACCGGAGGTGGGGTTGCTCCGGCAAGACCCTCCGACGCTCAAGTCAGTTCTCTGCCTCAACAAGAATGGAGTGCTCGAACGGAGAATTTAGCAAAGTTTTTAGATGAAATATTAGAGCTTATAGAATAACGTATCTGGAGCCCCCCCTTTTATAGGCGGAGGGGGCAGTAGCCCGATAGCGACGTCTGTAACCGTCTGGCAGTGGGCTACCCTGGGTCAGGCGAAGCTTGCTGCGAAGAGTAGTGGAGTGGACCCGTGGCTATCACCGGGGTGTGCCACGTGGAGTCTGCCGGGGGAGTGGGGCGGCGTCTGTTGTCATGATTCGCCAGCAGATGGGAGAATCGGCGGTATCCATCGCAGAAGTGGAGCAGGATCGTGGCCGTTATTGTGGTCTGCCAGGGAGTAGTGGAGCTGCGCGAGACCCGTCGTAGGGAGTGGAGTAGTGCTGTGACCATTACTGCGGCCTGTCAGGGAGTGATGGAGCTGCGTAGAGTCCGCCGCAGGGAGTGGAGCAGTGTTGTCCGTTACTGTGGCCTGCCAGGGGGTCCAGACTTGTAGGTCGAAGTTTGGTTGGAGTCGGTAGCGAGGTCCGGTATCCGTAGGAGTTTGGGCGAGGTCTTCAGTCAGAATAGAAGATGGAGTCTGGTTTCTGTAGGAGTCCGGATGAAGTCTACTTGCAGCTAAAGTTACAGGCGAAGCCTGGCTCCCGTAGGGGGCTGGGCAGAGTCTTCTTGCAATTAAAGTTAAAGGCAAGTCCGGCTCCCGTAGGAGTCCGAACAAGGCTTACCGGCAGCTGATGTTGAGGATGGAGCCCGGCTCCCGTAGGAGTCCGGGCGGAGTCTACTTGCGGTTGAAATTGTTGGTGGAGTCCGGCTCCTGTAGGAGTCCGGACGAAGTCTGTCTGCAGCCGTTGGAGTCGAGGACGAAGTCCGGCTCCCGTAGGAGTTCGGGCGGAGTCTTCCTATAATTAAAGTTAAAGGCGAAGTCCGGCTCCTGTGGGAGTCCGGACAAGGCTTACCGACAGCTGATGTTGAGGATGGAGCCCGGCTCCCGTAGATTCCGGGCGGAATCTAGTTGCGGTTGAAATTGTTGGCAGAGTCTGGCTCCTGTAGGAGTCCGGACGAAGTCTGTCTGCAGCCGTTGGAGTCGAGGACGAAGCCCGACTCCCGTAGGAGTCCGGGCGGAGTCTTCCTGCAATTAAAGTTAAAGGCGAAGTCCGGCTCCCGTAGGAGTCCGGACAAGGCTCACCAGCAGCTGATGTTGAGGACGGAGCCCGGCTCCCGTAGGAGTCCGGGCGGAGTCTACTTGCGGTTGAGGTTGTTGGCGGAGTCCGACTCCCGTAGGAGTCCGGACGAAGTCTGTCTGCAGCCGTTGGGGACGAGGACGAAGCCCGACTCCCGTAGGAGTCCGGGTGGAGTCTTCCTGCAATTAAAGTTAAAGGCAAAGTTCGGCTCCCGTAGGAGTCCGGACAAGGCTTACCGACAGCTGATGTTGAGGATGGAGCCCGACTCCCGTGGAGTCCGGGCGGAGTCTACTTGCGGTTGAAATTATTGGCGGAGTCTGGCTCCCGTAGGAGTCCGGACGAAGTCTGTCTGCAGCCGTTGGGGTCGAGGATGAAGCCCGGCTCCCGTAGGAGTCCGGACGGAGTCTTCCTACAATTAAAGTTAAAGGCGAAGTCCGGCTCCCGTAGGAGTCCGGACAAGGCTTATCGGCAGCTGATGTTGAGGATGGAGCCCGGCTCCCGTAGGAGTCTGGGCGGAGTCTACTTGAGCAGATTCTGCTGAGGACTTCGGCTGTGGGTATTTTATACCCAACACTTTCTAACATCCTCTCTCTATTGTCCAATTAGTCTCTTCCTTCTCTTATTAGGATAAGTTCAAAAATAGTAAGGACAAATCTGATTTTAGGACAAGAGTCTAGGAAGAGAATTAAGGAAGACAAGGAGAGAAGAAAGGTAGGGATAGGAAGGCTAGGAGAAGAGGAAGAGGGTCTTGAGGTCCTGGTGTTCAAGAAAATTCTTAGAGTGAGAATTTTAGAGGAGGAATCCTCTCAAAGAGTTGGTATCCTGATCATAGCCCTATGTGGATCACCGTTGGAGGGTGAATACTTGGGTGCCTGGTGGAGGTTATGCTGAAATTTGGATTAAGCACTGTAGATATTCTTCTATAACTTAAATTTAATCTTGAATTTATGTTATATATGATTGTTAATCATCAAGGAGATGCTGATTTAACAGTTTAATATTTAAAATTTTTTATTAAAATTTTGAAATCCATTATGTTTTTACTGTGCATGCCCACCCTGAAACCCTACAGACGAGAGGTTCCTGAACGTTGGAGATGAAAGACCAGTTCCAGTTCTAGCATTCAAAATCTTGAAACTTGTATTTGAGTCCATACCGTTGTTCTTAATGATTGTCATTTCTGTCTCAGTTTCTTTTTAAATGTTATTTCCGTAGGCCTTCTGACCAAAAATGATTATAAAATTTTAATAAAGAAATAAGTTTGTAATATCATTATGAATGGTGTTACTATTTTTATGGACATTTGAATAATGGTGTGTATATGTTATCACAACTTGTTAACATAGTCTATTCTACTGGCAAGCACCCTAGATTAGATAGTGTATCAGATATCTACTTATGGCACTGTAAGTTAGGTCATATAAATAAGAACAGGATAAACAGGTTGACTCAAGAGGAAATCCTCGAAGTCAGTGATTGTGAATCACTTCCAACCTGTGAGTCCTGTCTTCTTGATAAAATGATCAAGTCATCTTTTACTGAAAAAGGTGAGAGAGCTACTGAGCTCTTGGGCCTAGTACATACTGATGTATGCAGGCCCATGAGCACAAGTGCTAGAGTGGATATTTCTACTTCATCACTTTCACGGATGATCTATCCAGATATGGATATGTCTATCTAATGAAACATAAGTCAGATTCATTTAAAATATTCAAACGATTCTGAAGTGAAGTAGAAAAATAAACTGAGAAGAGTATTAAAACTCTTTGATCTGATCGAGGAGGAAAATACCTTTCTGATGAGTTTCTCACATATCTAGGAGAGAATGGGATTCTCTCCCAATGGACTCTTCCAGGAACACCACAGTATAATGGTGTGTCTGAAAGGAGAAATCAGACTCTGTTAGACATGGTCCAATCCATAATGAGTTTTGCCAGCTTGTCGATATCCTTCTAGGGATATGCACTCAAATCGGCCTGTTATCTATTAAATAGGGTTTCAAGTAATCTATAATTGAGACTCCATATGAGATATGGACGGGGCGTAAGCCAGTACTTTCACACCTTAGGGTCTGGGGGTGCCCGACCTATGTCAAACGGTTAGTTACAGATAAACTTGGACCTAGGTCTGACAAATGCACATTCATAAGGTACCCCAAAGAAATCAAAGGATATTTTTTCTACCATACTGATGAACAAAAGGTGTTCGTCAGTCTTAAGGCAATTTTTTTAGAAAAGAAGTTTCTTCGTGAAGGAATCGTTGCCTCTAAGGTTGACCTTGATGAAGTTCAACAGGTAGAAAGACTGACACCAATAGCTGAACCTGAGTCAGATTTGATTAGATCAAATCTGGAGCCCAATGTACCTGCACCATTAAGGCGATCTAATAGAGTACCGCATCAGTCGGATAGATACTACAATTTTTTGATCCGAGATGGTGATCCCATCGAGCTTGATAAGAATGATGAGGATCCGATCACCTATATGGATGCAATGCAGAGATCTGATTTCGAGAAATGGCTTGAAGCCATGAAATCCGAAATAGAGTCCATGAAGGTCAACGATGTATGGATATTGGTTGACCCACCTGAAGGGATTAAACCCATTGGGTGTAAATGGATCTTCAAAAGGAAGAGGGGCAAGACGAAAAGGTGGAGACCTATAAAATCCATCTGGTTGCCAAGGGGTATCATCAACATTATGGTATTGACTATAATGAGATGTTCTCCCCTATGGCAATGCTCAAATCCATTTGGATAATGCTTGCAATAGTTGCCCATCTGGATTATGAGATCTGGCAAATGGATGTAAAGATAGCTTTCCTGAATGGAGAGCTGATCGAAGAGGTGTATATGATACAACCTGAGGGATTTATATCCACAGATGAGTCCAAGGTGTGCAAGCTTCAGAGATCCATTTATGGATTGAAGAAAGATTCTCAGAGTTAGAATATGCATTTTGATAAGGTGATCAAAACGTATGACTTCATTAAAAATAGAGAAGAGCCCTGCATCTATAAATGGGCAAATGGTCCAGTTGTGGTATTTCTTATCTTGTACGTGGGTGACATTGTCTTAATCGAGAATGACATCCCCACACTACAGGGAATAAAAATTTGGTTGTCATCGCAGTTCTCCATGAAGGACTTGGGTGAAGCATCCTACATCCTAGGGATGAAGATCTATAGGGATAGATCTAAAAGGATACTTGGGTTATCCCAGTCCACGTACATAGACACTGCTGAAGAGGTTCGACATGGAGAATTTCAAGAAGGGCTATCTACCGATAGGCCATAGAATTTCTCTCTAAGGATTGTTTGACAACTCCTAAAGAGAGAGAGCGTATGAGTAGAGTCCCATATACTTCGATCGTGGGATCTATCATAGATGCCATGACATGTACAAGACCAGACATGGCATACTCACTAGGAGTAGTGAGTAGATACCAATCTGATCCTGGAAAAAACCACTGGAAAGTAGTTAAAACCATCCTTAAGTATTTGAGAAATACTAAGGACCAATGGTTGGTTTATGGTGAGTCAGATCTGAAACTTGTAGGGTTCACAGACTTCAGGTTTCAATCTGACCATGATGACAACAGAAGCATGTCGGGTTATATCTTTACTTTGAATGGTGGAGCCATCTGTTGGAAGAGCTCCAAGCAGCATATTGTGGCAGACTTTGTCTGTGAGGCGGAGTACATCGCAGCATCGGATGCCGCGAAGGAAGCTGTGTGGCTGAGAGAATTTATCATCGAGCTCGAAGTAGCACCCTCTCTCGATGGTTCAGTCCTGCTCTACTGCAACAGTACTAATGCCATAGCTCAGGCAAAAAAACCCAAAGCACACCAACAGACGAAGCACATTTTACGTTGCTTCCACCTGATCTGAGAGATCATGAATCGAGGTGACGTCGACCTTCAGAAGATCGATGGAAAGGAGAACCTGGTCGACCCCTTCACTAAAGCCCTGGCAATTAAGGAGTTCAATAACCACAAGTCAAAGATGGGTATTAGATATTATGTCGAGTGGCTTTAGGACAAGTGAGAGTTGTTGAAAAATATATTCCAAAAGTCAATCATCAATCTGTTGATAGTTGAGCAACCTTGTATTGTAATTGATTTGTTAATAAATAAAATATTTTTGGTATTTTTATCATAAGTTTTCATCTTCTAATGAACTCCATTGTTGTGATGAAGTCCTTAGGACTATTTAGGTTTGATAAAGAGAGAATTTATCGATTAGTCTTTAAAACTATTCACGACCAAATGATAGGCTGTTAATAAGGATGACAGCTTCTATCGAGCATAGGTTACTGTAGACCATATGAGTTGGTTGTCCTCTTAACCAAAGAGTGTGGAGACACTGGTATGGCATACAGGTGAGATGTAGGGTACATCATCATGGAACATGACCAACTCTAGAGCATTCTGCTATCGAGAATATCTCTGATGGGATATAGGTATAAGTGTCCTTTAAACTTGAGATCACCTCAGTGACTTACAAACAACTCACTGTACTTTGGTACTGGACTAACTAAATTTTAATTCAGTGATGGAAGGCTTCTGGACACAGTCAAGTACTGCAAAGTTAGAGTGTGATCAAGATGGGATTGACCACTCTAAGAGTTGGAGAAGAATGAGTCACTGTATTTCAATTTAGCAAAACCTTAGCCAGGGTAATCCGTCAGATAGATTTGATATTTTGAAATACAATGTGGATAACCTGATCAGAGTTGATAGTTGAACTCTGAGGTATCCTATGAGCATTTTGATCAAGAGGATGAATTATATGAAAACTATATCCGCATGGGTTCTAAGGATGTTGTTCTACACATTCGACCTATCCGACCATCGGGTACCATTGCTAGATGGTCACTTCGATTGGTATAAGAATTTATTTCTATACTACCGACTTAGGTTCAGACCTATGAGATCACACACATTAGAGTTTACGATCCGATCGGATGGTTGATCAACGATTAAGAATCGTTCTAGGGTTAAACGATCAATACAATTGACATTTAACCTAATGCAAGTGTTGCAAAAGGATCGATTAGCAATTTGATTGCTAATTGACTTAATTTGATTAAGTAAATGGATTAAGATTAAGTCTAATTAAATATAATTTAATTAGATTTAGTTTGGACTTGATTGGATCAAGTTCAATTGGTTTATTGGATAAGCCAAGTACAAGGAAAAACTAGTCCTAGTTCAATTAGGACTTGGGTCAACATAATTCTAATCCATTTAAAAAATTCAATCAAATCTAATTTAATCTAATTAAATTAAGTTTTTAATTAGATTAAAATCTATTTTAATTAATTGATTTGATTTTAGTTTAATTTGATTTGAAAAACTAAATTTGAATAAGTCATAGATTGAATCCTAGTAAGACTAGGATTCCACCTTGCACCACTTTTGCACCCCACACCCACTCTCTCTTATTTTATGTGACAAAACTTTCTCTCCCAGGCCTTCACAGACACCCAAAGCTTTTCACTCTTTCTCTCTTACATGGAATGTGGTTGTGGACCAAGTCAAAGTAGGAATTAGTTTGGATTTCAAATTCTATGAGTTAGAATTTTAGGAATCCAAAACTCTTTCCTTATGGTACTGATTTTATCTAGATTTTTTTTGAGATTTTTGTGGCTTTTATGGTATATATTGTGCACCCTTTACTGGTGGTTCATGGTAGAAAAAGAAAGAGGGGGCGCCCAAGAGTTGGGCACCCCTTGTCTTGCCCTATTTGGATTTTTCTTGACTAAGTATTTGACCTAGACAAGGATTCTTCATATCTCTTATTTAAGATAATTTTTTTTTAAAATTTTTATGAATTATATAGCATTGAGAGACCGTTGGGACATATGAAAATTAGAGAGAAAGAGTGTTGGGGCATGGAGATATAATAGACACAAAACTAAGTATCTAGGAAAAAGAAAAGAGAAGAAGAAGAGGGTCTTCTCCTAAGGTTGCTGAGTTCACCTCTTTCCTTCCTCCATCTGTGAGTTTTCTAAGAGTGTCTCATATCTAAAACTCCTTCTCCTACTTCTTATCTTTGGAAGAGTCCAAATCAAGAAGAAGGAGGTATCTGATTGACCATCGAAGAAGGATCAGCACAGTACTAGCATACTGTGCTGATTTCCTGGACCAGGACTTCTGATCGTAATTTGTGGGCTCGTGTGGATGACTGCTAGAGATCAGATACATGTGTGGTTTACAACATCATCCTCAAGTCCGGATCAGCAATGTTAGAACGTCTAACTTGCAAGGTAATAGATCTGATCTATTATATTTTACATACATTAGATGTAGTATAGAAATATGTTGATATGATCAACATGTAGTTCTTGCTCTTCATATTTTAATTTTTGATTTAATACCATGTAATAATCATATAATAGGATCTTAATCTAGAGATTCTCTAATTTTATAAGATAAATTTTGATTTATTTTAATCTTTCGCTGCCTCATCTTGAAAAAGTTTCACGATCTAACACTGAAACCCTAGATCTGGTTCCTTCAATTATATCATAGCATCTTAGCATATCATAGGATCTTAGCATATCATATGTAAGAACACAAAATACTCTTTTCATAGTCCTTCTTCTTGAGACATCACAGTGACACCCCTACATGCCATAAGAGTACCTATAAAATAGAAAGAGAGGGTCTATGAACCCTACTTGCTCTTATGACCGAACGATCTGGTGATGAACCCCAATTCAAGTACTAAGCTACTAAGAGAGATTCTATACATACATCATGCATTTAACTAAAATATTCTCTAAGACATGTAGGGTTTGGATATTCACTTGGATTCAACCCTTGATCCAACTTGAACCAAACCAAAAACCCTTGCTTGATCACAATCAAGATAATATTTTGACCTTTGATTATATAAATCAAGGTAAATTCTGATACTACTATTAGATTCTAGTGGTGAAGTGGAAGAGTTAGGTGTTAAAAAATTTTATTCAAAATACCTGATGCAGCGAAAACCCTAATGGCAAAAATCCTTGACTATATCAATCAATGTATAATTAAATTAAACTTAGATAAGAAGAATACCTATAGTGCTAACTCAATTTTTATAAGGCATCCAAGTTCCACCCTCCAACAATGATCCACATAAAAATTGAACCAAAGCTAGTGCTCCTCCTTCACCTTGCTTCAAGAGTTCTAGTCCCTAGAAATTTGACTAGTCCTGTACCGATCAGGTTTCTCCAAGAACCTGACTCAACCCTCTTTGACCTTCCTCTGAACTTCTGATTTCTCTTCTGTAGGACCCTCACAACTCTTGTTAGGACCAGATAAGGCTTTGTCTTAAATCTCAAAGCCTTATCCTAAAACTAAAATTGTAAGAAAGAAGGGAGAGCTACGGAGAGAAATTGAAAACCTTTTCTGAAATGCATCGAACACATTGCACCCAGACCTTTTATAGCCATCAGAGGGGTGCTAAAAAGGGAGGGACATGTCTCATCCAAGAGGCTTATCTAATCAGATTATTAGAGATAAGGGTTCCTTCAAGCAGAAGGACTCTTATCACCGATATGCTGATCTGCACCTGCACCTACGTGCGCGACCAGAGAAGGGATATTTTTGCATCCCTTATCAAATCAAAAAAATCCACAAAAATCCACATGGATAGAGAACTCATTTTTGATTCTAGAAAACCTAATAAGGTGATAAAATTCTCACAAAATGATGCTATCCTCACACCTCTTCATGCGAGTTCTGATCACCATGCGTGCACACATGTGAGGAAGTTTCAAGCATCCGTTTGGCCATCTGATAAGTTTTGAAAAAATTCCAAACAAATCACCAAAAATAGATTATCAAATGTGGAACATTATTGAAAAAAATATTCCAAATTGAAAGCATTTGGTTAAGAGAAGAACTCTCCAAACTGCAAAGAGATGCGATGCTTCATCCCGCATGCTCAAGAGACCTTCAATTTTCCAATTTTTTCTCTACCCCAAAAATTTCAGAAAAAATCTATCTCATACTTTGAGATATGCACCAAAGGATGGAGGCTGATGTGGGCTACCAAACATATCTTAATCCCATGCCAGAAGGATTCTTCCTTCTGCTCACGCCAACACATGCACGCAAAACCTGTTTTGCACCAAGAGTCCTTCACAATTTGGACTCTTCATATATGGCATTAACATGGGATTAGATACCTCATTTTGGACTGCTTCTAGGTGGAATGACCTGACCCAAGTGCCTACCAAATTGGGTTAGCTAATTAGCAAGGGATGTGACCAAATTGATCTCCAAAGGAGCTAGGGTTTTCACACATGGTAGCATGCTTACCGGAACCCTGATTGAATCCAAATTTCAATCAACCATTTTTAAAAAAAATTTTGGCCAATTTCTATATATGTGTGATCCATTGGGTTCTACATCTAGCAAGTAGTAGGTCTAGGTGTAAGTTGACCAAATTTTATTAGATTTCAATCTAACCGATTTAGATCCAAACGAGCTAACCCGAGCTCAACAATTAGAATCCTTTCTAATTGATGATCGAATTAAACTCTTTAATTTGATCAAACTAACAAGTCAAGATTGACATCTAGCAATATATCATGACTATTTAGAAGATATAAAATTTGATAGAAATATCAAATATACCCTTTAGTGGCAAGTTACCATACAATTCAATCCTTCAATCATCCCTGCACCCTGAATATGTCATGAGTATGGAATCATATTAAACTCAAACATATATTCATATTGATTCTCAATTAATCAATGATGACTCTGATGATGAAGCATTAGAAACTCTTTCTAATATCCTTCTTGCTTTTGGTCAAAAGATTTTTTTTGAGTCATCTAAGAATGAAATACACAGGATGCGATCTCCTCTTACTAGGAGTGATCGATTCTATGTTGACCTACTCACAACCTTCATACACACTGCACCATATCTAGAACACCCCATACATTCTTAATACCATGCCTAGGTATGAACTAAAATATGGGTTCATGTGCATAAAGTTCCATGGTGGTCTCAGGTCTAAGGGTCACTTGTACAACTCTTACTTAGAGAACTATTTTTGACATACAAGTAAAGCTTCCATAAAATGTTCTCTTTCATCAAGTCAATTTAGTGGACTCATTTTCTAAATGAGCACCCATATTCTTATATTAGTGTCCAATACATAAGTGGCTAATAAGATCTGCCACCCTCTCCATCGAGCGTATATAGGATGTGCCAGTCTATCCGAAATATTAATCTCTAACTCAATGCTCCTATGATCAGAAATATTTAAGATTAGAGTTTTAAGATTTTAGGTCTCACTAACATGACCCATTCATATCTCTTAAAATCATTGTCTTAATCTTTAGGGTTCATCATAATCTTAAATATAATAAGATGTAGCTAAAATGATGAAATGATACCTCAAATTATTATCAAATAATAAATATCATTACATGAGTTGAAAAATTATAAAGAAAAGTTTCATCGTTACATGCTTGTGATTGGCTTATAGGGCACTCTTCTTTCAAAAAGAAGAGAATAAAAGGGAAGTGGCGGCAAGGTCTAAGAGATAATGTCAAACATTTCTATATGGTATCCAATTCAAATCTAATTTAAACATACCATTTAAAATTAGATCCTACCCAAATTTGGATGTGAGAAAGAGAGGGGAAAGGACCCTTTGGTGTAAAAAAAAATCTCATGCAAAATAATTTTGTGCGTGGAGAAAAGTGGCATCCAAGTTTTGGTGCACAAGGGAGAAGAGTCCATTCCAATATGGACTCTTAATTTTCTTATTTGAATCCAAACCAAATCATATCTGATTTGATCCAAATAAAATAGATAAAATTTAATCTAATTAGGTTTATAAATTTTTAATCAAATTTCAATCAAATTAGAAATTGATTGAACTAAAATCCTGATCAAATCAGAGACAATTCTCTCTTAGCGATTAGGTCATCTCATAACCTAATCGGGTTAAACCTAATTGAATCAATTCAATTAGATTTTATTTAATCATCTTTCCTTAATCAAATTGAGCTAATCAGTAATTTAATTACTAATTAATCTATCATTGATTCACTAATACTTGGTGAATAAATTTATTATAACTTTTGTATAAGGTTAACGATCAATCGAATTGACGATTAAGCCCTTGAACGATTCTCAATCGTTGATCAGCCACATGATCAGTCAGAAATTTCTTTTGAGCATGACCCCATAGGTTTGAACCTAAGCCAATAGCATAGGAATAAATTTTTAAACCAATCAATGTAACCATCTAGCAATGGTGATCCGATGTCTGGATAGGTCGACTGATGGTGAAACAACGTTCAAGAACCTATTAGCATATGGTTACCATATAATTTATCCCTTTGATCCTAATGCTCGAGGACGATCTAGAATTTAACTGTCAGTCCTAGATAAGTCATCCATATTATATTTTAATCTTTCAAATCCATCATATGGATTATCCGAGTCTAGATTTTGCTAAATTAAAATATATTGATATATGAACTCCTACTAATTCAGATGGATCAATCCTATCTTGACTCACGTACCGACTTGACAAGTACTTGACTGCACCCAAAAACTTTTCATCACTAAATTTAAAATTAATTAGTCTGACATCAAAGTACAGTGAGTTGCTCATAGGTGGTCTCAAGTCGGAGGGACACTTATACCCATACCCTTTACAAGCTATCCTTGACAGTAGAGTGCTCTGTAGTTGGTCACATTCAATGAGATATACTTCTACATCTCACTTGTATGCCATACCAGTGTCTCCACACCATTTGGTCATGACGACAACCAATGTATATGGCACACAATGACCCACACTTGATATTGCTATCATCCTAGTAACAGCACATCGTTTGGTTGTGAACCAGTTTAAGAACTATGCAATAAATCCTCCTTTATCAATCAAAGTAGTCCTAAGAACTTCATCACAATACAGGAGTTAGTTAGAGGATGTCACTTTGTAATAAAAAAGATCAAATAATTTTTATTATTTATCAATTCATATTCATTTATAATTAGCACAATCATCAAATGATTGGCTTTAGGATATATTTTCTAACAACTCCCACTTGGACTAAAGCCAATCAGTATAGTATTATCATATACCCATTTTGATTTATCATCTCAGAACTCCTAGATACTAAGGTTTAGTAAATGGGTTGGTCAGGTTCTCTTTTTCATCGATCTTCTAAAGATTGACGTCACCTTAACAGATTTTCGAATAAGATGGTAGCGATGCAAAATGCTTGATAAGCTAATGAGACTTCGGCTCCTTGGCATGATCTATGGCTTCGGTGCTATATAATACAGTAGGACCATCATTGGAGGGTGCCACTCCTAGCTTGCCAGTGAACCTATACAATCATATAGCTTCCTTGCAAGCATCGAATGCTGCAATGCATTTAGCCTCGCAATTGAATTGACTATGTTGCTTTGCTTGAAATTTTTTCAATAGATTGCTCCATTATTTAGGATAAGAATGTATTCTGACATGTTCTTGCTATTATTATGTCCAACTAAAAATTAAAATCATACTCTATAAGTTTTAAGTCAGATTATTCATAATTAAATCACTGATCCTTAGTATTTCTCAAATACTTAAGGATGACCTTCTAGTGATTCACATCCGGATCTTGCAGGTATCCACTTACTACCCTAGTGAGTATACCATATCCTATCTTGTACATGGTGTACATCATAGAAAAAATTCTACTTATAAACACTCTAGGTACATAGACTGAGACAACCTAAGCAGCCTTTAAGATCTATCCCTATAGATCTTCATCCCTAGGATGAAGGATGCTTTTCCTAAGTCATTTTTGGAGAATAATGATAACAGTGAAACTTTTATTTTCTATAATATAAAGAATATTATTTTTTATTAAGAGATTTTTATTAACCCATTTGTATTTGCAGGGTTCTTCTTCGTTCTTAACGAAGCCATGCATTTTGATCACTTATCAAAATGCATATTCTAACTCTAAAATATTTAGCATTGCCCTAAGAAAAAAATATCTCATTATGGTCAATACCATAACGTTGACAATATCTTTAGACAACCAAATGGGCCTTGTGTTGAGTTCCGATTGTTAGAAATTATATCCCAAAACTAATTGTTAGCCTATTGACGGTTGTGCTTATCATTGTAATTGTATATGAATTATTGAATTAATAAATATTATTTAATTTTTTCATCATAGTGTACATCTCATTTTGAACTCTTATTATGTGATAAAGTCTTTAGGACTATTTGATTCGATATAGGAGGATATATCATTTAGTCCTTAAACCTTAAGTTCATGACCAAATGATATACTATTATTAGAATGATAGCTATATCAAATATAGATCATTATGTGCCATGTATGTTGGTTGTTCTCTTAACCAAAAAGTATGAAGATACTAGCATGGCATACAAGTGAGACATAGGAGTACATCTCACTAAACATGATCAATTGCTGAGTACTCTGCCGTCAAGAGTAGCTCATGAAGGATATAGGTATAAGTGTCCCTCCGACCTGATATCACCACAGTGACTTGCTAGCAATTCACTATGCTTTGGTGCCAGATTATCTAAATTTTTAATTTAATGATGAAAGATTTTTGAGCATAGTCAAGTACTTGCAAAGTCGGTGTGTAAGTCAAGATGAAATTGATCCCTCTAAATAAGTAGAAGTTAATGTATCAATGTATTTCAATTCAGTAAAATATTGGTCGGGGTAATCCATATGATGGATTATGAAAATTAAAATACAATGTAGATGACCATATCAAGATTGACAGTTAAATTCTAGGTCACCTTGAAATTTGGGTCAAAGAGATGAATTATACAGTAACCATATGCCAATATGTTCTTGAATGATGTTTTGCAATCTTTCGACCTATCCGGATGTCGGATATCATTGCTAGATGGTTACTTTGATTGGTATAGAAAGATTATTTTTATACTACTAACTTAGCATCGAACCTATGGAGTCACATTTAAAAAAAAATTCTGACTAATCATATGGCTGATCAATGATTAAGATTCATTCTAAGGTAAAACAATCAATTTGATAGATGATTAACCCTGTGCAAAAGTTAAAATAAATCAATTCACTAATTGTTGGTGAATTATGAGAGAATTGACTAATAATTAGAATACTAATTAACTTAATTTGATTGAGCATTGAGGTTTGGATTGAATCTAATTGAATTAGATTCAATTTGGTTTGACCCGATTAGGTTATTAAATGACCTAATCGCTAAGGATGTTCAATTCCTGATATGATAAGGACTTGAGCTTGATTAATTTTTAATTTGATTAAGATTTGATCAAAATTTGATCAAAGCTATTTGTGACCTAATTATATTAGGTTTAATGATTCAATTGGGTTTAACCTAATTTGGTTGGGTTAAGAATCTAATTGGATGAGAAAAATAATTTGAATTCAAATCTCTTGCACCTCCATTATCTGTGCCCTCTTATTCTTCATGTGAGAAATATTTTACATAATTTTTTTTCATACCCAGAAGCCTTTCCCATATCCTCATCTAAGTTCTTTTGAATTAGAAATTGGTTGGTTTAAATTTGAGTTCAAATTGGTTTGAATTTGAATGAAAACCTAGAGTCCAAATTGAGTTGGACTCTCCTCTTCATGCCACCATATTTCTCTATGCATAAAGTATTTTTGTGTGAGATTTTTTGCACCATTCTGATGTTGGTTGACCCCTCTCTGAGTTATTAGATAAGGATAAAGTTTAGTTTAAAATTTAATTCAAATTTAATTTAAATTGGTGATAAGGATCAACCAACACTTGAATTTAAACCGAAACTACCTTATTCTTATCCTTATCTTCCATGGGACACCAACCTTAAAATGAAAGGAATATGCCCTACAAGCCAATCAAAATTTATATTTTGATGAGTTTTTTTTGTAATCTTCCAGACTCATGTATTGACTCTTTAAATAATAAAAGATATTTTTCATCATATGCTGCATCTTACTTTTGTAATGACTATGATAAACCCCATAAATTAGGGTAATGGGTTTAGGGTTATGATGAGATCATACCTATGAGATCTAAAATCTTAAAAATTTTGATTTAGAATATTCTTAGTTATAGGAGCATTGAGAAGGGGATCAATATTTTGGATAGACTAGCACTTCCTATGTATGCTCGATCTAAAATCTTAAAAATCTTGATTTAGAATATTCTTAGTTATAAGAGCATTGAGAAGGGGATCAATGTTTTGGATAGACTAGCACTTCCTATGTATGCTCGATGGAGAGGGTGGCTGATCTCATATGCCACTTGTGTGAGACACTAATACAAGAAAGTATGTGCTCATTAGAGAATGAGTTTACTGAATTGATCCAACTTAAGAAATTTACTTATCTGTCAAAAGATGTTTTCTTATAGTGAGAGTTGTGCATATAATCTTTTGACCTGAGACTACCATAGAACCTTGTATACATAAATCTAATTTTTTTGTTCATACTCATTCATGACTTAGTCATGTACAGAGTATTCTGGATATGGTAGAATGTGTATAGAGGTGTGAATAGGTCAACATAGAATCGATCACTCCTGGTAAGAGGAGGTCGCATCCTACTTGCTCTGATCAATTGATGATTCAGGAAGCCTTTGATCAAAGTAGAATAAAAATTAGAAAGAGTTTTTAATATTTTATTAATTAAATTATCATATAAGATTGAGAGAAATATGAGTATGATATTGGATTTGATATCATTCCATATCCGGAGTCATATTCGGAGTGCAGGGAGATCCTAGGATCAAATTATATGGTAACTTTCCACTGAAGATTATTTTTGATATTTTTATTAAAATTTGATATTTTTTAAGTAGACATGATATATTACTAGATATCAATCTTATCTTATAGATTTGATCGAATTAAAGAGTTTAATTCAATCACCAATTAGAAAGAGTTCTAATTGTTAAAATCAGGTTAGTTTGATTGGATCTAGATCGGTTAGATTAAATTCTAATCAAATCAAATCAACTTGCACTCAAACTTATTGCTAGCTAGATGTGGAACCCAATGGGTCACATACAAAGAAAATTGATCAGGGGTCTAATTAGATTAGATCATATTTGCAAAATTGACATGCTAGCACATGTTGCAAGAACTAGCTCCCTATTTCGAATTAGGTTTGAAATTGATTCCAGATTGGGCTAACTAAGGCTAATTAATTCAAACCAATTTTGTATTTAAGTTGGGCCGGCCCTTAGCTATAAGTACCAAAAATTTGGAGCCAAAAAACTAAGTCTCCATAAGTCAAAAATTTTTCTTGTGCGTGGGTGCAGTTTTTGTGCGCAGAAACAACTTTCACATCCCATGAGATTGGACGCCTCATCCTTGAGCTTATCCAATTTTTCATAATAAAATAAAATTTTGATGATTCCTGACTTAATTTTGAGCATAAAAGATTTTTTTAAATTAAAATTCTTTTTAGTTTAAACATAAAAATTCATCAAAGTTGAAAATCCTGTCAGTCTGATCCATGTGCCTGACCAAGAGTCCAATTTGTGAAGGACTCTAACCCATTTGTCACACCACTTCTTAACCTAAGATTTTTTTCACCATTCTGATGTTAGCACCTTCATTTTTGGCCATTGGATAGTTAAAATTGCACTGATGGATGGTGGGAAAAAATTATGCATGGGAAGCTGCGGATGCATCGGAGAATCATCGAGAAAATATTCCAAAGAGTCCTTCTACGCAAAGCATCTCTTGAATTTTTTTTCAATGATTGCCATGTGTCAAAATCTTTCAAATTAGCATAAAAATTCATCAGAGGTATGAGATTTTTTGATGGATGCAAGATGGCACATGGAAGAGGTGCGAATAATTCCGAAGGCAATCACTAAGTATTTAAAGGGGGGTGCGTCGGGGGATTGGATTCATTCAGATTTCAAATTCTTCCTTTCTTTCTAACATCCTCTCCCTATTATCCAATTAGTCCCTTCCTTCTCTTGTTAGGATAAGTTCAAAATAGTAAGGACAAGTCCGATTTTAGGACAAGAGTCTAGAAAGAGAATTAAGGAAGATAAGGAGAGAAGAAAGGTAGGGATAGGAAGGCTAGGAGAAGAGAAAGAGGGTCTTGAGTCTGGTTCCAAAAAATTCTCAGAGTGAGAATTTTGGAGGAAAATTATCTCAAAAGTTGGTGTTCTGATCATAGCCCTGTGTGGATCACATTAGAGGGTGAACAATTAGGCACCTGGTGGAGGTTCTGTTGGAATTTGAATTAAGCATTGAGGTATTCTTCTATAGCTTAATTTAATTTTAAATTTATGTTATATATATTTTAATCATCAAGAAGATGCTAATTTAAGGATTTTATATTTAAATTTTTATTTAAATTTTAAATTTATTATGCTTCTCTGTGCATGCCCACCCTGATACCTACAGTGGTATCAGAGCCGACCTTGTTTGGTTCAATCATATATACATAATGTTTATGTGATGCATAGTATGATTTATACTATAAAATAATTTATATCTTCTATTTACTTTCATATGATGATATGAAATGATGCATATATGATTCACCACTTCATCATCTTGATATAAGGTTGTCCTAGCACAAGGGTATGCTGCAAGTTGTCTTAGGATGATGAACATTCATATGTTGCACTTGTACATATAAATATTTTAATGTGATACATAAATTGGTATTATATAGTAGATATGTATAAGACCAAATAAAAGTCTCATTAAAAATTATATTAAGTAGTAGTGATATGCAACTATGGGTTAACCAATTCTTGATCAATTGATTGATGTCTAAAAAGTGCTATAGGTGGTTTTTTAATTGATTCTATTATCTGACTGACCAATTTATTGGTATCTAAAGAAAGTAATTGGGGGACCCCACCTTACTTATCTGGCAATTTGATTAAGCAATCTGATATTGAAAAGTCCTAATGTTGAAAACACTACTAAGGGCCTTCCTTCATGCTAGGTTAATGTTACATCATGAACTATGGCTAGTTTTTGTGTTAACACAAAGCTTATCACAAAGATTGATATAAATAATCCTGGTGTACAGAAGATGCTTACGAATTTTGAATGTACTGCTTTATTGTGTTAACACAAGAACAGTTATATTAGAATTTGACTTTGTTGAAATGAAGGATCTAACTTAACTAAAATATTATAGCTTGTTGTATTAACACAAGGTTAATAATGTCTTAGAGGCCAAGATATGATATTGAATTGCATGAGATACAATTGGAAAGATTTTCTACTATGAACTCATAAGGGTTTATTGTATTAACACAGATCATTATGAGGAATTAGGTCTCAATCCCACTAAGATAAATATGAAATACATCTCATTCATCATAGTAGAGGGTTATGATGTTTGATAAAATAGTAGAGGCACAATTAAATCTAAAGACCTTATTTAATTGTATGAGTCAATATGAGTTGTTTGCTTATATAATTTCTTTAATTATTGTAGATTAAATTCTATAAATGGTATCTTCACTATCATTGCGAGAAATTTTAGATTCCAACAATTGACCGATCCAATTATGTGACTGATTGATGAATTTAAAGATCATCTCAATCAAAGAAGTTTCCTATATTCTTGACATCTCCGAACCACAAGAATTGGGGATGATGCACAGAGGAGGAGGTATCCACATACAGGATGTGAAGAATGACAGTTTGACTATCAAGTGTATCATACTGGCCTCTATGAGCAATGAGTTACAGAGACAGCATGAGAGCATGAATACTCAATCCATATTCCTCAATCTTAAAGAGTTGTATGGAGAACAGAGTATGGACTGCTAGATATGAGATATCTAAGCATTATTCCTTGCTAGAATGACTGAGGGATCATTCGTTCAAGACCATATCCTGAAGGTCATTGATCTGATTACTAGATTGGATCAACTAATTTTGTGATGGATGGAGAATTAAGTCAGATTTATCCTACAATCTCTCCCGAGTCATTCGCTCAGTTTGTCGTGAACTATCACGTAAACAAATGAATACCTCCTTGCCTGAGCTATTGAATATGCTTAAGACAGCTGAGAGCCATGTTAAGAAAGAAAAGGCTCACTTCTTTTATGGAAACCTCTAATAAAAAGTTAGGTTTTAAGGGTTCAAAGAAAGCACTAATCCTAAGGGTGGCAAGATCAAGAAGAAGGGAAGAAAGTCTCAGGACAGGGTACCTACTTTCACTATGGCAAGGCAGGACACTAGAAAAAAAATTGCAAGTTATATCTTGCAACTGTAAAGGCTGTGCAAGCGACACACCAAAAGGTATATATGAGATACATATAATTTTGTCATTAAGTTCTTCCAATTCAACTCTTGGGTATTGGATACCATCTGCGGTTCTCATATTGAAAATTGTTACAGAGCTGCAGAACATTAGAGTGCTGAAGAAGGTGATTTGAGCTCTAGTGCTGGAGGAGATTTATCCAAGCAGAGGCTGTGGGATATATATGTTAAAGTTACTTTGGAAGATCTTAAAGCTAGAAAACTGTTATTATATGCCTAAGATCATTAGAAATATTATTTCTGTACCATTGCTTTTGGCAACGAGATTATGAAATAAATAAAAGAGTAATAGTTGCTCAATTTTTTTTTTAATAAATTTTTTTATCATGGCATTATTAATAATGGTCTTCTGATTCTATCTAATGACAATATTTTTCATATTGATGAAAGTAAAAAGCGAAAGAGAGAAGAGTTGAATAATACTTTACTTTGGCATTGTCGACTTGGTCATATAAGTGAGACAAGGATTAACAAGTTATACAAAGAAGAGTTCTTTGATCTTTATGATTATGAATCATTAGGTACTTGTGAATCTTGTCTTATGAAAAAATAACTAAGACTCCATTTATGGATATGGAGAAAGAAAAGTGAGTTATTAGGACTTGTACATATTGATGTATGTGGTCCTATGACAACAGAAACAAAGGAGGATACTCTTATTTTATAACATTCACTGATGATTTATCTAATTTAGATATGTGTATCTTATGAAACACAAATCGAAGCCTTTGATAAATGTAAAGAGTATCAAAGTATGGTCAGAAATAAACTAAAAAAATATTTAAATCCTTCGATCTGATCGAGGAGGAGAATACTTATCAAGTGAGTTTCTAGATCATCTTAAAGAAAATAAATTTTTTAGAATGGACCCTCCCTATATACCACAGCTAAATAGTGTAGCAGAAAGGAGGAATCGCACTTTATTAGATATGGTGTGGTCCATGATGTGCCTTACAGATTTGCCTATTTCCTTCTGGGGACATGCCCTAGAAATTACTGTCTATACTCTAAATAGAATACCTTCAAAATCTGTGCCAACACTCCATATGAGATATGGAGAGAAAAGAAGCCTAATCTTAAGTATCTTAAGATATGGAGCTGTCCAGCTTATGTTAAAAGAAATTTTGGATATAAGCTGAGTGCTAGGACGGATAAATGTTTGTTTGTAGGCTATCCTAAAAAGAGTATAGGATACCTCTTTTACCATCCTACTGAACATAAGATGTTTGTCAGTAAATATGTCACTTTTATGGAAAAAGAGTTTATCCTAGAAAGAGGCAGTGGGAAGAAAATTGAACTTGGAAGAAGTTCAAGATCTACAAATGCAAGCACAAGATAATCCTCAACCAAAAAATCTATTAATAAAGTACAACCACAAAATACACCTCCTCTCCAAAGGTCGGATAGAGTGGAATGTACCAATAAGGTATGGATTCATTATTGAGACAATGAAGCTCACATCATTAAGAATGATGAACGTTTGACCTATACAAAGCCATTATGAGTAGGGATCAGACAAATGGCTAGAGGCTATGAAATTTGAAAATGGACTCCATGTACTCCAACCAAGTATGGACTTTGGTTGATGCACCAGAGGGTGTGACCCCTATCAGATGCAAATGGGTCAATAAGAAACAAATTGGAGCAGATGGCCAAGTTGAAACCTATAAGGGTAGATTGGTAGCTAAATTTTCAGGCAAAAATAGAGTATTGATTATGATGAAATATTTTTACCTGTTGCCTTGCTCAAATCTATATGGATTATGCTTGCAATAGCAGCATACCATGATTATGAGATTTGGCAAATAGATGTAAAGACCGCCTTCCTTAATGGTTATCTTGAGGAAGAGTTTACATGTCTCAGCCAGAAGGATTTGTCTCAAAAGGGAGAGCAAATCAAGTATGCAAGCTTAAAAAATTTATTTATGGATTAAAACAGGCCTCGAGGAGTTGGAACATCCGATTTGATGTTACAGTCAAAGAATTTGGCTTTATCAAAAATATGGATGAACCTTGTGCATACAAGAAACTAGTGGGAGTGCCATTGTCTTCTTAATTTTATATGTGGATGACATACTTCTTATTGAGAATGATATCTCAATGTTACAATCGGTCAAGATATAGCTATCAAGTAAGTTTTTCATAAAGAATTTGGTGAAGCATCCTATATACTAGGTATAAAGATCTATAGAAATAGATCTAAGAGGATGTTAGGCTTATCCCAATCCAGGTACATGGACTTAGTGCCAAAGAGGTTTAGCATGGATAGGAGTAAAAGAGGTTACTTACCCATGAGTTAAGGCATACATCTCTCTAAAAGGATGTCTCCTAA
>NC_025994.2:40006809-40065311 GCF_000442705.2 Elaeis guineensis
ATGCATGCATTTTTATAAAACTAGTATGCAGCAGAATTTAAAATTTTTAGATTAAATCTAATTTAATCTAAGCATACATAAGATCAAATCTTCAAACCATAAATAGGATCATCATATGTGAGATAAGATTCAGATACAAAAATCAAATAGAGAAAAATAAATTTAAAATATACTTGTACATGAATCAATCTTCAATGCGAACAGATGATCATGGATGTCCTTCGAAGGTCCCTTTTAGCCGCACAAGCATCCGACCTCTATGGATATCCACATAAGACTCTGATCTGATCAGAAGCTTTTTGATCTCACCGAAGTGTTAGCTCCCTTATAGAGATCACATCTTGATGGTTGAAAAATTTTTTTTTTCCTAAGACACTCTTAGAGAACAAGAAGATATAGGAGGATCTTGATCTCTACACTAGAGATCATGAGAAGAACCCTTTCTTCTCTTTTCTTCCTAAAATCTATGCACCAAATTTTTATAATAGAGATATAGAAATTTTATTCAACTTTTGGATAAATAAAAGAGAAGACATCCATGTCTAAACATGGACAAGAGGGAGAGAAGAGGATGTCCTAACAACCAACTTTTGGTTGTTGCAAGGAAAAAGAGATAGGGAACATAACAAACCTCACGCCATGCCTATCTTCATGCTGTTCCATTTTTTTTTTCTCCCTTATTTTTCATGCACAAAAGCTCTCCTTTTGGACATCCCAACCTGATCTCAATCACCCACTTCAACGTCCCATATAGGTGGTTTAAATAGGCCAAGATATGTTAGAGTTTGGTTAGGAAATCGAGTCCAATTCAAGTAGGACTCTAATCTTTTGTGCCACCCAACCAAAAAACAATTGCAACCTAATTTTTTTACATGGTAACTAGGGATTTCTCTACTCTCTTACATGCTGGTAATGGGGAGAAAAATTGGTGTTAAAGAGGTTTGGGGCATGGGTCTTTTGGGCGCACAAAACAAGTTGGCGTTGGTGCATGAATAGGAAGTTACATGGGACTAAATTAAGTGGTTGTTTTAATCCCAACAAAATACCAATAAATTCTAATCATATTAGGACTTGATTAGACTCAAATAAATAAAAATCTAAATCTAATTTAGAGTCTAATTAATTTATATTGGATGTCTCCTAATTGAAGGAGTCCTAGTCTAATTGGACTTGTTGGTGCAAAAATCCGCCTGTGCCGGAGAAGCTGGAGTTGAGGAAGCCGCGGTCGCCGTCGGGACCTGCAAGGGAAGTCTAAACCGGAGGTGGGGTTGCTCCGACAAGACCCTCCGACGCTCAAGTCAGTTCTCTGCCTCAACAAGAATGGAGTGCTCGAATAGAGAATTTAGCAGAGTTTTAAGATAAGGCAAAAGAGCTTAAAGAATAACGTATCTGAGTCCCCCCTTTTATAGGCGGGGGAGGCAACGGACTGACGGCGACGGGTGTAACCGCCTGGTAGTGGGCCGCCACAGTCAGGGGAATTGATTGCGAAAGATAATGGAGCAGACACGTGGGCATCACCTCGACTCACCACGTGGAATCCGTTATGAGGGGTGGAGCGGCGTCCGTCGTCAGGAGAATCGCATGGTATCCATCGCAGGAGGTGGAGCAGGTTCGTGGCCGTTACTGTGGCCTGCCAGGGGGATAATGGAGCTGTGCGGAGTCCGCTACAGGAAGTGGAGCAGGGCGGCTATGGCAGCTGCGGCTTGTCAGGGAATGATGATACTGCGTGGAGTCCGCCACAGGAGGTGGAGCAGGGTCGCGGCCATTTTGAGGGCCTGTCAGGGGGCGTGGATCTGTCGATTGAAGCTCGGCAATGGTCGAAACCGTCGTCGGTGGAGCCCGGCTCCCGTAGGAGTCTGGGCGGAGCTGCGCTGATGTCGTCGGCGGAGCCCGGCTTCCGTAGGAGTCCGGGCGGAGCTGCGCTGCAAACAAAGTCAAGGGTGAAGTCCGGCTCTGATAGGAGTCCGGATTGAGCTTACCAGCAATTGATATTGGGAGCGGAGCCCGGCTCCCGTAGGAGTCCGGGCAGAGCTGTTTTGATGTTGGCGGCGGAGCCCGGCTCCCGTAGGAGTCCGGGCGGAGCCGCACTTGCTGATGGCGGTGGAGCCCGGCTCCCGTAGGAGTCCGGGCGGAGCTGCACTTGCTGATGGCGGCGGAGCCTGGCTCCCGTAGGAGTCCGGGCGGAGCTGCGCTGATGCCGTCGGCGGAGCCCGGCTCCCGTAGGAGTCCGGGCGGAGCTGCGCTACAAACAAAGTCAAGGGTGATGTCCGGCTCTGATAGGAGTCCGGATTGAGCTTACCAGCAATTGATATTGGGAGCGGAGCCCGGCTCCCGTAGGAGTCCGGGCAGAGCTGTTTTGATGTTGGCGGCGGAGCCCGGCTCCCGTAGGAGTCCGGGCGGAGCTGCACTTGCTGATGGCGGTGGAGCCTGGCTCCCGTAGGAGTCCGGGCGGAGCTGCACTTGCTGATGGCGGCGGAGCCCGGCTCCCGTAGGAGTCCGGGCGGAGCTGCACTTGCTGATGGCGGTGGAGCCCGGCTCCCGTAGGAGTCCGGGCGGAGCTGTACTTGCTGATGGCGGCGGAGCCCGGCTCCCGTAGGAGTCCGGGCGGAGCTGCACTTGCTGATGGTGGTGGAGCCCGGCTCCCGTAGGAGTCAGGGCGGAGCTGCACTTGCTGATGGTGGAGGAGCCCGCTCCCGTAGGAGTCAGGGCGGAGCTGCACTTGCTGATGGTGGTTCCGCCGTGGGTTCCGACTGTGGGTATTTTATACCCAACACCAGTCCCCCTACATCCGAGTTTTGAATTTCAAACGAAGGAAGTACACAGAAGTACAGTCAGAACCATCCCTTCGAATCCCGTGCCCTGCCGCTCCCAGATATTTTGGCATTAAATGAGCGCATGTCGGAGTCTTTTCGAATAGGGGCGGTAGAGGAGACGCTTCGAAGATCTCGCAGGTACGCTGGCCTAGGTACGGCGCAATTATGGCCCTGCCAACCGCCAGCCGCTTCAGCCGTCTGCCACGGGGAGTGGGACACGTGTCGGATGCGGACTGACCTGGGGGGATTCGAGATCATTATGGCGCCGGATCCCAGGGTCTATTTAAACCCGTCCTCCCCCCTTTCAGGCGTCCCACTCCGCTTCTGATTTCTTGCCGGCGTCTGTCATCTTTCCGAGAGTCTGCTCTAGCGAACGCCCTCTCGAGCCGTAGGCGCCTTCCGTTCCTCGCTCCCCAGGCCCCCAGAGCAAGATAGGTTAGTGCCCACCTTCTCCTTCTTACCGCTTAGGGTCCTCTCCTCCTTCCTCTTCTTTCGTGTCCTCTCCTGAGTTGACTTCCGGCGTCCCCCTCCTTTCTCGGCTTGCATTTCTAGGGCCCTTTAGGTTCTCCCCCAAAGAAAAATGTCTTCCGATTCTTCTGCCCCCGTAAGTTCTGGGAGTTCTTCTGCTTCAAACCCCCAGGACCCTGTCTCTGCGGACGAACCCGCGTTTGGGGCAGGGTCTCGCCCGGTCTTCGCACCGGGCGCTATTCCTTGTTCGTCGACTCCGGACGAACTTCTCCTGATAAGGGCTCGGTACGGGGTCCCTTCAGAGTACGATCTGGAGCTTCCTGGCCCCTCCGACCGGGCCAGCGCTCCCCCTCCTGGTCGCTTCTGTTTGTACCAGGAGGCATTCCGTGCCGGACTCCGGCTTCCTCTTCCAGCTTTTGTTGCCGCCTTCTTTCGTTTCTTAGATATTTCTCTCGCTTCTGTCGCCCCAATTCCTTTAGGTTTTTGATAGGGTTTCTCTCCCTCTGTCACATAGCCGAGGTCCAGCCTTCCCTCTCCCTGTTCAGACATTTCTACACTTTCAAACGCCATCCTTCAGCGAAGGATTGGTGGTACTTCTCCCCCCAGTTCGGTAAGAAGGGGTTGCTGAAGGGCGCCCCTTCTTCGATTCACAACTGGAAGGGAAATTTCTCTTCATTTACTGCCCGACCCTGGAATTGGGCCTACCCCCTTGGGGGTCTCTGAGGGATTCCGTCCGTCGGGCTCCCGGCCTGGGAGAGGACGACCTTCAGGCCGCCCAGAAGCTCCTGAGTTACCCCGCTCCTTCCCTTCCAAATCTACTGAGGGAGCCGCTTCTCTTCAACATCGGCCTGAGCCCTCAAGATCCAGCAAGTATACATCTTTTCTTTTCTTGTCTTCTTCTTCCCTCTCTTCCTTTCTCTCTCCTTTTTCCTCTTTTCTCTTTCTTCTTCTTCTCTTCTTTTCTTTTTCCTCCTCTTTTTTTTTTTTTTTTTTTTTTTTAGGACTGATTGGTGCTGCTTTTTCCTTCTTCTTTTCTTTTCCCATTTTTTTTTTTTTTTTTTTTTTTTAGCAATGGACGCCGAAGCCACACGGATGCTCGCCAAGGCCATGAGAGCCCAGAAAAGGAAGGGCGCGACGACTTCCGGCTCGGCGAAGAGGGCCAGGGTGGAGGAGACGAGCTTGGCCGCGCCCGTCCAGGCGACCCCGGCGATCGACATTCCTTCGGATGCCGAGCCAGCGGCCCCCGGGGCTCCCCTAGGGAGCCCACCGGCTGGGGTCCCCATTCCAGAGGTCCGCCCCGCGGAGGCGCCTGCCGCGGGGAGGAGGAGAAAATCGATGGCCCGCAGGCCGAGCAGCCACCGAGCCGCTGCAGACGAGTCCGTCTGCTCCGAGGGGGGATCGGAGAACCCCTTCAACGACAAGGCCCTAATCCGCCGGCTGCTCGATGGTTGCATCCTGTCCGATGTCGTGGAGAGGATCGACCGCGCCGATCTCGAGCAGCGGGCCTGGGACACCTTGGGGTCCTTTCTTGAGGTAAGCGGATTTTTACTTGCTCAGTTGCTCGGTCTTTGTTGTAATTCTCTATCTGTCTTTGCAGATCGGGCACCAGCTCTTCGCCTATGTTGAGGCGTCAGGCCGCATGAGAAGGAATCTTCTTCGGGCGGAGGAGCGCTGCCAAGACGAGGTTGCTCGTCTTCAAGCGAAGACGGCCGAGGTGGCCGCCCTCCGGGAGGCTCTGGAGAGAGAGAGACAAGACCGGGAAGAGGAAAGGCGAGTCCGAGAGGAGGAGAGGCGAAGTTTGGAGGAATCGGCAAGGAAGGCAGAGGCCGAAGTCGCCCATTTGGCCGAGCAAACTCCGGTTCTGGTCTCGGAGGCCAGGACCCTTGCAGTGGAGGAGTTCAAGACCTCCGCGGAGATGAGGGAGCTGAACGTCCAGTTCGGCCTGGAGGCGTTCACCAAGGGGTTCGAGCTCTGCCGAGAGAGGATGGCCAGCAGATATCCCGACCTTGATCTCGGCTTTTTGGAGGAGTCTGACGACGAGGCCGCCCCTCCGTCTGCCGCCGTCGCAGCCGCGCCCCCCGCGTCGAGCTCTCCACCTCCTGCCCCCGAGGTCTGAGACCTCCGATCTTGTATCTTTCTTTTGTCGCCATATTTCCCTTCCGCTTGTCTTCAAAATTAATCAATAAAGTCGAACTTCTTATTGTGGATGACCTTTCCTTCCCCCTGCTTCTTCTTTTCTGCCTTTCTTCTTGTAAAGAGTTGGTCTCTGACGTTTGCATCTTCCGATGGCAGCGTCCTGCCGAAGCACTTCCCTTGCCCCTGGGGGTCCCGCTGAAGTCAACTATCCAACGGCTAAAAAAGGAGGTCCTCCACCTGACGAAGAAGTTGAAAAAGTCGGAGGGCGAGCTCCGCCAGGCGAAAAAATGCTATTCCGAGGCCGCCGCTGAGGCCGCCCACTTCAGGAGTCTCCAAGTGAAGGCGATCATGGACTACAGCCGAGGAAGGCGAACTTTGCGAAGGAGCTCGAAGAATGCACGAAGAGCGTTAGCGATCGAACTTGGGCTCAAGAAGCCAGGATCAGCGCTCTTAAAGTGGAGCTGTCGGCTGCCAAGAGGAGGATCGGCCAGCTGGAAGGGAACTCACCCCGGCTCACAGCGCGGGATGAGCAGATATGGTCACAAAAAGTTTTCGACCTCCAGAAGCAGCTTCAAGATGCCGAGATGAGCCACGATGTGCAGCGGGCCAGCTGGCGCCGACAGGTAGAGGAGCACAAGGGGAGATTCCGTCGAGCGGCGGATGAGGTAGTCCGTCTCCAGAGGCAGTTGGTTACTAGGGCGCAGCTTGCTAACGCCCAAGATAACGAAGAGCTCCAAGCCCTGAGAGGCTCTGTCGAAGGGATTTCTGTCTCTCTTGAGGAGAAGACAGCTGAGCTTCAACAAGTAAAAATCCAACTGGGACTTGAGCGGAAGGCCGTCGCGGACGCAGAGGCGGAGTCCGAAGTTTTGCGGAAGTGGCATCGGGAAGCGGAGGCTGAAAGCCGGCGACTTCGTCAGGCGCTCCAGGATATGCTGCAAAAGAAGGAAGAACTAGAGGAAATGGTGGAGACCCTGAGGCAGTCCTGGTCGGGGGATGGAGGTGATCACCCTATGTTAGAGGGAGCAGGACCTCCTTAGAGTTCTTTTGTAGTTACCCCCTTTTTGTAGCTGCCCCCCCTTTTTTTCTTGTCGTTTTGTTCCTCTTTTTCTGGCCGTCCTGGCCCTGTAGTGCATATATCGGAAATGAGAAAAAGGCATTTTGTGTTACCTTGTCCGTGCGTAGCATTAATATTGTCGTTCGCTGACCCTTTCTCGTTGTTTGGCCTGTTCGGCTTAGAGGTCGTCGTGGGAAAGGGCTCTTCCCTTCCATCCGATCTCGTCATGTGGCCGAGCCTCGCCACCATTTTTAACCCTTGCTGGCGAAGTGGCGGATGGAGCCCGACTTTCTTAGGAGCCCGGGCTAAGTCTTTCTTGGGGGCGGAACCCGGCTCCCGTAGGAGTCCGGGTAAAGTTTACCGTGGCGGCGGAACCCGGCTCCCGTAGGAGTCCGGGTGAAGCTTTACCTGGCGGCAGAACCCGGCTCCCGTAGGAGTCCGGGTGAAGCTTTACCTTGGCGGCGGAATCCGGCTCCCGTAGGAATCCGGGTGAACGGCGGAACCCGGCTCCCGTAGGAATCCAGGTGAAGCTTTACCTGGCGGCGGAACCCGGCTCCCGTAGGAGTCCGGGTGAAGCTTTACCTGGCGGCGGAACCCGACTCCCGTAGGAGTCCGGGTGAAGCTTTACCTTGGCGACGGAACCCGGCTCCCGTAGGAATCTGGGTGAAGCTTTACCTGGCGGCGGAACCCGGCTCCCGTAGGAGTCCGGGTGAAGCTTTACCTGGCGGCGGAACCCGACTCCCGTAGGAGGCCGGGTGAAGCTTTACCTTGGCGACGGAACCCGGCTCCCGTAGGAATCCGGGTGAAGCTTTACCTGGCGGCGGAACCCAGCTCCCGTAGGAGTCCGGGTGAAGCTTTACCTGGCGGCGGAACCCGGCTCTCGTAGGAGTCCGGGTGAAGCTTTACCTTGGCGACGGAACCCGGCTCCCGTAGGAATCCGGGTGAAGCTTTACCTGGCGGCGGAACCCGGCTCCCGTAGGAGTCCGGGTGAAGCTTTATCTTGGTAGCGGAACCCGGCTCCCGTAGGAGTCCGGGTGGAGCTTTTCTGGCGGCGGAACCCGGCTCCCGTAGGAGTCCGGGTGGAGTTTACCTTTGCGGCGGAACCCGGCTCCCGTAGGAGTCCGGGTGGAGCTTTTCTGGCGGCGGAACCCGGCTCCCGTAGGAGTCTGGGTGGAGTTTACCTTTGCGGCGGAACCCGGCTCCCGTAGGAGTCCGGGTGGAGCTTTTCTGGCGGCGGAACCCGGCTCCCATAGGAGTCCGGGTGGAGTTTACCTTTGCGGCGGAACCCGGCTCCCGTAGGAGTTCGGGTCTTCCATTTTGCTTCAGCCGGCACGAGATTCTCGTTATCAGCCTGGCTTGTGGGGGCACATTAGGGCACTGTAAGGCCTCTCCCCCCTCCGGTCTAAAAGAACCGGGCCTTCAACTTTGCTGATGTCAGGACGAGGTTCTCCTCCTGTTCCTGACATGGCTATGGGGGCACATTAGGGCGTTGCAAGGCCTCTCCCCCCATCCGGTCTAAAAGAACCGGGCCTTTGACTTTGCTCAAGTTAGGGCAAGGTTTTCCTCCTGTCCCTAACAGGGCTGTGGGGGCACATTAGGGCGTTGTAAGGCCTCTCCCCCCATCCGGTCTAAAAGAACCGGGCCTTTGACTTTGCTCAAGTTAGGGCGAGGTTTTCCTCCTATCCCTAACAGGGCTGTGGGGGAACATTAGGGCGTTGTAAGGCCTCTCCCCCCATCCGATCTAAAAGAACCGGGCCTTTGACTTTGCTCATGTCAGGACGAGGTTCTCCTCCTATTCCTGACATGGCCGTTGTTTTTTGGAGAGGTCATATCCAGTCATAGTACATCCGTGTTAAGCAGGAGGAGTGCGTTAGCTAGAAAGAAAAGTAGATTCAAAACGAAACAGTAAGCAATACATTTACAGTTCTCCCGCTCCTCCTTGAGGCCCTCCGCGATGGAGTCGATGGTCCCGATAGGAGGCCGGTCCCCTGGCTGCTCCTCCCTCTTCTGTGGTTCGGGCGGTGGGAGGGCTCTTGGCCAGTCTCCTCTGCCCTCAGGCCTGCGGCGGATGAATCTGTCGAGCCGACCTCGCCGGATGAGCTCCTCGATCTCGTCCTGGAGCTGGATGCACTCTTCGGTGTCGTGGCCGTGGTCACGGTGGTAGAGGCAGAACTTGTTGGGGTTGCGCTTCCCGAGGTGCGTGCGCATCCTCTCCGGCCTAGGGATCAGCTCCCTAACCTCCATCAGTACCTGGGCCTTCGAGGCGTTGAGGGGGGCGTAGCTGCGGAACTTCCCTGGCGGGGAACCCCGCCAAACCTGTTGTCCGGGCTTCTCTGCCTGCATGCCCGGGGTGGAGTATGGGCGCGCTTGTGCCCAGGAGGGGATCGGGAGCGAGGCCGGGCTTCCCTTGGCCTCTTCTCAACTGCGGGCTTGCCAGAATCTCCCGCCTGGCGCTCCCTCGCAGTCTCTTCATCCTTCATTTTGAAGGCCTCTTCCGCTCGGGCGTATCCTTCAGCTCGAGCCAGCAGATCAGCAAAATCCCTGGGGTACTTCTTCTCCAGGGAGTACAAGAGATCATTCTTCTGAAGGCCGCCTTTCAGGGCGGCCATAGCAACCGACTGGTCCAAGTTCCGGACCTCCAACGCCGCGATGTTGAAGCGGTTGATGTAGGCCCGTATGGACTCCCCTTCCCTCTGCTTGATGTTGATGAGGGACTCCGAACCTTTTCGGGGACGTCGGCTGCTGACAAAATGGGCCACGAATTGGTGGCTCATTTGGTCGAAGGAGAAGATGGTACCCGGCTTCAGTGCCGAGTACCAGTTTCTTGCTGCTCCCTTCAAAGTAGACAGGAAAGCCCGGCACAAGATGGCGTCGGGGGCACCATGAAGCAGCATCATAGTTCGGAAGGCCTCCAGGTGGTCCACCGGGTCCAACGTCCCATCGTAGCTTTCAAACTGGGGGAGCTTGAAATTCGGCGGGATCGGTTCCTGCATAATCATTTGGGAGAAGGGAGGGTCAGTGCAGATATCCTCACCGTAAGCGGGAGGCGCGTGGCGGAGTTCTTCGATCCGCCGGTTCATCTCCTGGAGCCTCCGGTCCAGGAAATCCTCTCGACTTCGAGTCTCGAGGGTCCTTTGGCAGAACGGGGGCAGGGATCTCCCAGGGGTGGAGTCGTGGTCCGACTGAGGGCTCTCCACCCTTGGATTCGCCTTCTCGGGAAGGACGGGGTGGCTAGCCCAGGTGGCCCCCCCACCGTCGGGTTCTGGCACTCCGGAGATGCCCCTTCCGGATGCGCTGACACCTGCGGCGGCTGCTGCTGCATCGCCTGTACGGCCTCGACGAGGCCCTTGACCTGCTGCGCCAGCAAGTCAAACTGCTCCGCGCCGACCACCGTCGCCGGAGGGGGAGGAGGAGCTGGCTGAGAAATGGGAGGGGAGGCCGGAGCCTGAGATCTGGCCGCGGAGGCCGTGGACCGCCGGGTGGACGCCCTGCGCGGAGGCATCGGGTGTCGATCTCGCGGGGGAGGATTAGGAGTAGATGACGGAGAGATGGCCGGAGGTAGCTCCGTTGAGCGCTCCTTCAAGAACAAGGGTGCTGCAAAGGTTCAGCCCCTTCCTCTAGCGCCAATCCTGTTGGTGCAAAAATCCGCCTGCGCCGGAGAAGCTGGAGTTGAGGAAGCCCGGTCGCCGCCGGGACCTGCAAGGGAAGTCTAAACCGGAGGTGGGGTTGCTCCGGCAAGACCCTCCGACGCTCAAGTCAGTTCTCTGCCTCAACAAGAATGGAGTGCTCGAACGGAGAATTTAGCAGAGTTTTGAGATAAGGCAAAAGAGCTTAAAGAATAACGTATCTGAGTCCCCACTTTTATAGGCGGGGGAGGCAACGGACTGACGGCGATGGGTGTAACCGCCTGGTAGTGGGCCGCCCACGGTCAGGGGAATTGATTGTGAAAGATAATGGAGCAGACACGTGGGCATCACCTCGACTCGCCATGTGGAATCCGTTATGAGGGGTGGAGCGGCGTCCGTCGTCAGGAGAATCGCATGGTATCCGTCGCAGGAGGTGGAGCAGGTTCGTGGCCGTTACTATGGCCTGCCAGGGGGATAATGGAGCTGTGCGGAGTCCGCTACAGGAAGTGGAGCAGGGCGGCTATGGCAGCTACGGCTTGTCAGGGAATGATGATACTGCGTGGAGTCCGCCACAGGAGGTGGAGCAGGGTCGCGGCCGTTTTGAGGGCCTGTCAGGGGGTGTGGATCTGTCGATTGAAGCTCGGCAATGGTCGAAACCGTCGTCGGTGGAGCCCGGCTCCCGTAGGAGTCCGGGCGGAGCTACGCTGATGTCGTCGGCGGAGCCGACTTCCGTAGGAGTCCGGGCGGAGCTGCGCTGCAAACAAAGTCAAGGGTGAAGTCCGGCTCTGATAGGAGTCTGGATTGAGCTTACCAGCAATTGATATTGGGAGCGGAGCCTGGCTCCCGTAGGAGTCCGGGCAGAGCTGTTTTGATGTTGGCGGCGGAGCCCGGCTCCCGTAGGAGTCCGGGCGGAGCCGCACTTGCTGATGGCGGTGGAGCCCGGCTCCCGTAGGAGTCCGGGCGGAGCTGCACTTGCTGATGGCGGCGGAGCCTGGCTCCCGTAGGAGTCCGGGCGGAGCTTCACTGATGCCGTCGGCGGAGCCCGGCTCCCGTAGGAGTCCGGGTGGAGCTGCGCTGCAAACAAAGTCAAGGGTGATGTCCGGCTCTGATAGGAGTCCGGATTGAGCTTACCAGCAATTGATATTGGGAGCGGAGCCCGGCTCCCGTAGGAGTCCGGGCAGAGCTGTTTGATGTGGCGGCGGAGCCCGGCTCCCGTAGGAGTCCGGGCGGAGCTGCACTTGCTGATGGCGGTGGAGCCCGGCTCCCATAGGAGTCCGGGTGGAGCTGCACTTGCTGATGGCGGCGGAGCCCGGCTCCCGTAGGAGTCCGAGCGGAGCTGCACTTGCTGATGGCGGTGGAGCCCGGCTCCCGTAGGAGTCCGGGCGGAGCTGCACTTGCTGATGGCGGCGGAGCCTGGCTCCCGTAGGAGTCCGGGCGGAGCTGCACTTGCTGATGGTGGTGGAGCCCGACTCCCGTAGGAGTCAGGGCGGAGCTGCACTTGCTGATGGTGGAGGAGCCCGGCTCCCGTAGGAGTCAGGGCGGAGCTGCACTTGCTGATGGTGGTTCCGCCGTGGGTTCCGGCTGTGGGTATTTTATACCCAACAGGACTCTTTCTTGATGCTTGAGTCAAACTCAATTTTTAATCTTCATCCAATTAAAATTTGATGCATCATAAAAATAAAGATTTTTAGTCTAAATAAAAATACATATATCCTAGTCTAATTAGGAATTGGATCAAATCCAAATCTTAATTCAATTGAGACTAATTGTCCAATCCTTTTGGGGTTATCCTATAACTCTATAGGGTTTGATCAAATCAAACCTATTATGAGTCAAATTAAATTCAATCAAATTGAACTTAATACAAACCCCATTGCTCAATCAAATTAAGCCAATTAGTAATCTTATTGCTAATTAATCCTCTTATAACTCACTAATTCTTTAGCAAGTTACATAATGCAACATTTGCATTAGATCAATTATCAATCAAATTGATAATCAAATCTTATTACGATTCATAATCGTAATTCAACCATCTGATCAGTCAAAAGCTTCTTCGCGTGTGACCTCATAGGTTCTATTCTGTCTGATAGTGAAATATATTGTGATCTCTATCATAATATCACTGAAACTCTTTTCAATGGATTAGAACAATTCCAACTCAACCCATCAAGGATTATTGATCATCAAGATGATCCTTGTGAGTCTCACAATCCACCAGTAATATCTAGCAGTATGTAATGATAACTCAATAGAATAAAAGATGAATCTCTAAGTGCAGTTAGTGTATGATACAGTCCTTCTATCATGAGTCTCAACCAGATAGCAGGTTATAGATGAATCATCAAATCTTAGCATCGATCATATGATAGATTCAATTAGCTTCAGTCCATATGTGACTCTATAAAATTTTTTTTTTATCAATCATAATACTATGGCTATAGACTTAAAGACTCAGTCTCTTAAATTTCATAGGACTACTTTCTTCTACTAGAATCAATAAATTCTATTTTGATGCATATCCCACTCCTACAGTGGACCAACTATCGCTAACATCCACTACAAGGGCTCTTTGAGACCCATGTTGATGTGTTAGTCAAACTCCAGCAGCCTCACCCCAAGTAGTAGTGTCATCTCATGTCAAAGGACCAATCATGCAACTGAGGCATCGAGAAAGTTACTAATAAGTGAGCAGGCATCCATGTGACTTCCTATGTTGATCACGTTCTATGCTAGTTATTCTCTAACAACCACCTGCACTCTCGCTCCAGTGTCTCTACATCGTAGACTCGAGATCTATCTGTCTGAAGAAAGCAATCTGTGCACTGGTCTATTCCAATCAATCACCATCCCATGATGATCCTATGACTAGGAGCAATTTAGGAATCAACCATTAATGACACATGTCTCAAATTCTCAACTTTTTGAAAATATATGTCATTATCTTGTTAATCCCTTGGATGATTCATGGACATATAAACATGAATGGTAATATAACTGCCCAATAAGTATAAAATCATATCCTAGAGATATGAAATGTGTCAGCCAAGATTGGCTTCTAGGATATACATCCAACAATCATTAGATGATTGATTGTAAAAATATTTGACAAAATTAAAAACTATTTTCAAACATCGAATCCGAACCCATATCAACCCAAAACTTAATTAAGAATTAAGCAATCTAGATTTAAGAATCAAAGATCTAAAGCATTAATTTCATAACTCATGGGTTAATGGGTTAGCTCGAGTCAAGTCCATTTAATTGGGTTAGACATAAGATTAGAAATCATTGATAATGGATCATATTAGTAATTGATCAAATCTAATTAAAAATTAATTCTGACTGAGTCAATTTCTTCTCTTGATCAATTTCAATAGATATAGTTGGTCAAGTTCATGTCTTTGATTAGACCAATATGAACTTTGATCGTAGCTCCATGGTCGAATCCAAATCTATAAGTTGATCAAATTGAAAATGACTAACTAGTTGGTGTCTAAGATAAGTATGGCAGCTTTGATCGATAGTCATTAATTGGGAGCTACTCGCATAGATTGAGTTCATGTTGAGTTAATAGCATATCCCTCCCATCGATCTCACTTACCTGGACAACATGGTGAATCATGTTTTGATTAGATCACTTAATGATTGGAGTTGACCCATGCTAATTAAGAAATCAGTGTGACTAATTTAGGTGCCCCTAGTTCGACTTATCTTGAATTCTCTTCATGACTTGGTGAAGTCAGTGGAAGGATTTATGACTGGTTGGTTGGATCAATTTTTACCTAATCTTCTTTAATCTGACTTGGTGAAGTCAGTGGGAGGATTAAGATTAACTGATCAAGTCTTTTCTTATCTCTCAATTCAACTAATTAAATCTTCTAAAATTGTTAGGTCCCTAAAAATGAAATAGTTATGATGATAACTAGATCATAGCCTCCCATTAAGTTGGATGATAATGAGTCCAATGATTTAGATGATCATTGGAGGTGCCACACGTCTGGTGCTCATCTGGCAGTTGAAATTATCATTCACAATATATTATTTTAGTTGTGTTCTTCTGATGATGGTCAGGTTGGCCAAGCCACACTCGGACTTGGTCACTCATCTGTTAGATACACTAAATTTTGACATGTTAATAGTTAGACCTAGCTAGAACTTTCAGTGGAGGCACCACATGCTTGCTGAAGAGGTGTCTGGGGCAAAATTGAATACTAAAAATTATTCAGTGAAATAATTAGTTAAGAACCTACCTATGGGTACACAAGGGTTGGCCGAGCCACACTTGAGCCCATGTGCAGTCCATGTGGATTCTAGTACCCACTAAGGAATTAATATAATTTTTTAAATTGAAGATAGAGGCTATCAATTCGAATAAAATAGTGGAAGAATTTTTAGACTAAAATTCATATCTTTAGGCTTAATCAATTCATATACTAATTAGGTTCTAATTTTTTTTTACAATTATGGCCACCACCTTATCGCTCTAATCACTATTAGATAGTGATAAATTGATGGGATCAAATTTTGATAGCTGGTATCGAAAGCTCAAAATTGTCTTAGAGCACAAACGGATCTTGTATGTTTTAACTGATCTAGCACTCGAGGAGCCAGCTCCAAATGCACATAGCTCGATCAGAGATACTTATCAAAAGTGGCTCAATGATCGGACTACAGTTCGTTATATTATGCTGGCAGCGATTAATGATGAGTTTAGCCATTGTTTCAAGAATGCCCAGCCACAGGACATATTGCAAATGTAAAATGAGTCTTTTGGCACACCCAACAATGTTGAGAGGCACAAGACTAGTTGTGCCATCTTCAACATTCTAATGAGGGAAGGAGCATCAGTCACTGATCATATATTGTACATGATTGAGATGATTGAGCGTCTAAGCAAGCTTGACTTTCTCCTACATGAGCAGTTGAGGAAAGATGTTATTCTGAACTCTCTGCCCAAGTACTACCTCTCTTTTCTTGCTCATTTTCGAATGACAAAGCCTGCAGTTAACTACCATGATTTGTTGGGATTGTTGTAAAACTTTGAGAAGGATCACCAGCTCCAAAAGGAGTCGGTGAATGTTGTGGGAGGATCTTCTTTTCGATGTCGACCCTATAAGAAAGGAAAGAAGAACAAGAAAAGGGTGCAAAGTGCTGGGGCACCCAAGCCCAATCAGACCAAGAAATCCAAGTCTGATCAGAGTCAGATGGAATGCTTCTACTGCAAGAAGCAGGGGCACTGAAAAAAAAATTATCCTCAATACATTGCCTCCCTAGATCTGAATAGGCCAAGAAAAAAGTAAATTATTGCTGGACAAGATAATTATATAATAACACCTTGTAATTTCTCAATTTATGATTCTACTACCTGGATATTAGATATCGAAAGTCGTTTTAATATTTACAATTCGTTACAGTGTCTGCAAGTCAATAAGAGATTTGAAAAAGGCGAAAGGTTCCTTAATATTGGAAATAGAAGACCAGTTCCAGTTCTAGCGTTAGAGACTATTAAGCTTGTATTCAAGTCTAATATAATTATTCTAAGTAATGTCACTTTTATCCTTTCTTTTTATTGAATATTATTTCTGTAGGCCTTTTGGCCATATACGGTTATGAAATTTTAATAAAAAAAATAATTTTAATATCATTATGAATGATGTTAATGTGATGAATGGATAGCTGAACAATAATATTTACATATTGTCACAATCTATTAGTGCAATGTACACGTCCAACAAATGCCCTAGAATTAGTGATGTCTTCAATATCTACCTTTAGCATTGTAGGTTAAGTCATATTAACAAGAACAGAATAAATAGGTTGACACAAGAGGGAATCCTCAAAGTTAGTGATTATGAATCACTTCCAACTTGTGAGTCCTATCTTCTTGAAAAAATGATCAAATCACCTTTCACTAAAAAAGGTGAGCGAGCCAGTGAAGTTCTAGGTCTGATACATACTGATGTATGTGGACCAATAACACTAGTGCTAGAGGTGGATATTATTATTTCATTATATTTACAGATGATCTATCGAGGTATGGGCTCGTCTACTTAATGACACATAAATTAGAATTATTTGAAATATTCAAACGATTCCATAATGAAGTAGAGAAACAAACAGGAAAGAGTATTAAAACTCTTCAATCTGATCGAGGAGGAGAATACCTCTCCAGTGAGTTTCTGACATACTTAGAAGAGAATGAGATTCTCTTACAATAGACTCCTTTTGAAATACCACAGCATAATGGTGTATCGAAAAGGAGGAATCGAATCCTGTTAAATATAGTTCGGTCCATGATGGGCTTTGCAAGTCTGCCGATTTTTTTTAGAGACACACACTCAAGTCGGTTTGTTATATTTTAAATAAAATTTTGAGTAAGTCTGTAAGTAAAACACCACATGAGATGTAGACAGGGCGTAAGCCAGCACTCTCTCACCTTAGAGTTTTGGGATGTCCGGCTTACGTCAAATGTTTGAACAATGACAAGCTTGGACCTAGGTCTGACAAATATCTACTTGTAGGGTACCCAAAAGAGATCAAGAGATATTACTTCTATCTTGCTGACAAACAGAAAGTGTTCGTCAGCAATAGGTCAGTCTTTGTAGAAAAGGAGTTCTTTGATGAAGGAACTAATACCTCTAAGATTAAACTTGATGAAGTTCGATCGATAGAAGAATAGACACAATCTAGTAAACCCATAGAGTCAGACTTGATTACATCAAATTTGGAACATATTGTAGAAACATCTTTAAGAAGATCCAATAGAGTATCACGTCAACCGGATAGATACTACGATTTCTTAGTTCGAGATGGAGATCCTGTTGAACTCGATGAGAACAATGAGGATCTGATCACCTATATAGATATGATGCAGTGGTCTGACTTCGATAAGTGACTGAAAATAATGAAATCCAAAATAGAGTCTATGAAAATCAACAATGTATAGATATTGATTGACCCACCTGAAGGGGTAAAACCCATAGGGTGTAAGTGGATCTTCAAAAAGAAGAGGAATGCAAACAGAAAGGTGGAGATCTATAAAATTTGTCTGATTGCCAAGGGTTACCGTCAGCATTATGGTATTGACTATGATGAGATATTTTCTCCTGTGGCAATGCTCAAATCTATTCGAATTATGCTTGCGATAGCAACACATTTGGACTATGAAATCAGATAAATAGATATAAAAATAGCCTTCCTAAATAGAGAGCTAGAAGAAGAGGTGTATATGATACAATTTGAAGGTTTTATATCCACAGATAAGTCTAAGGTATGCAAGCTTCAAAGGTCTATCTATGGACTAAAATAAGCATCTCAGAGTTGAAACATGCATTTTGATAAAGTGATCAGAATGTATGGCTTCATTAAGAATGGAGAGGAACCCTGCATATACAAATGGGTTAATAACTCTATGATAGTATTTTTTGTTTTGTATGTCGATGACATTCTCTTAATCAGGAATGACATCCCTACATTACAAAGAATAAAAATTTAGTTGTCATCACAGTTCTCCATGAAAGACTTAGAAGAAGTACTCTTCATCCTTGGGATGAAGATCTATAGAGATAAATCTAAAAGATTGCTTGAATTATCCTAGTCGATGTAATAGATTCTATGCTGAAAAGGTTCAGCATGGAGAATTCCAAGAAAGACTATCTTGCGATAGGCCAAAGAATTTTTCTCTCGAAGAGTGATTGTCCAACAACTCCTCAAGAGAGAAAATGTATAAGTAGAATTCTATATGCTTCAGCAATGGGATCTATTATGTACGTCATGATATGTATGTTAGATGTATACCCTAGATGCCAGATTGGCTGACACATTCCTATACAAATCTAAGGACAAATTTATAATTTTGACTATAAATGAATAAAAGGGTTATTCTGCTATCACATTGTATATATTATGTCTGTGATACATCCTTTAAGTTAGTAGGAATGTTAATTCATATTTTCAAGAGTTGAAAATTTAAGGCATGAATTTACATAACTAACTCATAAACAACTCTTGACCATAGGATCATCACGAGGATGGTGATCGATCTGGAAGATTGGCGTACAATCACTTTTTTAGGATAGATGTGTCTTGAGTCTATGGTGTAGAGACACCAGAGCGAGAGTACAGGTATTCATTGAGAATGAGAGTATTGAGCGTGACCACCTCGAGCAGTCATAAAGAAATCTACCTTCTCGTCGATGACTAGCTCGATGCTGCAGCTGTGTGTCTAGTTCTTTGATCTGAGGTACATCGACAGTTCATCTTGAGTGTGTTATAGTTTGACTACACCATAACTCAGTCTCCTAGCCATTTGAAACCCTGAGATGTATGTTGGCTGTAGCATATTCATTGTAGGAACCAGATTGCACCAAGATGGGATCTATTAACCTCGGTAGATAAGAGGAGTAGTCCTATGATGATCGAAAGATCGAGTCCTTAAGCCCATGGCCAAGGCAGAGTGAAATAATGAAAAAGAGTTTTCCATTGAGGTTTTACATCGGACTTGGATCGATCGATTGATTCATATGACTGATGTTGGGTTTGACAAGTTCACCTTAACCCTAATTCAGTCGAGACTCATGATAAAAGAACTCAATTACACAGGTAGCTGCACCGAGAGGTTCATCTTCATTTCTGATGGGTTGCCACCATATACTGCTAGGTATCATTGATAGATTTTGGGACCAATTAGAATGATCTTGATGATTGATCATTCTAATTATCTGAATCAGAAGAGTTCTGGTCCATCGAAAGGAGTTTCGATGATGTCGATGATGAGATCACATGTCTTATTACCATATGAAAATGAACCTAACTGGGTCACACAAATAAGAGTTAGGGTCTGGATGTCATCAATTAAGCTAGCCAAGTTCGATTGATTTGGATTAGATCCAATTAGGTTCAAGGAAATTGTGCTAGCACACGATTGAGCCTAACTTTCTTCTCGTATAATCTTTTTCTATCTCGACTGAGCCAAATGTAAGACTCATTCAGAGAACCTTGAGAAGGTTTCTCTCAGTTTGATTGGAGCCAGTCCAGCTCAAAAAAATTTTATCTTAATTCATGAGATGAATTTAAGATAACACCTGCTAATTTCTGTCACTTGCCATTTTCATTTTAGGACATTGGTCAAACGTTGACCCATGAAACTTGGACTGAAGGCCACTTGGCAAGAGGTCATTGGAGAGTTTTAGTAGAGTGTCCACCTACTAAATTAGCCTTCAATGTGGGTGCCATAATCAGATATGGTGTGCGCCCCAAGTGGATAAGGATAGAGTCCCATGAGATGAGGACTCTGATCCCTTGATCAACTTAGACTGTGGGGCGCCAATCTCACTGTGCTTATCCAATATTGGTGCCAACAGTAGGAGAGATTGTGGAGATTCTTATTTGATATGATCAAATGACATCACTCCACCAATCAAATTTTTTTCAAAATTAATTGGAATTTTCTGATTGGTCGAATGATGTGGCACTGCATGGCACAGCAAGGTCTTTTTAAACCCTATCTGTGCCTAGGGTTAAGAGACTCTGCTCAATAACCAGCAAAAGCCTGAATCCTCTCTACTTCTCCATACCCCCTTTGCTCCTCTCCCTCCCCTCTTCACATCCAAGAGGTTGGGCATCCATCTGGTGCTTGTCCAAGGCATGGTGGCTTCCTGATTAGAAGGCTGCAGAGATTTGTCGAGAAGCTGCTGCTCCAGCTTCAGAAGATCTTTTGAAGATCTTCCAGATCTAATTTTTGGAGTGAAGATTCATGAGGAGAAGATGATCCAGATCCTACTTGAGTGGATACTGATAGAGGCCAGATGACTGTGTGGCTATTTTAGAACCTCGGACATTGCTGCGATCATCTACAGGGTAATCTAGTTACCCTAGAGGTATTTCTCTATTCTCATATTTTTAGATTTAATTTTAGATTTAATATCAGATAATAAGAATTAGATCTAATAGATCTTAGATCTAAAATATTATAAGATAATTTTTTTTTAAAATATTCTGCCCCATATCTTATTAGATCTGAAAGATCCTACAAGGAAAAAGCTGATTTTTTCTTCAACTGGTATCAGAGCCAGATTGATGACTCTATTTCAGATTTAATTTAGATCTAATTTTTATTTTTATTTATCTGATATTGATAGATTTTAGATGTCATATCAGATGTGATAGGATCTGAAATTAAAATTAAATCTAAGTAGATCTAACATGTATGAGATGCATGACTAGACTAGGAGTAGTTTGATCTATGAATTGTCTTAATTTATTTTCTATTTTTTTGATATTATAAATATTATATTCAGATCAAAAAATAAAAAATAAAAATTTAATTAATACATAAGATTGATCTGTTGCATGCCTAGACTAGTTGTAGAATTGTTCTAGTAACTTTCTAGAATGGATTTTATATTGAATAGTTCAATTTAAATCATATTTTTTAGATGTTATATGTAATGTATCAGATCTGAAAGTATGCTAATTAGATCAGATTTTAATACATGAGATGTATGCAAAGCATGTATAAGTTAGATCTGAAATTATATATGTGATATGTAACTTAGATCTAACTAGTTTTGTAGTTAAATTAATATTTCTGATTAAGGTGTTCCTCATGACCGTCCGATCATAAGAACAAAGTAGGGTTTAAGACCCTCTCCTCTCATTCAATGGGATGTTCTTATGGCATGTAGGGGTGCTGTGCGTTCATCCTTAATCAGAAATCAAAATTTACTTTTCTGTAAAATTTTAGATCCTGAAATCTTAGGATTTATTTACATATTTTGTTTATGAACCCAAAACTTAATTAATAAATTAAGCTTATGAAATCAAATTAGATCTAAAATTGAGAATTTTAGATCTAAGCCACTTTCATAAAATTGGGTTCGGGCTTGAATAGCTCAATTAGGTCTAGCGGTTGATCAAATCGAATCAAAAATTGATTAGGTGAGATCATGAAAGTTAATAATTGATCAGCCTAATAGGATTAAGTCTAGGTCAAGGTCAAATCACATTTAGATGTGACTCGATCAAGTTAAGACCTAATTTGGCTCAGTGGTTAGAGCCTGGATTGTAGACTAAACTAATTGGTTCTGCTTCGACAATTTGGTGTATAAGGTAAGTTGGGTAGATGCGACCGATTGATTTTTAATTGGGAGCTACTCGACTCGAATGCGTTCTTGTCAAGTTAATGGCATATCCCTCCCACCGATCTCACTTACATGGCCATATGTGTCGACCCAGTTCTGATTTAAGGTAGCTAACAATTCGAGCTGACCCATATCACTGGTTAGTCATAATTGTTATGACTATGTCAAGTCAAGTTTAATGAGACCTAAATCAAATCTTCCTAAAAAAATGTTAAGTCTAAGGTCTTCCACCATTATGGATGTGCGGGCCCTTCTCGGGGTTGATTGTTCTCGGCTGGTTATAGTGGCTCAGTTGCACCAGAAAGATGCAACCATGTCCATTAGGCATTGGATGCTACGGATTAGAGGATAGGTTGTGCTCAATATTCTAGATACAGTGAGGGACCTAATCAGGAATCTAATTCGTGCAAATGGTGGGTCTGACTTAACTAAAGATTGGAGCAATATTCTGGGCATGGTGAGCTTCATGAATTAGAGACCAAGTTTTGGGTGCACCATGATTAGAGAATCATTGGACAAGAGTTGTCCACTCATCGGTTGACCCATCACCAATACCTATTAGGTGAGGTGGTGAGCCAGTCGGTGAGACCACACCACCCACTAGAAATCACTAATCACGAAGATTTTCACATCTCTACCTAAGGAGTGTGGGATCTGAGAAAATAGTGGGAGCCTAATTTGTTTAAAAATAAAATCCCTAAATAAATTGGTTAAGTCTGATTATAAAATCTAACTAAAAACTTTTGACTCTCTACAGAAAACATGTCTGCGTCCAACCCCCTAACCAAAATACTAGACACCCACAGATTGACTGGACCTAATTTTAAAGACTAGTTGAGGAACTACAGAATTATTTTGGATTTTGAGAAACTGACTCATGTCTTGGACCAGGGCCCACCTGCCATACCAGCACATCCGACTGTTGAACAGAGAGCGTCTCTGGAAAAGTGGATGGATGACGATAACAAAGCCAGATACTACATGTTGGGTGCCATGTCTGATGACTTGCAGCACCAGCATGAGAATATTATGACTATCCACCAAATGTTGGCTCACCTACAAGAGTTATTTGGTGAACAAAGTCACACAGCTAAGTATCAAGTCTGCCAAAGACTTTTTAAAACTAAAATACGTGATGGGCAGTCAGTCCAAGATCATTGTTTGTCAATGATCAAGGATCTTGAGGAGCTTGAAAAGCTAGATGTCATCTTAGACAGGGATTTTCAGATTGATGTGATCCTTCAATCCTTGTCTGATGCATATGATCAGTTCATCATGAACTTCCATATGCATAAGATGCAGTGTACCTTGGCTGAGTTAATGAATATGTTGGTTACGGCTGAGCTTTCTTTGAAGGGTTCAAAAGGCTCAGTCCTTACTGTGGAGCGAACTTCTTCCAAGAGAAAGTCTTTTAAAAAGAAGAAGAAGTCTACAAAGAAGCAGAAGATGGACGGAAAGAAGAAGAAGACAGAACCAAAGAAGAAGACTGCTGAAAAGAGAAAATATTTCCACTGCAATTCAGATGGCCATTGGAAGCAGAACTGTCCTCAGTACCTGGCCACCCTGAAGAACAAGAAGGATGGTTCTTCTGGAGGAATGCTCGTTATAGAATCTAATCTTATGGTTTTCTCTACATCCAGTTGGGTACTTGACTTTGGTTCTAGTGCTCATTTATGCACTTCTATGCAGGATCTTGAGGAGAGTAGGAAGCTGAGGGATGGGGATATGATCCTACGCATCGAAAACAGAGCAAGAGTTGCTACTATAGCCGTGGAAACCTACCCTTTGCAATTACCATTAGGATTAGATTTAGTTCTTAGAGATTGTTATTATGTGCCTGCAGCAAGCAGGAATTTGATATCTGTTTCATGTTTAGCACAAGAAGGCTATGTGATTAGCTTTCATAAGAACCATTGTAACATATTTTATAAAAATAATAAAATTACAAATGGTTTTCTTATTAATGGTCTCTATCAACTACATATTGATGTATCTGTATTTTATATCGAGCAAAATGTGAATGCCATGGGAATTAAAAGGCCTAGAGATAGTCTAAATGATAGGTATCTATAGCACCTAAGGCTAGGTCATATAGCGGAAGATAGGGTTAACAAATTGAAGAAATCTGGGCTATTGAGTTTGTTGACTTTCGAGTCATATCCAGTTTGTGAATCATGCCTTCAAGGCAAAATGACCAAGCTCCCTTTTACAGGACATAGGGAAAGGGCCCCAGACCTACTTTCCCTAGTACATACAGATGTGTGCGGCCCATTTGATGTGCCGGCTAGAGGCAACTATGTCTACTTCATTACCTTCACCGATGATATGTCTAGGTACGGATATGTGTTTCTAATGAAACACAAGTCTGAAGCTTTTGAAAAGTTCAAAGAATTCAGACATGAAGTAAAAAAACAAACAGGAAAGCCCATTAAGGTTCTTCGATCAGAGCGAGGAGGTGAATACCTTAGTCGAGAGTTCCTAGACTATCTTAAGGATAATGGCATAGTCTCTCAATGAACTCCACCTGGAATGCCACAACTTAATGAGATTTTAGAACGGAGGAACTGGACCCTATTAGATATGGTCCGTTCTATGATGAGCTTCACGGACCTCCCTGAGTTTCTTTGGGGATATTGTCTTATGATAGTATATATGCATTGAATAGGATTTCCTCTAAAATCGTTCCTACCACACCGTATGAGATATGACATGGTAAGAAGCCAAGTCTGAGTCATCTCAGAATTTGGAGTTGTCCGACTCATGTCAAGAGACAGCAGACGGACAAGTTAGAGTTCAGATCTTTTAGAACTCAGTTCATAGGATATCCTAAAGAGTCATTAGGATACTATTTCTATATTCCAGAAGATCACAATGTGATTGTGAATCGACATGCTATTTTTCTTGAAAAATAATTTATTCAAGATAGTGGCATCGAAAGAATAATTAAGCTCAAAGAGAATGTCTCCCAAGAGCAACGAGCTAAAGAACCTGAGGAACCCAATCAATTAGAACCAGTCCTAATACAACCTCTTCCACCTCGTAGATCGACTAGGGTTTTCTGTCCTCTTGAAAAGTACTTAGGTACTATACAAGAGGAAGTAGAGAAAATGTTCCTCATGAAAAATGGGGCTCATGGTGATGACCCCAAGACCTATGATGAGGCAATATTAGATATCGACTCCGAGAAATGGTTAGAGGCAATGAGATCAGAAATTGATTCGATGCACTCAAATCAAGTCTGGACCTTGGTAGATCCACCTGAAGGTATTGTACCTATTAGGTGTAAATGGATCTTCAAGAGAAAGATAGGTGCAGATGGAAATGTGGAGACATTCAAGGCTAGGCTCGTAGTGAAAGGTTATAGTCAGTGCAAAGGCATTGACTATCAGGATACTTTTCGTCCGTAGCCATGCTAAAATCCATCCGCACATTGCTTGCTGTTGCAGCCTATTTCGATTATGAAATATGGCAGATAGACATGAAAATGGTATTCTTAAATGGATATCTTGAGGAAGATATCTATATGGAACAGCCGCTTGGTTTCACATCCAGTGATGATGATCACAAGATCTGCAAGCTGCAAAGATCCATTTATGGACTTAAGCAAGCATCTCGAAGCTGGAATACTCGTTTCAATGATGTGATCAAAATATTTGGTTTCATCAAGAACGAGGAGGAACTATGTGTGTTCAAGAAGGTTAGTGCGAGCACAATTGTCTTTCTCGTACTGTATGTAGATGACATCCTCCTAATTGGGAATGATATTTCCATGTTGACCTCAGTCAAAATATGGTTGTCTAAGGAGTTCTCTATGAAAGATCTAGGAGAGGCATCCTTTATACTGGGTATTAAGGTCTATAGAGATAGACCAAATAGAATGTTGAGACTCTTACAGAAGATGTACATAGAGGAGGTGCTAAAAAGATTTAGCATGAAAAACTCTAAAAGAGGTTTAGTACCTTTTAGATATGGCATTCATCTCTCCAAGAAGATGTGCCCTAGCACACCTGAGGAGATTGAACGTATGAGTAAGATCCCTTATGCTTCGGTAATAGGAAGCCTCATGTATGTCATGCTATGTATACGACCTGATATAGCCCATGCTGTGAGTGTCACAAGCAGATATCAGTCGAATCCAGACGAAGAGCACTGGACTTCTGTGAAATATATCCTTAAGTACTTGAGAAGGACTAAGGATATGTTTCTAGTCTTTGGGAATGGAGAACTCCAGGTTCAGAAATTTTCAGACTCAGATTTTATGTCTGATATAGATGATCGAAAGTCGATATCTGAAAGTCTGTTCATTTACAATGGTGGTACAGTTAGCTGGAAGAGTTCCAAGCAGACGGTGATTGCTGATTCTACCATGGAGGCAGAGTATATTGCTACATCGAAAGCTACGAAGGAGGTATTCTAGTACAAAAAATTTGCTGCAGAGCTTGGAGTGATGTCATCGGATGCCATCCCTCTTTACTGCAACAATAATGGTGCCATTGTTGTGAATTTTAGTGTAGGGGTAAAATGATAATTTTAAAATTTTTTTAAAATTATAATTTTATAGTGAAAATTATTAATTAATCTAATTAATTAACATGTATTAACTGTTATGATCCAGGTGGTGTGCCCAAGGCCCAGGGGACCAAGGCTAAGGCCAAGGTCCATCATTCATGAGGGCTTCATAGAGGCTCTAGGGCTAGTTGGGCCCTAGGTTGAAAGGCTATGGGCCTTTCGGGTTCTTGAGGTCTAGGTTATGTGGGCCTCAAGGGACCAACTCTTTATGGACCAGGTCTGAGCTCAGGATAGGTGAGATTAGGTTGAGTCATGGGTGTACATAGGCTTGGGTTAACCTAATCTCCCATAGAGTTGGTCAAGGGAGTTTTGGGTTTGGGTCACTTGACCCTGTGTTTATATATACATGTACTGTGTATAGGTTTGATTAAGCCAAGAAAATATAGAACTCTTTCTCCCAAGTCTCTCTCTCTCTTTTCCCTCTCTCTCCAGCAATTCTCCACACCCCAAGAGCAAGAAACCCTAGGGTTTCTTGCCATCAGGTCTTAAAAAGGAAAGAAAAGCAAGGAGGCGCTAGCCCCTTCCCCCTTGCAGCCGCCAACCAGATTGCTCCCCTCCTCTCTTGCAGCCACCCAAACACTAGGTCCAGGATCTGAAATCTCTTGAGAAGAGGTTGGTACAAGTTTCTCTCAGATCTGGAGTTGATCTGAGGTCGTTTGAGGCACGGGTGAGATCTCCATCAATAGATCTACAGGAAAGGCTGCAGCAGGACAGATCTACAAGATCTATCTCCATCTACCTTCTTCCCTATCTAGAATGTCCCAATTTGAGATTTATGAATTGGAAGACCTTGGTCCAGGTCTGATCTGGTTGGGTACCAGATCTTGAATTTTTTAGAGGTGATTTCAGGGCATTCTTCATCTGGAACGAAAGGCTGATGAAGAAGACAGCAACCAGGCTGATTTCGTCAAGGGCCTTAGATCGAGTCTAGGAGTCTCCAGATTTGTTCATTGCTAGTTCTGCTGCACCCAAGGTCTGTGGGAGGAGCTGGGATCGTGCTCCAACAGTTGGTATTAGAGCCACGATGGTGAGGAAGTGGTTCCAAGCACGAGAAGTTGAAGATCCCAAGTGCTGAAAATTTTCAGCAAGGTACCATCAAGGTATATTCTACACTTCTTGATTTTATATTGCTTGTTTGGCTTGGATCCAGTCATGGGCAATAATATGAAGGTCGAGTTCAAGAAGTTTGATGGCAAGAGAAATTTTTCCATGTGAAAAATTCAGGTGGAGAATCTTCTGGTGCAAGCAGATCTGGATCAGGCTTTGGATGAGAAGCCTGAGGGAATGACAGATAGACAGTGGGCATCGTTGGAGAAGAAAGCATGCTCGATGATCAGAGGATGTTTGACGGATGCGGCATTGTATTCGGTGCTGGAAGAAAAGACCCCGAAGGGCCTTTGGTCGAAGTTGCACACCATGTATATGGGGAAGAATATGTGCAACAAGCTGATGCTGAAGAAGAGGTTGTACAGTCTTCGGATGCAGAAGGGATCTGTTGTGATTGGCCACATTCAGAGGTTCGACCAGTTGTGCACGGAGTTGATGAATATCGGGGTGAAGCTGGATGAGGAGGACAAGTCCCTGTTGCTTTTGTGTTCACTACCAGGATCATATGACTCTTTGGTGACTACACTGTTCTACGGCAAGGAGACTCTGGAATATGAGGACATGGTCTTAGTGCTGAGGTCTAATGAGTAGAGGGAAAAGTTGACCAGAGATCGGGCTCCCCCGGAGGGTTTGGCAGTAGGGGAGAGGACAGGTAGAGGCAGAGGCAGAAGCAAGTCCAGGGGGCGGTCCAAGTCCAGGAAGGGAAAGAAAGAGATGAAATGCTTCAAGTGCAACGAGTACGGGCACTTCAAGTGAGAATGTTCACTATGGAAGAGCAAGAAGAGAAAAAGAAGTGGCTCAGAATCAGTGAGTGCAGTTGCTAGGCAGCAAGTGGAGGATGATCTACTTGTGGTATTAGATGGTCGCAGGCATTACACAGAGGAGTGGACACTAGACTCTGCGTGCTCACATCACTACACACCACACAGGTCTTGGTTTGCGACATACACCAAGACAGATGAGGGATCAGTGACTCTAGGTGACAATCATCCTTGCAAGGTGGCTGGGATAGGGACAGTCAGGGTGAGGATGTTTGATGGGATTGTGAGGACATTGACAAATGTAAAGCACATCCCGGAGCTGGAAAAGAATCTGGTGTCACTAGGCTACTTGGAGCGCAGTGGATACAGCTTCAGCAGTAGGGCTAGAAGCGGAGTACTGAACATCTCCAATGGAGCTATGGTAGTGATGAGAGGCAGGAGGTTGGACAATAACCTCTATCGCATGGAGGGATCTATGGTGACCGGAGAGTCTGATGCAGCAGCTGCAGCACAGGACCAGCAGGGGGCTTACAGGATGTGGCACTACCGCCTAGGCCACATGGGTGACAAGGGGCTGAGGGAGTTGAGCAGGAGAGGACTCATCTCTGATCTGGAGGATGGTGCTACAGGAGAGATCTGTGAGCCTTGCCAGATGGGAAAGCAGAGGAGAGTTCAGTTCAACATCAGTACAGCCCGCAGTGCAGTCCCTCTGGAGTTAGTACACACGGATGTGTGGGGACCAGCCCCAGTTTTAGCTAGGAATGGGGCCAGATACTTCATGACCCTGATTGATGATTTCTCAAGGAAACTCTGGATTTACTTCATGAGAGAGAAGTCAGAGGTCTTCACCAAGTTCAAGATCTGGAGAGCTGAGGTGGAGAAGGAGCAGGGGAGGAGCGTGAAGTGTCTGAGGTCAGACAATGACGGGGAGTACACCAGCAGAGAGTTCCAGGACTACTGTGAGGAGTGTGGGATCAGGAGATACTTCTCAGTTAAGGGAACTCCACAGTAGAATGGGGTGGCCGAGAGGATGAATAGAACACTTCTGGAAAAGGCACGATGCATGAGGCTGCAGGCAGGGCTTTTAAAGGAGTTCTGGGTTGACACAGTAGACACAGCTGGTTACTTGGTCGATCGGTCACCTCACACCAGGTTGGATGGCAGGCTTCCACAGGAGGTGTGGTCTGAGAGGATAGTTGGGCTGGGCCATCTACGGGTATTTGGATGCATGGCCTATGTGCACATTGAAGCTGGTGAGCGGAGCAAGCTAGATGCCAGATCACACAAGGCGGTATTTCTAGGCTATCTGTGAGGAGTCAAGGGATACAGGCTGTCGGATCCCTTGGAAAAGAAGGTCATCATTAGTCAGAATGTGACTTTTGATGAGGAGTCAGTCCTACAGAGGCGAGCAGGCATGGAGGAGCAGTAGGAGCAGGAGGAGGTCCAGTAGGGCGCTGCTGGATAGCTAACCTCTTTGATTTTGCCTCTTGCAGGTACTACGGGAGGACATGACATTCAGGTGGAGAACCTACCTAAGGTGTCTCCACAGGTGGAGAGGACTCGGATGGATGATTGAGGCAGAGAGGTCCAGCAGGAGCGAGCTGGATCGAGGACTGATATCGGTGTTGCCCTACACAAGCCCAAGAGGACCATCAGGCAACCAGACCGATATGGCTTCGAGGAGACGCTGTCATATGCCCTGGTGACAGTGAATGGAGACCCATATACATATCAAGATGCTATTGAGAGCCAGGATAGAGAGCGGTGGGTCCAGGCGATGTCCGAGGAGATGCGGTCTCTCCACCAGAACCGGACGTGGCGATTGATGCAGTTGCCACAGGGGAAGAGGCCCATTGGCTGCAAATGGGTCTACAGTCGTAAGGTCAGAGTGGAGCTGGTTGAGGCCTTGGGACACCAAGGTGGAGATTGTTATGATCCAGGTGGTGTGCCCAAGGCCCAGGGGACCAAGGCTAAGGCCAAGGTCCATCATTCATGAGGACTTCATGGAGGCTCTAGGGCTAGTTGGGCCCAAGGTTGAAAGGTTGTGGGCCTTTCGGGTTCTTGAGGTCTAGGTTATGTGGGCCTCAAGGGACCAACTCTTTATAGGTCAGATTTGGGCTCAGGATAGATGAGATTAGGTCGAGTCATAGGTATATATGGGCTTGGGTTAACCTAATCTCCGATAGAGTTGGTCAAGGGAGTTTTGGGTTTGGGTCACTTGACCCTGTGTTTATATATACATGTACTATGTATAGGTTTGATTAAGCCAAGAAAATATAGAACTCTTTCTCTCAAGTCTCTCTCTCTCTCTTCTCCCTCTCTCTCCAGTAATTCTCCACGCCCCAGGAGCAAGAAACCCTAGGGTTTCTTGCCGCCAGGTCCTAAAAAGGAAAGAAAAGCAAGGAGGTGCTAGCCCCTTCCCCCTTGCAGCCGCCAACCAGATTGCTCCCCGCCTCTCTTGCAGCCACCCAAACACTAGATACAGACTTGGAATCTCTTAAGAAGAGGTTGGTATAAGTTTCTCTTAGATCTAGAGTTGATCTGAGGTCGTTTGAGGTGCGGGTGAGATCTCCATCAACAGATCTACAGGAAAGGCTGCAGTAGGACAGATCTGCAAGATCTGTCTCCATCTACCTTCTTCCCTATCTAGAATGCCCCAATTTGAGATCTACAAATTAAAAAACTTCGATCCAGGCCTGATCTGGTTGGGTACTAGATCTTGGATTTTTTAGAGGTGATTTCAGAGGCATTCTTCATCTGGAACGAAAGGCTGACGAAGAAGACAGCAACCAGGCTGATTTCGTCAAGGGCCTTAGATCGAGTCCAGGAGTCTCCAGATTTGTTCATTGCTAGTTCCGCTGCACCCAAGGTCCGTGGGAGGAGTCGGGATCATGCTTCAATATTAACCCTATACAAAGATCTAAATATGATATATATAGCATGCATTTAAATTTGAAATTTAAACTTCTACAGTAAACATTTTACTGTTATAAGTTCAGAACACATTACCTTCGTGCAAGTAGTCGATCGCCGCAATCTGATCACCGTTGGAAAGGTCTAATCATCATAATACAGCCACACAGTATGTCTGACCTCTGTGGATTATCCACATGAATCTCTCGGTCTGATCGGCTCTTCACGAATGCTTGTTCATTGCAGAACCCTTTCGACGGCTGATACTGATCGAACTCCTTCGATCGATGTTTGCTGACTCTTCGAATGCTCTAGATCATCAGCAGAGATATTTGAGAGGTTGATGAAGCTTTTTCTAAAATTTGGTGGGCTCACGATACTCGTAGCTCACTTTCTCACTTCCCGAACCCTAGGCAGAAACCCTAGGGTACTCAGAAAAATCTGCGCCCACTTTCTTTCTTTTCTTTTCTCTCGAAAGTTTTTTGAACTTTGATCTCACGTACAAGGCCTTCTCACACCACTCATTCTTTCTCAGATAAGATATACACATGCCCCACCTTCTCATCCTTTTAAAAATAGTGCAAGATGCATCTTTTCAGCATTTTCACCGCGTGAGAGGATAAAGCTAGGTGGTTGCTCACTTGAATTCAAATCAAATTTGAATTCAAATGCCAACCAACCTATCCTTATCCACTCTTGGCATGAGAAGGGAGGGGTGTGGGTTTCTTTGTGCATGGAGAGATTTCACGAGAAACTTTTTCTCGTGTAAAGTAAGTGGTACACAAGTGGATAAGGTGGCGCATGAGATTAGTTGCCCGTTCAAATTCAAACTTCATTTGAATTTGAATGGCCAACCAACTATCTTTTTCCATCCAAATGGTGCACAAAGGAGGGGTGTGGGAAGGCTTCTGCATGAGAAAAAATTCATGAGAACTTGTTTCTCGTGAATTCAAATAGGCGCAGGTGAGGTGAGGTGGCGCAGGGAGATAAGTCAAGGTGGTTTCAAACCTAATTGAACCAACCTTATTAAAATAGGTTAGACACAATTAGATTAAATCAAATCCAACATAATTAGGATTAATTAGACTCAATAATATTCTAATTAAATTAGGAATTGATTAAGCCCAACCCCTGATCAAATCAGAGACCAAACCACCTCGACGATTAGGTCAACTCTTAACCTAATCGAGTCAAATTCAACTGAATCCAATTCAATTTGACTTGATCCAAAAATAATTATTCAATCAAATTGAGTTAATTAGTGATCAAATCACTAATTAAATCTCTCATAAATATTGAGTCCAAATTTGATGGGCAATCGGACATCAAAGTCCATCGATATGAAACCTTGATCGAAGAGTCCCAAACTAATAGGACTCCTGACCCCGATACCCAAAATGTGTAGAACTCATGATCAGAGAATCTTGATTCTCAATCACAGAGTCTCCGAGCATAAAGACTCTTGGTCGAAGAGTTCCAGTCCAGTGGGACACTTCACCAGCCATCAGATCAGATAGGAACCTCTAATGTGTGTGACCCCGCAGGTTCGAACCTAAGCCGGTAGCACAGGAACCAATTCCTGTACTAATTGAAGTGACCATCTAGCAATGGTACCCGACGTCTGGATAGGTTGAATAGTCACAATCGCAATATTCAAAACCTACGCAAATATGGTTACTGTATAATTCATCCCTTTTAAACTCTGTGTATAGGATGACTCAGGGTTAAACTGTCAACCTTGATCAGATCATCCGAATTGTGCTCAACTCAAACAGTCCTGTGACTCCTCACTAGGACTACCCTGGCTAAGGTTTTGCTAAATTAAAATATGACTATACACAGCTCCTGACTGGAGTGGTCAATCTCATCTTGACACACGCACCGACAAGTCAAGTACTTGACTACACCCAGCAGCCTTCCGTCACTGAATTAGAAATTTAGGTAGTCCAGTACCTAAGTACAGTGAGTTACTTGCAAGTCACCGTGGCAGTCTCAGGTCAGAGGGATAGTTATACCCATATCCCATCGGAGTAAATCTTGACAATAGAAAAAGCTTCGAAGTCGGTCACGTTCAGTGCAGATGTACCCTTACATCTCACCTGTATGCCATACCAGTGTCTCCACACTCCTTGATTAAGAGGACAACTAACCCATATGGTACACAATGACCTATGCTTGATAAATATTGTTGTCCTTGGTAACAACGTATCATTTGATCGCGAACAAGTTTAAGGACTAAACGATAAATCCTCCTTTGTCGAGTCTAAATAGTCCTAAGGACTTCACTACAACACAGGAGTTCATTAGAAGATGAAATAATTTATGATAAAAAAATATCAAAATAACTTTTATTTATTTATAATTCATATACTAATACAGAAAAGAGCACAACCGTCAACAGGCTGATGATTGGCTTTGGGACACTATTCCCAACAATCTCCCACTTGGCCTAAAGTCAATCGGTGCAGTATCTAATACCCATCTTCAACTTGAAGTCGTCGAACTCCTTCACCACAATGGCTTTAGTGAATGGGTCGGCTAGATTCTTCTTTTCGTCGATCTTTTGAAGGTCGACGTCACCTCTATCCATGATTTTTCGGATGAGATGGTAGCGACGCAGAATATGCTTCGTCTGCTGGTGTGTCTTCGGTTCCTTCGCCTGAGCAATGGCTCCAGAGCTATCACAATAGAGCATAACTGGATCAATAAGGGAGGGTGATACTCCAAGCTTGGTGATGAATTTCCTCAGCCGCACCACTTCTTTGGCAGCATCTGATACAGCGACATATTCTGCTTCGCAAACTGAATCAGCCACAGCGTGCTGCTTGGAACTCTTCCAACAGACAGCCCCACCATTAAGGGTAAAAATAAATCCCGATACACTCTTGCTGTCATCATGATCAGACTGGAAACTGGAGTCTGTAAACTCCATAAGTCTCAAGTCGATTTACCATAAACAAGCCACTGGTCCTTAGTATTTCTTAAATACTTCAGGATGGTTTTAACAACCTTCCAATGATTCTTCCCGAGATCAGATTGGTATCTACTCACTACCCCTAGTGAGTATGCCACATCTGGTCGTGTACATGTCATGGCGTACATGATAGATCCCATAGTCGAAGCATATGAATTCTACCCATACGCTCTCTCTCTTGAGGTGTTGTCGGATAATTCCTCTTCAAGAGAGAAATTTCATGGCCTATCGAAAGATAGCCTTTCTTGAAATTCTCTATGCTAAACCTCTTCAGCATAGTATCAATGTACGTGGACTGGGATAAGCCAAGCAACCTTTTAGATCTATCCCTATAGATCCTCATCCTTAGGATGTAGGAAGCTTCTCCCATATCCTTCATGGAGAACTGTGACGACAGCCAAATCTTTATTCCCTGTAATGTAGGGATATCATTCTCGATTAAGAGAATGTCATCCACATACAATACAAGAAATACCACTACTGGACCATTAGCCCACTTATAAATGCAGGGCTCTTCTCTGTTCTTAACGAAGCCATACATTTTGATCCTCCTATCAAAACGTATGTTCCAACTCCGGGATACCTGCTTAAGTCCATAAATGGACCTCTGTAGCCTGCACACCTTAGACTCATCTATGGATGTGAACCCTTCAGGTTGTATCATATATACCTCTTTGTCCAGCGCTCCGTTTAGAAAAGCTGTCTTCACATCCATCTGCCAGATTTCATAGTCCAGATGGGCAGCTATCGTAAGCATAATCTGAATGGATTTGAGTATTGCCACAGGAGAAAACATCTCGTCATAGTCTATACCATAACGTTGACGATATCCCTTGGCAACCAGACAGGCTTTATAGGTCTCCACCTTTCCGTCTGCGCCCCTCTTTCTCTTGAAGACCCATTTACACCCTATGGGTTTTACTCCTTCAAGTGGGTCAACCAATGTCCACACATCATTGACCTTCATGGACTCCATTTCGGATTTCATGGCCTCTAGCCATTTCTCAGAATCAGATCTCTGCATTGCATTCATGTAGGTGATTGGATCTTTATCATTTTCATCAAGTTCGACAGGATCGCCGTCTCGGACCAAGAAACCATAGTATCTGTCTGGTTGACGTGGTACTCTACCAGATCGCCTTAAGGGTGCAGGAACAATGGGCTCCGAATCTGATCCAACCAAATCTGGTTCAGGTTCAGCAACATGTGTCAGTTTTTCCACCTGTCGAACTTCCTCAAGTTCGACCTTAAAGGCAACAATCCCTTCACCAAGGAACTCTTTTTTCAAAAAGATTACCTTAAGACTGACAAACACCTATTGCTCATCAGCTAGGTAAAAATAATACCCTTTGGTCTCTTTTGGGTACCCTATGAAATAACATTTGTCAGACCTAGGTCCAATCTTATCCGTAATTAAACATTTAACATAAGTCGGAACCCCCAAACCCTAAGATGCGAGAGTACTGGCTTACGTCCTATCCATATCTCATAAGGCATTTTGGTTACAGACTTACTCGAAACCCTATTTAGAAGGTAACAAGCCGATTCGAGCACATATCTCCAGAGAAAGATCGACAGACGAGCAAACCCCATCATGGATCGAACCATGTCCAACAAGGTCCGATTCCTCCTTTCAGACACATCATTATGCTGTGGTGTTTCAGGAGGAGTCCACTGAGAGAGAATCCCATTCTCTTCAAGATATGTTAGAAACTCATTGGAAAGGTATTCACCTCCTCGATCAGATCGAAGAGTTTTAATACACTTTTCTGTTTATTTTTCTATCTCATTTCAGAATAGTTTGAACATTTCAAACGACTCTGACTTAAGCTTCATTAAGTAGACATACCCATACCTCGATAGGTCGTCTGTGAAGGTTATGAAGTAGAAATATCAATCTCTTGCACTTGAGCTCATGGGTCCACATACATCAGAATGTATCAGACCCAAGAGTTCACTTGCTCACTCACCTTTTCCAGTAAAAGGTGATTTGGTCATCTTTCCAAGGAGAAGGACTCACAGGTTGGAAGTGATTCACAATCACCAACTTCAAGAATTCCTTCTTGAGCCAATCTGTTTATCCTGTTCTTATTGATATGACCTAGCCTACAGTGTCAAAGGTAGACTTCTGACATATTATCCATTCTAGGGTGTTTACCGGAGGTTTAAACCATATTAACAGGCTATGATAGTAAGTAAATTTCATTATTTAGTTGTCCAACAAATATTGTAATACTATTCAAAATGATATTGTAAATATTTTTTTTATTAAAAATTCATAACTGTACATGGCCAAAAGGCCTACAGAAATAATATTTAACAAAAAACTTGGACAATAGTGACATTCACTCAGAATTATATTACTAGAGTTGATTACAAGGTTCTTGATTCTTAAAGCTAGAACTGAAACTTTGCTTCCATCTCCAACGTTCAGGAACCTCTCGCCTTCATCAAATCTCCTACTGACCTGCAGATCCTGCATCGAATTACAGATATGATAAGGGCTTTCGGTATCCAAAACCTAGGCAGTAGTATCACAAATAGAAAAGTTGCAAGGAGTTATCATATAATTACCTTGCTTCTTTTTCGGCCTGTTCGGGTCCAGAGAGGCAATGTATAAAGGATAGTTCCTCTTCCAGTGCCCCTACTTCTTGCAAAAGAAGCACTCCGCCTGGCTCTGATCGGGCTTGCGCTTCTTGATCTAACCCTGTGCAGACATCCCAGCATGCGGCTGCACCTTCTTGTTCTTCTTCTTCTTGTTCTTCTTCCCTTTCTCAAAGGGTCGACGACCAGAAGAAGACCCTCCCACAACATTCACAGACTCCTTATGGAGCTGGTGGTCCTTCTCAAAGTTCTGCAGCAACCTCAACAAGTCGTGATAGTTCACTGCAGGCTTTGTCACCCAAAAATGAGTAAGGAAGGGGAGGAAGGACTTGGGCAAAGAATTAAGGATCGCATCCTTACTGAGTTGCTCGTGCAAGGGAAAGCCTAATTTACTTAGGCGCTCAATCATTTTGATCATGTACAGTACATGATCGGTGACTGAGGCTCCATCCCTCATCCGAGTATTAAAAATGGCACAACTAGTTTTGTGCCTTTCAACGTCATCAGGCATGCCAAAGGAGTCATTCAACATTTGAAGCATCTCCTGTGGCTGGGCGTTCTCGAACCTGTGGTTGAACTCATCATTCATTACCGTCAGCATTATGCACCAAACAGTGATGCGATCGTTGAGCCACTTTTGGTAAGTATCTCAGACCGTCTCTCTAGCGTTCGAAGCTGGCTCCTCAGGTACTGGATCCATTACTACATAAAGGATCCGCTCATGCTCAAGGATGATTTTTAATTTTTGATACCAGCTATCGAAATTAGGTCCCATGAGCTTGTCATTATCTAATAATGATCGGAGTGACAGGGTAGTGGCCATAGCAGCATAAAGGAAAACCAGACCTTTATTAGTATATAAATTATTAATACTAAAGACTTGAACTTTAGTCTAAAGTTTCTACCAGTATTTTTACAAACTGGTAGCCTCAACCTCTAATTCGAGGAATTACTTTAATTCCTTAGTGGGTACTAGAATCTACACAGACCACACACGAGTCCAACTTTGGTTGGTCAACCCATGTGCATCTATAGGTAGGTTCATAATCAGTTGTTTCTCTAAACAACTTCTAGTAATTAATTTTTGCCCCAGAACCTAATCAGTAGGCTTTGGCCTCCACTGAAAAGATCTGGTTAGGTCTAACCATTAACATGACTTAATTTGATGAATTGGACCAATAAATGATCAGGCCCGACTTTGGCCGGCCAACCTGACACCATCAGAAAGACTCAACCAAATTATCATATTATGAATGATAATTCCATTAGTCAATAAGCACCAGGCCTTTGGGCCTCCAGTGATTATGGACTCATTATCACTCACTTAATGGGAGGCTATGACTTAGTTATCATATAACATAATCATTTTTAAGGATCTAATAATTTTTGAGGATTTTATTAAAAGATAGAAGAGAAGAAATTAACCAACCAATTTCAATCCTCCCACTGACTTCACCAAGTCAGATTAAAAAAGATTTAATTAAAGCCGACATTAGGAGCACCTAAATCAGTCACACTGATTTACCTAATGACATGGGTGAGCCCTAATCACCAAGTGATCTAATTAAAACCTAACTCATCAGGTTGGCCAGGTAAGTGAGATCAGTAGAAGGGATATGTCATTAACTCGTCAGAGATCGAATCAATGCGAGTAGCTCCCAGTTAAAAATCACTGGCCAGATTGCCGAACTTACCTTAGACACCAACCGGTTCATTAGTTTTAATTTGATCAACTTAGTAAATAGGGTTCCATCGCGTAGCCATGAATTAAGTCCATCTTGGTCTAGTTAAAGACATGGACCCATTCAACTACAACTATTGGAGTTGAATCTAGAGTATCCTTGACCTAATCTAATTCAACTTTTGATTAGATTTGATCAATTACTCTAATTTAGTCTATTTCTTTAAGATAACCTTAGGTGTAACCCAATTATGGACCTAATCCATCTAACCCATTGACCCACAAGTTTATGCAATTGTCTTAGGTCTTACTTCACAATTCTAGACCAACTAGACAATACTTAATTCTTTTAATTAAGTATTTGGGCTGATGGGTCAGGGTTTGGTATTTTAAAAATAATTTTCAAATTTAACAGTTTTTATTTTCTGTTCACCAAATGTGTTGACTCATTTCACAAATGGATTAGCACATTTCATAAACAGCAATCCTATTGCTAATTATATAACAGAAAATAACTCAATCAAAATAAATCATGAATATTTTTTTAGATCTAATCTAACACATTCATGATAAATTTTACAATTGAATCTTTACAATTAAGTTCTTTTGCTGCTTCATCTGCATGGGATATAATTGCATTGGCACCCCTACCGCCATAGGAGAACCCCATCAAATGGGAGGAGAGGACCTTTAAACCCTACTTTTCTCCTATGACCAGACGACCATGGCAACCAACCCAATTAGACTACTTGCTACTTGGATCAAGTATATCTAAATATATCAATTTCAAAATTTAAATTTTAAATTTTAAATTTCAAATTTTAAATTTTGAATTTTAAATTTCAAATAAATTTCAAATTTCAAATTTTTGAATTTTAAATTTTAATTTTAAATTTTGAATTTTAAATTTTAAATTTAAATTTAAAATTTCAAACAAGTTTTAAATTTAAATTTTGAATTTTAAATTTTTGAATTTTGAATTTCAAATTTCAAAATTTAAATTTTAAATTTTGAATTTCAAATTTTAAATTTAAATTTCAAAATTAAACTTTTAGATTACTACTTAATCTACTCATGCAAATGTATATCATATTTTAGAACCCACTCTGATACCATTTGAAGTGAATTTTAGTATAGGGGTAAAATGATAATTTTAATTTTTTTTTAAAATTATAATTTTATAGTAAAAATTATTAATTAATCTAATTAATTAATTATAATTTTAAATATTTTACTGTTATGTGTTCAGAACACATTACCTTCGTGTAAGTAGTCGATCACCGTAATCTGATCACCGTCGGAAAGGTCTGATCATCGCAATATAGCCACACAGTATGTCTGGCCTCTGTGGATTATCCACATGAAGCTTCCGATCTGATCGGCTCTTCACGAATGCTAGTTCGTTGCAGAATTCTTTCGACGGCTGATGCTGATCGAACTCCTTTGATCGGTGTCTGTCGACTCTTTGGATGCTCCAGATCATCAGCAGAGATACTTGAGAGGTTGATGAAGCTCTCCCTAAAATCTGGTGGGCTCACGACACTCGTAGCTCACTTTCTCACTTCTCGAACACTAGGCAGAAACCCTAGGGTACTCATAGAAAACCCTGCGCTCACTTTCTTTTCTCCAAAATGTGTGGAACTCATGATCAAGAAATCTTAATTCTCAATCATAGAGTCCCCGAGCATAAGGACTCTTGGTCGAAGAGTCCCAGTCCAGTGGTGAAGTGAATTTTAGTGCAGGGGTAAAATGATAATTTTAAAACTTTTTCAAAATTATAATTTTACAGCAAAATTATTAATTAATCTAATTAATTAATATATATAAATCCTACATAAAGATCCAAATATGATATATATATATATAGCATGTATTTAAATTTGAAATTCAAACTTCTACAGTAAATATTTTACTGTTACGTGTTCAGAACACATTACTTTTGTGTGGATAGTCGATCATCGCAATCTAATCACCATCGGAAGGGTCTTATCATCATAATATAGCCACACATTATGTCTGACCTCTGCAGATCATCCACACGAAGCTCCCAGTCTGATCAGCTTCTCACGAATGCTAGTTCATTGCAGAATCCTTTTGACGGCTGATGCTGATCGAACTCCTTCGATCTTGATCTACTGACTTTTTGGATACTCCAGATCATCAGCAGATGTACTTGAGAGATTGATGTAGCTCTTTCTGAAGTTTGGTGGGCTCACGACACTCGTAGCTCACCTTCTCACTTCCCGAACCCTAGGCTGAAACCCTAGGGTACTCACCGAAGAAACTTGCGCCCACTCTGTTTCTTTCTTTTCTCCCCTTTTCTTTTCTTTTCTCATGCAGAAAAGCTTTCTCACACCACCCTTCTCTCTAGGATCAGATTAGCGCATGCCTTATCTTCTCTTCCTTTTAAAAACAGTGCAAAACGCATCTTTGCAGCGTTTTCTCCACGTGAGAGGATAAAGATAAGTGGTTGCTCATTTGAATTCAAATCGAATTTGAATTCAAATGCCAACCAACTCATGTTTATCCACTCTTGGTGTGAGAAGAGAGGGGCGTGGGCTACTTTGTGCATGAATAATTTATACGAGAAACCTTTTCTCGTGTGGAAGAAGGGGCACACAAAACAAAGGGTGGGTGCAAAGATTTGTTATCCATTCAAATTCAAACATCTTTTGAATTTGAATGGCCAACCAATCTCATCCTTATCCATTCAAAATGGCACACAAAGAAGGGGCATGGGATGGCTTCTGCGTGGGAGAAAATTCATGAGAACTCATTTTTCGTGAATTCAAATGGGCGCAGATAAGTGAGGTGGTGCAGGGAGATGAGGTCAAAGTGGTTTGAACCTAATTGAGCCAACCTAATCAAAATAGGTGAGGCACAATTAGACTAAGTTAAACTCAACTTAATTAGGCTTAATTAAGATCAATAAAATCCTAATCAAATCAAGAATTGACTAAGCCCAACCCTTGAATAGATCAGGGACCAAACCACCTTAGCGATTAGGTCAACACTTAACCTAATCGGGTTAAACCCAACTGAATCCAATTCAATTGGACTTGATTCAAAAATAATTACTCAATCAAATTGAGTTAATTAGTGATCAAATCACTAATTAAATCTCTCATAAATACTGAGTCCAAATCTGATGGGCAATCGGGCATCAGAGTCCATCGATATGAAACCCTGATCAAAAAGTCTCAAACCAGTGCGACTCTTGACCCCGGTATCCAAAATTTATGGAACTCATGATTAGAGAATCTTGATTCTCGATCATAGAGTTTCAGACACGTAGGACTCAAAGTCCACAAGCATTAGGACTCTTCATCAACCATCAGATCAGATAGGAACCTCTAATGTGTGTGACCCCGCAGGTTCGAACCTAAACTGGTAGCACAGGAACTAATTTCTGTACTAATCAAAGTGACCATCTAGCAATGGTACCTGACATCTGGATAGATCGAATAGTCACAATCGCAACATTCAGAACTTACGTGAATATGGTTACTGTATAATTCATCCCTTTTGACCCCTATGTTTAGGACGACTCAGGGTTAAACTGTCAACCCTGATTAGATCATCCGAATCATGCTCAACTCAAACAGTCCTGTGACTCCTCACTATGACTACCCTAGCCAAGATTTTACTAAATTGAAACACGACTGTACACAGCTCCTGAACTGGAGTGGTCAATCCCATCTTGACACACGCACCGACAAGTCAAGTACTTGACTACACCCAGCATCCTTCCGTCACTGAATTAGAAATTTAGGTAGTCCAGTGCCTAAGTGTAATGAGTTACTTGCAAGTCACCATGGCGGTCTCAGGTCAGAGGGATATTTATACCCATATCCCATCGGAGCAAATCTTGACAGCAAAAAAAGCTCCGAAGTCGGTCACGTTCAGTGCAGGTGTACCCTTACATCTTACCTATATGCCATACCAGTATCTCCACACTCTTTGGTTAAGAGGACAACCAACCCATATGGCACACAATGACCTATACTTGATAAACGTTGTTGTCCTTGGTAACAACGTATCATTTGGCCGCAAACTAGTTTAAGGACTAAACGACAAATCCTCCTTTGTTGAGTCTAAATAGTTCTAAGGACTTCACCACAACACAGGAGTTCATTAGAAGATGAAACAATTTGTGATAAAAAAAATATCAAAATAATTTTTATTTATTTATAATTCATATACTAATACAAGAAAGAGCACAACCATCAACAGGCTGACGATTGGCTTTGGGATACTATTCCCAACAAGTAGGACTCTTCACCAGCCATCAGATTAGATAGGAACCTCTAATGTGTGTGACCTTGCAGGTTCAAACCTAAGCCGGTAGCACAGGAACCAATTCTTGTACTAATCGAAGTGACCATCTAGCAATGGTACCCAACATCCGGATAGATCGAATAGTCGCAATCGCAACATTCAGAACCTATGCGAATATGGTTACTGTATAATTCATCCCTTTTGACCCCTGTGTATAGGATGACTCAGGATTAAACTGTCAACCCTGATCAGATTATCCGAATCGTGCTCAACTCAAATAGTCCTGTGATGTTGGGAATAGTGTCCTAAAGCCAATCGTCAGCCTGTTGACGGTTGTGCTCATTTTTGTATTTGTATATGAATTATGAATTAATAAAAATTATTTTGGTATTTTTTATCACAAAATATTTCATCTTCTAATGAACTCCTATGTTGTGGTGAAGTCCTTAGGACTATTTAGACTCGACAAAGGAGGATTTGTCGTATAGTCCTTAAATCTGTTTGCGACCAAATGATATGTTGTTACCAAGGACGACAATGTTTATCAAGAATAGGACGTTGTGTGCCATATAGGTTGGTTGTCCTCTTAACCAATGAGTGTAGAGACACTGATATGGCATACAGATGAGATATAAGGGTACATCTGCACTGAACGTGACCGACTCCAGAGCTATTTCTGTTGTCAAGATTTGCTCCGATGGAATATGGGTATAAATATCCCTCCGACCTGAGACCACCACGGTGACTTGCAAGCAACTCACTGCACTTAGGCACTAGACTATCTGAATTTTTAATTCAGTGACGGAAGGCTGCTGGGTGTAGTCAAGTACTTGACTTGTCGGTGCGTGTATCAAGATAGGATTGACCACTCCAGTTTAGGAGCTGTGTACAGTCGTGTTTCAATTTAGTAAAACCTTGGCCAGGGTAGTCCTTGTGAGGAATCACAGGACTATTTGAGTTGAGCACGATTCAGATGATCTGATCAGGGTTGACAGTTTAACCCTAAGTCATCCTAAACACAGAGGTCAAAAGGATGAATTATACAGTAACCATATTCACATAGGTTCTGAGTGTTGCGATTGCAACCATTCGACCTATCCGATCATCGGATACCATTGCTAGATAGTCACTTCGATTAGTACAGAAATTCGTTTCTGTGCTACCGGCTTAGGTTCGAACCTACGGGGTCACACACATTAGAGGTTCTTATCTGATCTGATGGCTGATGTAGAATCTTACATGTTTGAGACTCAGTGATCGAGAATCAGGATTCTCTGATCATGAGTTTCACACATTATGGGTACCGAGGTCAAGAGTCCCACTGGTTGGGATTTTGCGATCAGGTTTACATATCGATGAATTCTGATGCCTGATTGCCCATCAATTTGGACTCAGTATTTATGAGAGATTTAATTAGTAATTTTATTACTAATTAACTCAATTTAATTGAGTAATTATTTTTGGATCAAGTCCAATTGAATTGGATTCAGTTGGATTTGACCCGATTAGGTTAAGAGTTGACCTAATCGTCGAGATGGTTTGGTCCCTGATTTGATCAGGGGTTGGGCTTAGTCAATTCTTGATTTGATTAAGATTTTATTGAGCCTAATTAAGTCTAATTAAGTTGGGTTTAAATTAGTCTAATTGGACCTAACTTATTTGGTTCAATTAGGTTGGTTTAAATAATTAAACCACCTTGACCCAATCTCCATGTGCCATCTCACTTCCATTGCACCCATTTGGATTCATGAGAAGAAACTTCTCATAAATTTTTTCCTCACACCAAGCCCTCTCCACACCCCACTTTAATGTGCCAAATGGATGGATAAGGATGATTGGTTGGCCATTCAAATTCAAAATAAAGTTTGAATTTGAATGGGCAATCAATCTTTGCACCTTATCCCTTTTTTTATGCCTTATTTATTACATGAGAAAAGATTTCTCATGAAATCACTCCATGCATAATTTAAGCCATGCCTCATGCCTTTAGTGGATAAGGGATGAGTTGGTGTCCATTTGAATTCAAAATTTGATTTGAATTCAAATGTGCAATTACTCATCTTTATCCTTTCTTTTGGATAAGATGTTTGATGTTGTTATAAAAGGAGGAGAAGAGTGGGGCGTGCAAGAAGAAGTTTTTTGGAGAAAATTTTGGGGCGTGAGAAGTCTTGTGCGTGAGAAGGAAGTCCATATCCTTCCAAGAGAAAAAGAAAGAAAAGAAAGAAAAGTGGGTGCAAGGTTTTCGGTGAGTTCCCTAGAGTTTTAGCCTGGGGTTCGGGAAGTGAGAAAGTGAGCTACGAGTATTGTGAGCTCACAAAATCTCAAGGAGATCTTCAACATCCTCTCAAGCATGTCTGTTGATGATCTGGAGCATCCGAAGAATCGACAGAGATCGATCGAAGGAGTTCGATCAGCATCCGCCGTCAAAAGGGCTCTACAACGAGCTAGCACTCGTGAGTCGATCAGATCGGGAGCTTCGTATGGATGATCCACAGAGGCCAGACATGCTGTGTGGCTACATCGTGATGATCAGACTCTCCCGACGGTGATCAGATTGCGGCGATCTACTATCCGCACAAAGGTATTGTGTTCTGAACACATTACAGTAAAGTGTTTACTGTTCGAATTTAAATTTTAAATTTAAATAAATGTATGCTATAATCATATTTAGATCCTAATGTAGAGTAAATTCATGTTAATTAATTAGATTAATTAATATTTTTCTGCTGTAAAATCATAATTTTGAAAAAGTTTTAAAATTATCATTTTACCCCTGCACTGAATTTTTCCCACAAATGGTATCAGAGCGAGTTCTTAGATATGATATATATATTTGCATGCATAGATTAAGTTATAATCTAAAAGTTTAAATTTGAAATTTGAAATTCAAAATTTTTTGAATTTTGAAAGTTATTCGAAATTCAAAATTCAAAAAAAAAATTTGAAATTCAAAATTTGAATTTTGAATTTTGAAATTTGAAATTCAAAATTCAAAATTTTGAAATTCAAAATTTGAAATTTGAAATTTGGGTGAAATTTCAAATTTAAAATTTAAAATTTGAAATTTGAAATTCAAAAATTTTAAATTTTAAATTTGTTTGAAATTTGAAATTCAAAATTTAAAATTTGAAATTTGAAATTTAAATTTTAAATTTTGAATTTGGTATATTTAGATATACTTGATCCAAGTAGCAAGTAATCGAATTGGGTTGGTTGCCATGGCCGTCCGGTCATAGGAGAAAAGTAGGGTTTAAAGGCCCTCTCCTCCCATTCGATGGGGTCTCCTATGGCGGTAGGGGTGCCACTGTAATTATATCCCTTGCAGATAAAGCAGCGAAAGAAATTAATTGTAAAGGTTCAATTATGAAATTTATCATGAATGTGTTAGATTAGATCTAAAAGAATATTCATGATTTATTTTGATTGAGTTATTTTCTGTTATGTAATTAGCAATAGGATTGCTATTTATGAAATGTGCTGATCTATTTGTGAAATGAGTCAACATATTTGGTGAACAGAAAATAAAACTTTTAAATTTAAAAATTATTTTTGAAATGCCAAATCCTGACCCATCAGCCCAAATACTTAATTAAAAGAATTAAGTGTTGTCTAGTAGGTCTAGAATTGTGAATTAAAACCTAAGACAATTGCATAAACTTGTGGGTCAATGGGTTAGATGGATTAGGTCCATAATTGGGTTAGACCTAAGGTTAGCTTAAAGAAATGGACTAAATTAGAGTAATTGATCAAATCTAATCAAAAGTTGAATTAGATTAGGTCAAGGATACTCTAGATTCAACTCCAATAGTTGTAGTTGAATGGGTCCATGTCTTTAACTAGACCAAGATGGACTTAATTCATGGCTACGCGGTGGAACCCTATTTACTAAGTTGATCAAATTAAAACTAATGAACCGGTTGGTGTCTAAGATAAGTTTGACAGTTTGACCAGTGATTTTTAAGCGGGAGCTACTCGCAGTGATTTGATCTCTGACGAGTTAATGGCTTATCCCCACCACTGATCTCACTTACCTGGCCAACCTGGTGAATTAGATTTTGATTAGATCACTTGGTGATTAGGACTCACACATGTCATTAGGTAAATCAGTTTGACTGATGTCACGCCCCCGACCCGAGATTGTGAATCGAGAGTCATGGCAACCGCTGCATACTTATAAAGAACTCTCTCCATAAGCATGCAAGGCATCTCATCACGATATCAATACATCACAGCGGAATAAATTCAAATATTTATTATTCAACTTTAATTCAAGTAATTAAATCAAATGTCTTACATCCAATAAAATTTTACTAACAATAAAACAATAGGTCTAAGTTCAATGAAGTTGACAATGCTAAATCTCGCCTCTAAAAGCTCTGTCCCAATATTTCTTCCCACGCTCGAAATTAATTATCTGAATCTGAAAAATAGAAAGAAAGGTAATGAGCTAGACAGCCCAGTAAGTAACAAATATCTCAACTAGATATTTTAAATATTATAAAATTTTCAAGAACAATGTTGCAAATAAACATAAAAATATATTTCATGCTGATTTAATGTAAATTCAATATTTTCAAATATTCACATATAATATAATAATAAATCCGATTCGATTCAAAACACTCGTAACTCAACAGCCTCGACTATGACCAACGTTTAACCCCCATTGGCGGGGTCCATAGAAATACCAGCGCACAACCCCCACTGGCAGGGTCCACAAATACCAGTGCACAACCCCCACTGACAGGGTCCACAAACACCAGCGCACAACCTCCACTGGCAGGGTCCACTGAATACCAACGTATAATCCCCATTGGCGGGGCCCACTGAAACATAGTTAGGCTGAGAGCATAAATTCGATCTGTATCAATACACTTTGTATCATAATATACCATAATTTTTCACTGAATGTGTTCATAATCGACATACCATAATATTTCAAAAGTACTTTTCTTTCAAAACATAATTTCATAAATCATGCATAATTTTAAAAATAATTATTTATTTTCAGAATAAATATGGAATATCTCGAGAAGATGATTCATTACTTACCTTTCACGGAGCACTGAATGAATAGATCGACTAACTTCTAGGAGATTCTTCAGTGCCTATGATTCAAAATTATATTTTACATTAATTTTAATTCAAAATTCAATCTAAACAAATCCTAAATCAAAATCTCACTTAAAATCAGACTCTTCCCTAAACTCGATCAAAATCATCAAATGAAGCCTTCCACTATGCTAATCCTGGAGGAATAACTTTAGAGAGAGAGAAATCCATCAAGAGAGAGAAACAATCTAGAGAGAGAAAATTCTAGAGAGAGAAAGTAGAGAGAGAAAGTCCAATTCCAGAGAGAGAAAATAAGGGTTCAGACTGAGAGAGAGAGAGAGAGAAACTCTCTCTCTCATCATTTTTTTATTTTTATTTATTTATTTATTTATTTATTCATTTATTTATATATATATATAAGTATATATATATATATATATATTTGTTATTATTATTATTTTTTCTTTCTTTCTTTTCTTTTCTCTTTTTCTTCATTTTCTTCTTTTTCTTCTTTTTCTTCTTTTCTTTTCTTTTCTTTTTCTCTTTTTTTTTCTTCTTTTTCTTTTCTTTTTTTCTTTTCTTTTCTTCTTTTTCTTCTTTCTCTTCTTCTTCTCTCGGCTCCTTCCAGGTCGAACAGGGGACCGGCGGTCCCCTCCTTGTGCCGGGCCGTTCAGGCCACGGCCGCCGTGATGGAGGCAGCGGCAGAGGGGGGCCACTCCCCCGATCACGGAGGAGAATGGCCGGCGATCGATTGCGATCGCCGGCACCGAAAAATTCACGAAAAAAAGAGACCAAAATAGAGGTCCCTTTTTCTGATCGGAAATCGGCGACTCCCATCGCCGGCAGCCGCGCACAAGGGCACGGGAGGAAGGGGAAGGAAGAGGGGAAGAGAAAGGAAACTCACCTCGACCTCCGGTGACCTCGTCGGTGAGCAGTCACGACGAGAACAAGGCGGGTGTCCACGGCTCTAATTCAAGAAAATCGAAGAGGAAGAGAGGGGAAAAGGGCCGATGATCGACTCCAAGGGAAAGGGAAGGTCTTTTTATAGAGGACCCTAGGACTCCGAGAGGTCCTAGGATTCCGATCTCGCCCGAGTCTCACCGGAGAAGAAGACTCCTATCGGGAGTCTTCTTCCCGATTTTGATTCCTCTATTTTTTTTTTTTTTTTTTTTTGGGCTTGGGTCCGCTGGATTGGGCTTGGTTGGGCTAGGTTTTGGGCTATGACAACTGATTTAGGTGCTCTTAATACCATCTTTAATTAAATCCTTTTTAATCTAACTTGATAAAATCAGTGGGAGGATTGAAATTGGCTGGATATTTTTTTCTCATCTATCCTTTAATAAAATCCTCAAAAATTATTAGGTCCCTAAAAATGATTAAGTTATATTGATAACTAAGTCATAGCCTCCCATTAAGTGAGTGATAATGAGTCCATTAGTTTAATAATCATTGGAGGCCCAAAGGCCTGGTGCTTATTGACTAATAGAATTATCATTCATAATATGATAATTTGGTTTGAGTCTTTCTGATGGTGATCAGGTTGGCCGGCCAAAGTCGGGCCTGATCATTTATTGGTCCGATTCACCAAATCAAATCATGTTAATGGTTGGACCTAACCAGATCTTTTCAGTGGAGGCCAAAGCCTACTGATTAGCTTCTGGGGCAAAATTAATTACTAGAAGTTGTTTAGAGAAACAACTGGTTATGAACCTACCCATAGATGCACATGGGTTGACCAACCAAAGTTGGGCTCGTGTGTAGTCTGTGTAGATTCTAGTACCCACTAAAGAATTAAAGTAATTCCTCAAATTGAAGGTTGAGACTACCAGTTCGTAAAAATACTGAGAGAAACTTTAGACTAAAGTTCAAGTCTTTAGTATTTATAATTTATATACTAATAGAGGTCTGGTTTTTCTTTATGCAGCTATGGCCACTACCCTGTCCCTCCGATCATTATTAGATAATGACAAGCTCATGGAACCTAATTTCGATAGCTGGTATCGAAAACTAAAAATCGTCCTTGAGCATGAGTGGATCCTTTATGTAGTAGCGGATCCGGCACCTGAGGAGCCAGCCCCGAATGTTAGAGGGATGGTCCGAGACACTTATCAGAAGTGGCTCAACGACCGCACCACCGTTCGGTGCATTATGCTGGCGGTAATGAATGATGAGTTCAGCCACAGGTTTGAGAATGCCCAGCCACAAGAGATGCTTCAAATATTGAATGACTCCTTTGGCATGCCTGACGACGTTGAAAGGCACAAAACTAGTTGTGCCATTTTCAATGCTCGGATGAGGGATGGAGCCTCAGTCACTGATCATGTACTGTACATGATCGAAATGATTGAGCACCTAACTAAACTGGGCTTTTTCCTGCACGAGCAGCTCGATAAGGATGCGATCCTTAATTCATTGTCCAAGTCCTTCCTCCCCTTCCTTACTCATTTTCGGATGACAAAGCCTGCAGTGAACTACCACAGTCTGTTGGGGTTGCTACAGAACTTTGAGAAGGATCACCAGCTCCAAAAGGTGTCGGTGAATGTTGTGGGAGGGTCTTCTTCTGGTCGTCGACCCTTTAAGAAAAGGAAGAAGAAGAACAAGAAGAAGAAGAATAAGAAGGTGCAGCTGCATACTGGGACATCTGCACAGGGTGAGACCAAGAAGCGCAAGCCCGACTAGAGCCAGGCGGAGTGCTTCTTTTCCAAGAAGCAGGGGCACTGGAAGAGGAACTGTCCTCTATACATTGCTTCCCTGGACCCGAACAGGCCGAAGAAGAAGCAAGGTACTTATATGATAACACCTTACAACATTTCCATTTATGATACTACTGCCTGGGTATTGGATACCGGAAGCCCTTATCATATTTGCAATTCGATGCAGGGTCTGTAGGTCAGTAGGAGATTTGATGAAGGCGAGAGATTCCTGAACGTTGGAGATGGAAGCAAAGTTCCAGTTCTAGCATTAGGAATCATGAACCCTGTAATCAATTCTCGAAACATAATTCTGAGTGAATGTCACTATTGTCCAAGCTTTTTATTAAATATTATTTCTATAGGCTTTTTGGCCATGAACGGTTATCAATTTTTAATAAAAGAAAATGTTTGCAATATCATTTTGAATGGTGTTACAATGTTCGTTGGACAACTTAATAATGGAATTTACTTTCTATCACAACCTGTTAATGTGGTTCAAACCTCTGATAAATGCTCTAGAATAGATAATGTGTTAGAAGTCTACCTTTGGCACTGTAGGCTAGGTCATATCAATAAGAATAGGATAAACAGGTTGGCTCAAGAAGGATTTCTTGAAGTAGGTGATTGTGAATCACTTCCAACCTGTGAGTCCTGTCTTCTTGGTAAAATGACCAAATCACCTTTTACTGAAAAAGGTGAGTGAGCCAATGAACTCTTGGATTTGGTACATTCTGATGTATGTGGATCCATGAGCTCAAGTGGAAGAGGTGGATATTTCTACTTCATAACCTTCATAGATGACCTATCGAGGTATGGGTATGTCTATTTAATGATGCATAAATTGGAGTCATTTGAAATATTTAAACTATTCCGAAATGAGGTAGAAAAATAAACTGGAAAGTGTATTAAAACTCTTCGATCTGATCGAGGAGGTGAATACCTTTCCAATGATTTTCTGACATATCTTGGAGAGAATGGGATTCTCTCTCATTGGACTCCTCCTGGAACACCACAACATAATGGTGTATCTGAAAGGAGGAATCAGACCTTATTGGATATGGTTCGATCCATGATGGGGTTTGCTGGTCGCCGATCTCCCTCTGGGGATATGCGCTCGAATCGGCTTGTTACCTTCTAAATAGAGTTTCGAGTAGGTCTGTAACCAAAACACCATATGAGATATGGATAGGACGTAAGCCAGTACTCTCGCACCTTAGGGTTTGGGGGTGTCCGACTTATGTTAAACGTTTAATTACGGACAAGCTTGGACCTAGGTCTGACAAGTGTAATTTTATAGGGTACCCAAAAGAGACCAAAGGATATGACTTCTACCTAGCTGATGAGCAAAAAGTATTTGTCAGTCTTAAGGCAATCTTTTTGGAAAAGGAGTTTCTTGGTGAAGGGACTGTTGCCTCTAAGATCGAACTTGATGAAGTTCGGCAAGTGGAAAAACCGACATAAGTTGCTAAACCTGAACCGAATTTGGTTAGATCAGATCCGGAGCTCATTGTTCAAGCACCCTTAAGGCGATCTGGTAGAGTACCACGTCAACTGGACAGATACTATGGTTTCTTGGTCCGGGACGGCGATCCTATCGAACTTGATGAAAATGATGAGGATCCGATCACCTATATGGATGCAATGCAGAGACCCAACTCTGAGAAATCACTGGAGGCCATGAAATCCGAAATGAAGTCCATGAAGGTCAACGATGTGTGGACATTGGTTGACCCACCTCAAAGAGTAAAACCCATAGGGTGTAAGTAGGTCTTCAAGAGGAAGAGAGGCGCAGATGGAAAGGTGGAAACCTATAAAGCCCATCTGGTTGCCAAGGGATATCGTCAACGTTATGGCATAGACTATGATGAGACATTTTCTCCTGTGGCAATGCTCAAATCCATTCGGATTATGCTTGCGATAGCTGTCCATCTAGACTATGAAATATGGCAGATGGATGTGAAGACAGCTTTCCTAAACGGAGAGCTGGATGAAGAGGTGTATATGATACAACTTGAAAGATTCACATCCCCAGATGAGTCTAAGGTATGCAGGCTACAGAGGTCCATTTATGGACTTAAGCAGGCATCATGGAGTTGGAACATACATTTTGATAAGACGATCAAGACGTATGGCTTCGTTAAGAACAGAGAAGAGCCATGCATTTATAAGTGGACTAATGATCCAGTAGTAGTATTTCTTGTATTGTATGTGGATGATATTCTCTTAATCGGGAATGATGTCCCTGCATTATAGGAAATAAAGATTTGGCTGTCGTCACAGTTTGTTGCTCCTAGATTGATTTTGATGATTACAAAGCAGATTGAAGGGATACAAATATTTTTATTTGAAAAAGTCTTTATGCTCTTCAGGGGCAAAATCATAATTTTACTAAAATCCTGATTTGATAGTATCATTTGGTAGAACAAATGATTTGTAATCTATTGATGAAAATTTTATTATTTTTGGACTTATATTTCTGAAGTTATGAATGTTTGAAGTGCATGAGTCGACTCATGAGTCAACTCATGGCAAAATGAGCTGATTGGCACGCTAAAATTTCTCTTGGCACGCTGGTTTTTTGGCTTGGCACGACCTGTGAGTCGACTCATGAGTCGACCCACAAGGCATGAGTCGACTCATGAGTCGACCTCTGCTGATTTGGGCCAAAAAATCCAGAAACCAACATTTCTGGCTGTTGCAACAGAAGTCGACTCATGAGTCGACTCCTGAAGCATGAGTCGACTCATGAGTCGACCCCTGCGATGGAAATTATCCGTAACGGCTAGTTTTTTGCCCGTTTTAATTGCCTTTAATGCTCCCTTAAAATGCTCTAACGGCTCTTTTTCTGCCTAAAATATTTTCCTTGTTTCTTAAAGCTATAAAAGGTTTCAAAAGGTGAAATACAAAAAGGGGATCCACAAAAATACACGAGAGATACAAGAGATCTACAATACACACAAGAGACATACGAGAGATTTTGAAAGAGAAAAGCAAGAGCGTTCAAAAGGGCATTCAAGAGCATTCAAAGAGAGGGTTTCTCAAGCCAACTTTTCAACCTTGATCAAGAGCTCTTTCAAAGCCTTCAAGAAGTCTTCAATCAAAGCTCACCTTCTCCTCAAGCATTCATTCAACTCTTCATCCACCTTGAGGAAATCCAAAAGGAGATTCTTCATTTCAGTAAAGTACATTTAATGTTATATTCGCTCATTTAAGGAGCTATTCTTGTACTTATTTGTGCTCTAAACTGTCTTACTCTTTGTGAGTAATTGTTCTTGTTTTTGGAAGGTTTCTAAAACAAGGAAAGGTTGATCCGAACCTGAAATCGGAGTGTTTTGAGTTGGTTTGTACCCGGGAATCAAGTGGACTAGCTTGGGATAGCTAGTGTCGGAGGTTCCGACATTTGTATTCGGGTTGAATACAAGTATAGTGGATTGGAATTCCCAAGTAGGAGCTTGAGGAGTGGATGTAGGTGCAAGGTTGGCACCGAACCACTATAAATCTTTGTGTTTGTGGTGTGCTTTATTGTTTCTTTTTATTTCTTTATTATATCCTTGCATTCTTGCTTTAGGTAATTAATCTTGAACTAAAGTCTTTCTCCTCATTCATCAAGCTTCTAACAAATACTTTTCATAAGTAATTAGTTAAGCTTAAATTTTTTAAAACCCAATTCACCCCCCCCTCTTGGGTTGCATAGCTGGGCAACAAGTGGTATCAGAGCCCGGTGCTCTAGCCCTTCTTTGATCTAACAATCAAAGAGCCAAAGATCTATGGCAACCCATTTCGGTACTTCTCTAGCCGAGGGGCAATCTACCAACCGCCTCCACTTTTCAATGGGTCTAATTACACCTATTGGAAAGCTCGGATGAAGATATTCATACAAGCACTCGACTATGATATGTGGAGTATCATAGTGAACGGTCCTCACACACCCACCAAGATTATAGATGGTGAAGAGTCAACCAAACCCGAGAAAGAATGGGATGAGGTTGATAAGAAATTGGCATAATTAAATGCTAAAGCTATGAATGTTCTTTATTGTGCACTTGATGCAAATGAATTTAATCGCATTTCTACTTGTGCATCTGCTAAAAAAATATGGGATAGGTTAGAAGTAACCCATGAGGGAACAAATCAAGTAAAAGAGTCTAAAATAAACATGCTTGTGCATAAATATGAATTATTTAAAATGGAGCATGATGAGTCCATAACTGCTATGTTTACTCATTTTACTGATATAATTAATGGTTTGAAGAGTCTTGGCAAATCTTATACTAACAGTGAGCTTGTAAGGAAGATTCTCAGGTCATTGCCAAGAACTTGGAAAGCCAAAGTGACTGCCATCCAAGAAGCAAAGGACTTGAACACTCTACCTCTAGAAGAGCTTCTTGGATCCTTGATGACTCATGAACTTAGCATGAAGCAACATCAAGAGGATGAAGTCAAAAAGAAAAGAACCATTGCCCTCAAATCCACAGCTTCGCCTGATGATGAAACGGATGACACTGAAGATGAAGAACAGGATGAAGAGATGGCACTCATCACCCGGAGATTTAAGAAGTTTCTAAGAAAAAGGAAACAGGGAATGAGAAAGAAGTCATTCACAAAAGGAGAACAAAGCAAAGAGAAAGAGAAAGATCAACCCCTTATATGCTACGAGTGCAAGAAGCCGGGACATTTCAAATCCGAATGTCCACAACTGAAGAAAGGTCCCAAAAAGTTCAAAAAGAAAGCAATGATGGCGACTTGGAGTGTGAGTGATGACTCAAGCTCCGATGAGGAAACCTCAACAGAACAAGCCAACCTGTGCCTTATGGCACACGAAAATGAGGTAACTTCTGAATCCCCTAGTGAATTTACTTTTGAAGAATTGCATGAAGCATTCTATGATTTAATTGATGAATTAAAGAAACTAGGGATGAAAAATAAAGAACTGAAATTGGAAAATCAGTCCTTAGTGAAACAAGCTGAAAACCTTTCAATTGAAAAATCCACCTTGATTCAAGAAAATCAAAGCTTAAAGAATGAAATTAACAAGCTGAAACCTATAGTAGATAAGTTCACCTTAATTCAAACAAACTAAATATGATTCTTGATAATCAAAAAGCTGTATATGATAAGGCTGGACTTGGCTATAACCCCTTGAAGAAACAAAAATTTCTGAAGAATATTTATGTAAATTATTCAAGTAACAAGTCTACAAATATTACTTGTTTCAAATGTGGTAGAATAGACATAAATCATACACATGCCTTATTAACAAATCTGCAAACACAACTATAAAGAAAATATGGGTTCCAAAAGGAACCATTTTGACTAACCTAAAAGGATCCAAGAAAGCTTGGGTACCTAAGACTTGACTTTTGCTTGCAGGTGTGTCTAGCATCCCAAGGAGGAAACAGGAAATGGTATCTTGACAGTGGATGCTCGAGACACATGACTGGTGATGAATCACAATTCATCACGCTTGATGCTAAGGATGGAGGGATGGTCACCTTTGGAGATAATGGCAAAGGAAAGATCATCGGGATAGGTAACATTGGTATCACTCCCTCCAAATACATTAAAAATATTTTGTTAGTTAAAGGTTTAAAGCATAACTTACTTAGCATTAGTCAATTTTGTGATAAAGGGTATAAAGTTATTTTTGAATCATCTGTTTGCATTGTGACTAGTCCTATTAACGATGGCATTAAATTTATAGGACATAGGCATGGCAATGTTTATATGGTAGATTTGAATGATTTAGCCAAATTAGACATGCAATGCCTAGTATCCTTGAATGCTAAAGTTAATGAGACTAGTTGGCTGTGGCATCGTAGACTTGCACATATTAGCATGCATTCTCTTTCAAAATTAATCAAGAAAGAATTAGTTCTTGGTTTGCCAAAACTGAATTTTGAAAAGGATAGAATTTGTGATGCATGCCAATTAGGTAAACAAACTAGAGTTTCATTTAAATCCAAAAATATTGTTTCAACTTCTAGACCTTTAGAGCTCTTGCATATGACTTATTTGGATCAACTAGAACCACTAGTCTAGGAGGAAAATGATATGGTTTTGTAATTATAGATGATTACTCTCGTTTTACTTGGGTTTTCTTTTTGGCACACAAAGATGAAACTTTTCATATTTTCACTAAATTTACCGAAAAGTTACTAATGAAAAAGGATTTTTAATTCAAAATATTAGAAGTGATCATGGAACTGAATTTGAAAATCAAGATTTTGAAAATTTTTGTGATGAAAATGGAATTGGCCATAACTTCTCTGCTCCTAGGACACCCCAACAGAATGGGATAGTTGAAAGGAAAAAAGAACCTTAGAAAAAATGGCCCGTACCATACTTTGTGAAAGCAACCTTCCAAGATATTTTTGGGCTGAAGCAATTAATACAGCATGTTACATTTTAAATCGTGCTTTGATTAGACAATTTTTAAAGAAAACCCCCTATGAACTTTGGAAAGGAAGAAAATCAAATATTGCATATTTTCATGTTTTTGGTTGCCGATATTTTGTATTAAATAATGGCAAAGAAAGACCTGGTAAATTTGACGCAAAATCAGATGAAGCAATCTTTCTACGTTACTCCTCCACTAGTAAAACATTTAGAGTTTTCAACAAAAGAACTTTAGTAGTTGAGGAGTCCATACATGTTGTTTTTGATGAATCTAACGATCTTCCTTCAAGGAAGAATGAGGGTGTTGATGATGCAGATCCACTAATAGAAGGTATGAAGGAGATCACTCTGAAAAATTCAGCAACTCCAGAAGACAAGGATCAAGAAGACAAACAAGATGAGAGAGGTGAAGAAATTCAAGAACAACCTCCAGGTACAAATGACCTACCCAAGGAATGGAGGTATGTTCACAACCACCCTAAGGAGTTAATTATTGGTGATCCTATGCATGGGGTAAAAACCCGTTCTTCACTTAGAGATGTAGTTAATCATTGTGCTTTTGTATCTCATCTTGAACCTAAAACTTTTGAAGAAGCTGAAAATGATCATAATTGGATTAATGCAATGCAAGAGGAACTTAATCAATTTGAAAGAAATAATGTTTGGACCTTAGTATCAAGACCTAAAAATTATTCAATAATTGGCACAAAATGGGTCTTTAGAAACAAATTAGATGAGCATGGTAATGTAATTAGAAATAAAGCAAGACTGGTTGCTAAGGGATATAATCAAGAAGAAGGAATTGATTTTGATGAAACCTTTGCACCTGTTGCTAGATTAGAAGCTATTAGACTTCTACTTGCATATGCTTGCTTTATGAAATTCAAATTATTTCAAATGGATGTTAAAAGTGTATTTTTAAATGGATATATTGCTGAAGAAGTATATGTAGAACAACCCCCTGGATTTGAAAATCATGCTTTTCCTAATCATGTCTTTAGATTAAATAAAGCTTTATATGGATTAAAACAAGCACCTAGAGCATGGTATGATAGGCTAAGCAAATTTTTACTAAATAATAGTTTTTCAAGAGGTAATGTAGATACAACCCTCTTTATTAAAAGAAATCAAAATGATATGCTAGTTATACAAATTTATGTTGATGACATAATTTTTGGGTCTACTAATGAATCCCTTTGTCAAGACTTTGCTAAGCTTATGCAGGGGGAGTTCGAGATGAGCATGATGGGAGAACTCACCTTCTTCCTCGGACTCCAAATCAAATAATCAAAAGAGGGAATCTCCATCACCCAAAGCAAGTACATCAAGGAACTACTCAAAAGATTTGGAATGGAGAACTGCAAACCAATTGGCACACCAATGAGTCCCTCATGTAAGCTTGACAAGGATGATGAAGGTAAATGTGTAGACTTAAAATACTATAGAGGTATGATTGGCTCATTATTATATTTAACTGCAAGTAGGCCTGATATCATGTTTAGTGTTTGTTTATGTGCTAGATATCAATCTAATCCTAAAGAATCTCATTTGAATGCTGTTAAAAGAATCCTTAGATACTTAAATGGTACTCAAACTCTAGGGTTATGGTCTCTAAAGACTCACAAATTAATTTATTAGGATATTCAGATGCTGATTTTGCTGGATGTAAATTAGATAGAAAAAGCACAAGTGAAACTTGCCAATTTCTTGGAGTTAACCTAATCTCATGATTTAGCAAGAAACAAAATTCGGTGGCACTGTCTACGGCTGAGGCTGAATACATTACAGCCGGAAGTTGTTGTGCTCAAATCTTGTGGATTAAGCAACAACTCGAAGACTTTGGAATCAAACTTAATGAAACACCAATAAGATGTGACAACACAAGTGCCATAAATCTATCTAAAAATCCAATTCAACACTCAAGATCCAAACATATTGAAATAAGACATCATTTTATAAGAGAACATGTTCAAAACAAAAGTATAATTCTTGAATATGTTTGCACTAAAAATCAATTAGCTGATATCTTTACAAAGGCCCTTAGTGAGGATAGATTCTGTGAAATTAGGAGAAATCTAGGAATTCTAGATCCATATACCTAAATTTTTCTCAATTTTCAAGAATTGATGTCAAAAATTCTTAGAGCTCAATTTCCAACATCTATCCTGGTCCCAAAAGCTCAAGTTTATTATTCTAAAAACTTATCTTTGAGCAAAACTCTCTCCCAAAATTT